>NC_090929.1:1132225827-1132566840 GCF_040938575.1 Ambystoma mexicanum | reverse complement strand
AAACCTCACCAAACTGAGTGGGCCATATACGTTTTTTGCAAAGTTTGGTGTGGATTCATCCAGGGGGAGCGAAGTTTATAAGCCACCCAAAAAGTGATCTTCCTATGGAAACAGCAATTTAACCATAACTACATGGCTACCACACTAAACATTTTTGCAAAGTTTGGTGAGGTTTGGTCCAGGGGGGGCAAAGATTTAGGGGGGGTCCCAAAACTTCTTTTATTCCTATAGACATAATGGGAAAAAACTTTGCTCACGCCTACAGCTCAAACCGCTGGCGGATTTACACCAAATTTGCGGCGGGAGCGGCAGCTTGGTCCCGAAAGACCTGCTTATTTGGTGTAAATCCGTCCAGTAGTTTTTTAAAAAATGATAAAAATGTAAGTGCAACAAATTCCTTCCCTGTTCGCTCCGCGGACAGGACAGGGATTGGGCAAGTACTTGCGTGATGTCCGCGGACATCTGACGTGCGCTCTGATTGGCTGCCATGAAGCATGCAGTGCGTCTATTGTGAGAGACGCCTGGCATCTTTGTTTATCGGTTCATGGAGCGTTTCACAGTAAACTCTGTGTGTTCCTCCCATTCCCCCCACCCTCGCTCATGCTCTGTGTCTCTCTACCGTTCCCCCCACCACCCGCTCATGGCCTGTGTCTCTCTCCCATTCCCCCCACCCCCACTCATGCCCCGTGTCTCCCCTGTTCCCCCCCACCCCCGCTCATGCCTTGTGTCTCCCCTGTTCCCCCCACCCCTGCTCATGCCTCGTGTCTCTCTCCCGATCCCCCCACCCCCCGCTCATGGCCCGTATCTCTCTCCCGTTCCCCCCACCCCTGCTCATGGCCCGTGTCTCTCCCGTTCCCCCCACCCCCCGCTCATGCCCCATGTCTCCCCTGTTTCCCCCTACCCCCCGATCATGTCTCGTGTCTCCCTCCCGTTCCCCCCCACCCCCCACTCATGCCCCTTGTCTCCCCTGCTCCCCCCACCCCCCGCTCATGCCCTGTGTCTCCCTTGTGTTTCCCCCCACCCCCTCTCATGCCCTGTGTCTCTCCTGTTCCCCCCGACTCCCCGCTCATGCTCTGTGTCTCCCTCCCGTTCCTCCCCACCCCTGCTCATGCCTCGTGTCTCTCTCCCGATCCGCTCACCCCCCGCTCATAGCCCGTGTCTCTCTCCCGTTCCCCTCACCCCTGCTCATGGCCCGTGTCTCTCCCGTTCCCCCCACCCCCCGCTCATGCCCCATGTCTCCCCTGTTTCCCCCTACCCCCCGATCATGTCTCGTGTCTCCCTCCCGTTCCCCCCCACCCCCCACTCATGCCCCTTGTCTCCCCTGTTCCCCCCACCCCCCGCTCATGCCCTGTGTCTCCCTTGTGTTTCCCCCCACCCCCTCTCATGCCCTGTGTCTCTCCTGTTCCCCCCGACTCCCCGCTCATGCTCTGTGTCTCCCTCCCGTTCCTCCCCACCCCCCTCAACTCCCCACCCACCACTCATGCCCTGTGTTTCCTCTGTTCCCCCCACCCCCCGCTCATGCCCCGTGTCTCCCCTGTTCCACCCCACTTCCACCCCACCCCCCCGCTCATGCCCCGTTTCTCCCTCGTGTTCCCCCCACCCCCGCTCATGCCCCGTGTCTCCCTCCTGTTCCCCCCACCCCCCGCTCATGCCCTGTGTCTCCCTCCTGTACCCTCCACCCCCCATTCATGCCCCGTGTCTCCCTCCTGTAGCCCCCACCCCCGCTCATGCCCCGTGTCTCCCTCGTGTACCCCCCACCCCCCGCTCATGCCCCGTGTGTCTCCTGTTGCCCCCATCCCCCGCTCATGCCCCGTGTCTCCCTCGTGTTCCCCCTCCCCCCGCTCATGCCCCGTGTGTCTCCTGCTGCCCCCCTCTCATGCCCTGTGTCTCCCTCGTGTTCTCCCCACCCCCCGCTCATACCCCGTGTTTCCCTCGTGTTAACCCCCACCCCCCCGCTCATGCCCCATGTGTCTCCTGTTGCCCCACACCCCCTGCTCATGCCCCGTGTCTCCCTCGTGTTCCCCCCACCCCCGCTCATGCCCCATGTTTCCCTCGTGTTACCCCCCACCCCCCCGCTCATGCCCCGTGTTTCCCTCGTGTTACCCCTCACCCCCCGTTCATGCCCTTTGTGTCTTCTGTTGCCCCCCACCCACTGCTCATGCCCCGTGTTTCCCTCGTGTTACCCCCAACCCCCCACGCATGCCCGTGTCTCCCTCGTGCACTCCCCACCCCCCGCTAATGCCTAATGCCCTGTGTGTCTCCTGTTGCCCCCCACCCCCCATTCATGCCCGTGTCTTCCTCTTGTACCCCCATCCCCTGCTCATGCCCTGTGTCTCTCTCGTGTTTCCCCCACCCCTTGCTCATGCCCCGTGTTTCCCTTGTGTTACCCCCCCACACCCTGCTCATGCCCCATGTCTCTCTCTTGTTCCCCCCACCCCCCGCTCATGCCCCGTGTCTCCCTCCTGTACCCCCACCCCCTGCTCATGCCCCGTGTCTGCCCTGTAAACCCCCACCCCCCCAGCCCCCGCTCATGCCCCTTGTTTCTCCTTTGGCCCCCCACCCCCCGCTCATGCCCTGTGTCTCCCTCGTGTTTCCCCCCACCCCCCGCTCATGCCCCGTGTTTCCCTTGTGTTACCCCCCACCCCCTGCTCATGCCCCATGTCTCCCTACTGTTCCCCCCACCCCCCGCTCATGCCCTGTGTCTCCCTCCTGTTCCCCCCACCCCCGCTCATGCCCCGTGTCTCCCTCATGTTTCCCCCCAAACCCCGCTCATGCCCTGTGTTTCCCTCGTGTTACCCCCCACCCCTCACTCATGCCCCGTGTCTCCCTCCTGTTACCCCCCACTCCCCTGCTCATGCCCCGTGTCTCCCTCCTGTACCGCCCACCCCCCGCTCATGCCCAGTATCTGCGCTGTTCCCCCCAAACCCCCAGCCCCCGCTCATGCCCCGTGTGTCTCTTGTTGCCCCCAACCCCCGCTCATGCCCCGTGTCTCACTCGTGTTTCCCCCCACCCCCCGCTCATGCCTCGTGTTTCCCTTGTGTTACCCCAGGCCCCCGCTCATGCCCTGTGTCTCCCTCCTGTACCCCCCACCCCTGCTCATGCCCAGTATCTGCCCTGTTCCCGCCAACCCCCCCACCACCGCTCATGCCCCGTGTGTCTCCTGTTCCCCCACCCCCGCTCATGCCCCGTGTCTCCCTCGTGTTTCCCCCCACACCCCGCTCATGGCCCGTATTTCCCTCGTGTTACCCCCCACCCCTCGCTCATGCCCGTGTCTCCCTCGTGCACTCCCCACCCCCCGCTAATGCCCCGTGTGTCTCCTGTTGCCCCCCACCCCCCATTCATGCCCCGTGTCTTCCTCTTGTACCCCCCACCCCCTGCTCATGCCCCGTGTCTCCCTCGTGTTTCCCCCACCCCTTGCTCATGCCCCGTGTTTCCCTTGTGTTACCCCCCCACACCCTGCTCATGCCCCGTGTCTCTCTCTTGTTCCCCCCACCCCCGCTCATGCCCCGTGTCTCCCTCCTGTACCCCCACCCCCTGCTCATGCCCCGTGTCTCCCTCCTGTACCCCCCACCCCCGCTCATGCCCAGTATCTGCCCTGTAAACCCCCACACCCCCAGCCCCCGCTCATGCCCCTTGTGTCTCCTTTGGCCCCCCACCCCCGCTCATGCCCTGTGTCTCCCTCGTGTTTCCCCCCACCCCCCGCTCATGCCCCGTGTTTCCCTTGTGTTACCCCCCACCCCCCGCTCATGCCCCATGTCTCCCTCCTGTTCCCCCCACCCCCTGCTCATGCCCTGTGTCTCCCTCCTGTTTCCCCAACCCCCGCTCATGCCCCGTGTCTCCCTCATGTTTCCCCCCACCCCCCGCTCATGCCCTGTGTTTCCCTCGTGTTACCCCCCACCCCTCACTCATGCCCTGTGTCTCCCTCCTGTTACCCCCCACTCCCCTGCTCATGCCCCGTGTCTCCCTCCTGTACCCCCCACCCCCTCGCTCATGCCCCGTGTGTCTCCTGTTGCCCCCACCCCCGCTCATGCCCCGTGTCTCCCCCCACACCCCGCTCATGCCCCGTATTTCCCTCGTGTTACCCCCCACCCCTCGCTCATGCCCCGTGTCTCCCTCCTGTTCCTCCCACCCCCTCGCTCATGCCCCGTGTGTCTCCTGTTGCCCCCCACCCCTGCTCATGCCCTGTGTCTTCCTCTTGTACGCCCCACCCCCACTCATGCCCCGTGTTTCCCTCATGTTACCCCCCACTCCCCTGCTCATGCCCTGTGTGTCTCCTGTTGCCCCCCACCCCCCGCTCATGCCCTGTGTCTTCCTTGTGTACCCCCCACCCCCCGCTCATGCCCCGTGTTTCCCTTGTGTTACCCCCAACCCCACTCATGCCCCATGTCTCTCTCTTGTTACCCCCACCCCCCTGCTCATGCCCCGTATCTTCCTCCTGTACCCCCCACCCCCCGCTCATGCCCCGTGTCTCCCTCCTGTACCCCCCACCCCCCGCTCATGCCCCGTGTCTCCCTCCTTTACCCCCCACCCCCGCTCATGCCCAGTATCTGCCCTGGTCCCCCCATCCCCCCACCCCCTGCTCATGCCCTGTCTGTCTCCTATTGCCCCCCACCCCCCGCTCATGCCCTGTGTCTCCCTCGTGTTTCCCCCCACTGCCCACTCATGCCCCGTGTTTCCCTTGTGTTACCCCCACCCCCCGCTCATGCCCTGTGTCTCCCTCCTGTTCCCCCCACCCCCCGCTCATGCCCTGTGTCTCTCTCTTGTTCCCCCACCCCTGCTCATGCCCCGTGTCTCCCTCCTGTACCCCCCACTACCCGCTCATGCCCCGTGTCTCCCTCCTGTTCCACCCACCCCCCGCTCATGCCCCGTGTCTCCCTCCTGTACCCCCCCGCTCTTACCCAGTATCTGCCCTGTTCCCCCCACCCCCCAACCCCCCACTCTTGCCCCGTGTGTCTCCTGTTCCCCCACCCCCTGCTCATGCCCCGTGTCTCCCTCGTGTTTCCCCCACCCCCCGCTCATGCCCCGTGTTTCCATTGTGTTACCCCCCACCCCCTGCTCATGCCCCGTGTCTCACTCCTGTTCCCCGCACCCCCCGCTCATGCCCCGTGTCTCTCTCTTGTCCCCCCCACCCCCCGCTCATGCCCTGAGTCTCCCTCCTGTACCCCCACCCCCCGCTCATGCCACGTGTCTCCCTCCTGTACCCTCCACCCCCGCTCATGCCCAGTATATGCCCTGTTCCCCCCACCCCCAACACCCTGCTGCTCATGCCCCGTGTGTCTCCTGTTGCCCCCCACCCCCCACTCATGCCCCTTGTCTCCCTTGTTTTTCCCCCACCCCCTCTCATGTCCCTTGTTCCCCTCTTGTTACACCCAACACCCGCTCATGCCCGTTGCCTCCCTCCTGTTCCCCCCACTCCCTGCTCATGCCCTGTGTCTCTCTTGTTCCCCCACCCCCCGCTCATGCCCTGTGTCTCCCTCCTGTACCCCCCACCCCCCCCCTCATGGCCCATGTCTCCCTCCTGTACACCCCACCCCCCACTCATGTCCAGTATCTGCCCTGTTCCCCCCACCCCCCCTCTCATACCCCGTGTCTCCCTTGTGTTACCCCCACCCCCCGCTCATGCCCTGTGTTTCCTCTGTTCCCCCCACCCCCCGCTCATGCCCCGTGTCTCCCCTGTTCCACCCCACCCCCTGCTCATGCCCCGTGTCACCCTCGTGTTACCCCCACCCCTCGCTCATGCCCCGTGTCTCCCTCGTGTTCCCCCCACCCCCAGCTCATTCCCCGTGTCTCCCTCGTGTTTCCCCCACCCCCCGCTCATGCCCCGTGTTTCCCTTGTGTTACCCCCCACCCCCGCTCATGCCCCGTGCCTCCCTACTGTTCCCCGCACCCCCGTTCATGCCCCGTGTCTCTCTCTTGTTCCCCCCACCCCCCGCTCATGCCCTGAGTCTCCCTCCTGTACCACCCACCCCCTGCTCATGCCCCGTGTCTCCCTCCTGTATCCTCCACCCCCCGCTCATGCCCAGTATCTGCCCTGTTCCCCCACCCCCCAACACCCTGCTGCTCATGCCCCGTGAGTCTCCTGTTGCCCCCCACCCCCCCGCTCATGCCCCTTGTCTCCCTTGTGTTTCCCCCCACCCCATCTCATGCCCCTTGTTCCCCTCTTGTTACCCCCAACACCCGCTGATGCCCCGTGCCTCCCTCCTGTTCCCCCCACTCCCTGCTCATGCTCCGTGTCTCTCTTGTTCCCCCACCCCCCGCTCATGCCCTGTGTCTCCCTCCTGTACCCCCCACCCCCCCTCATGGCCCGTGTCACCCTCCTGTACACCCCACCCCCCACTCATGTCCAGTATCTGCCCTGTTCCCCCCACCCCCCTCTCATGCCCCATGTCTCCCTTGTGTTACCCCCACCCCCCGCTCATGCCATGTGTTTCCTCTGTTCCCCCCACCCTCCGCTCATGCCCCGTGTCTCCCCTGTTCCACCCCACCCCCTGCCCCGTGTCTCCCTCGTGTTACCCCCCCGCCCCCCGCTCATGCCCCGTGTCTCCCTCATGTTCCCCCACCCCCAGCTCATTCCCCGTGTCTCCCTCATGTTCCCCCCACCCCCCGCTCATGCCCCGTGTCTCCCTCCTATACCCCCCACTCCCAGCTCATGCCCTGTGTCTCACTCCTGTACCCCCACCCACCACTCATGCCCCGTGTCGCCCTCGTGTTCCCCCCATCCCCCACTCATGCCCCGTGTCTTCCTCGTGTTCTCCCCATCTCCCGCTCATGCCCCGCGTGTCTCCTGGTGCCCCCCACCCCTCCTCATGCCCCGTGTTGCCTTTGTGTCCTCCCCCACCCCCCGTTCATGCCCTGTGTGTCTCCTGTTGACCCCCACCCCCTGCACATGCCCCGTGTTTCCATCGTGTTACCCTCCACCCCCCCGCTCATGCCCCCGGTGTCTCCTGTTGCCCCCACCCCCCGCTCATGCCCCATGTCTCCCTTGTGTTTCCCCCACCCCCCGCTCATGCCCCGTGTTACCCCCCACTCCCCGCTCATGCCCCGTGTCTCCCTCGTGTTCCCCCACCCCCCACTCAGGCCCCGTGTCTTCCTCGTGTACCCCGACCCCCCGCTCATGCCCGTGTTTCTCCTGTTGCCCCCCACCCCAGCTCATGCCCTGTGTGTCTCCTGTGGCCCCCCTACCCACGTTCATGCCCCGTGTCTTCCTCGTGTACCCCCCACACCCCGCTCATGCCCTGTGTGTCTCCTGTTACCCCCCACCCCCCGCTCCTGTGCTGTGTTTCCCCCCACCCCCCCTGCTCATACCCCGTGTTTCCCTTGTGTTACCCCCCACCTCCCGCTCATGCCCCGTTACCCCATGTTTCCCGTGTTACCCCCACCCCCCGCTCATGCCCCGTGTCTCCCTCCTGTTCCCCGCAACCCCCGCTCATGCCCCGTGTCTCTCTCTTGTTCCCCCCACCCCCCACTCATGCCCCGTGTCTCCCTCCTGTACCCCCCACCTCCGCTCATGCCCCGTGTCTCCCTCCTGTACCCCCCACCCCCGCTCATGCCCAGTATCTGCCCAGTTCCCCCTACCCCCCGCTCATGCCCCGTGTCTCCCTTGTGTTCCCCCCCACCCCCCGCTCATGCCCTGTGTCTCCCTGTTCCCCAACACCCACACTCAAGCCCCGTGTTCCACTGTTCCCCCCACCCCCGCTCATGCCCCGTGTCTCCACTGTTCCCCCCACCCCCTGCTCATGCACCGTGACTCCCTACTGTTCCCCCCACCCCCGCTCATGGTCCGTGTCTCCGTCCTGTACCCCCCACCCCCCACCCATGCCCCGTGTGTGCCCTGTTCCCCCCACCCCCTGCTCATGCCCACGTGTCTCCCCTGTTCCCCCCCACCCCCCGCTCAATCCCTGTGTCTCCCTCCTTTTCCCCTCCAACTCCTGCTCATGCCCCGTGTTTCCCCTGTTCCACCCCACCCCCTGCTCATGCCCATGTGTCCCCCTCCTTTCCCCCCCACCCTCCGCTCATGTCCACGTGTCTCCCCTGTTCCCCCCCACCACCGCTCATGCCCACGTGTCTTCCTTGTTTCCCTCCACCCCCCGCTCATGGCCCTGTGTCTCCCTCCTGTTCCCCCCACCCCCCGCTCATGGCCCGTGTCTTTCTCTTGTTCTGCCCACCCCCTGCTCATGCCTCGTGTCTACCCCCTTTTCCCTTTTTCTTCAGTAACAGTCAGAAACTAAACATTTTATTTTATTTGTAGACGTATCCTTCAAGTAGGTTCTTACAGTAATTCCCTTAGAGTCCAGTCACATCATATGAAACATATAAATAGGGGAAGACACAAGCTTGAAAGACAGCAATCCTTTTTCTGCATCAAGGTAATCAATAGACTTATCAGCACTTTCTGATAGCTCTGTTGTTTTTTTATGGCTGTACTTTCCCTGTATATGGTCAAATTTGTATACATTGTACTCACACTACTTTCCTTAGGGTCCAATCACATCAAGTGATACATATACATAGGGTAAATAGCAGCTTTGAAACAGAGCAATCATTTATTTGCATGAAAATAATCAGTTAGGTTATTAATTGTTTCTGCTACTACTTGTGCTTTTTTGCTAACTTCACTTTCCCTATGTATACCCATATTCGTATGTGCTCTTGTCTCTTTGTGTTTTGTCTATAGTAATGCAATTATGTAATACATGGGTTTTATTAGCTACTTATTACATATTTCACAGTACACAAAAATCTATTAAGAAAACAATTATCATTTCATTATTCAACATATTAACAGTACGAATATTATACCTTCATCTTATACGCTGCACACAATGCTATGTTTCTGCATGAGTAGCTTAGTATACTAGAAAGAACCCCATAATAAAATGCTATTTATATCAATGCATTGTTCAAAGCACTAATTAGGGTATGATATTTATTGCAATGATCCTTGACACTTTTTTTGCAACATTATAATACGAATCCCATGTACACATATTTCATGAAAAGTACATACACATGTGATGTCATCAGTGATGTCATCAATTACATCTGTGATGTCATCTTTGATGTCGTGGGTGTTAGTCTTAGCAGTGCACGGTGGTGGCGCGAGTTATGGTTGCTTCGCTTACCATAACTGTTGAATTTCAAGAGTTTTTCGGTTTTACTTGGAACCATAACATCCCTTTAACAAAGTTTTTTCACTGAATTTCATAGGTTTTTAGTAGCGCAACTTAACCATAACGTCCCTTCAACAAAGTTTTTTCACTGAATGTAATATATATGTGTGTGTGTGTGTGTGTGTGTGTAGAATCTGGATGTTCCATGACGCATTTTAAGCTAATTTGGACCCAATGAATAGAAAGGCTGAAATTGTGGCACAGTAGAATAAAACAGCTGACGGCAAAGGAAGATTCAAGAAGGCTTGTTTGGCCCAGTGTCAATGGTTGAAGCTGCCAAGAAACTGACTATCTGTTCAAGGTGATACAATGAACGTGAGAAGCAAGACAGGCTCCTCTTGAGGTGTGATGGAAAAACACTAGAAGTGCCAGGTTTTATTTATTTAATAGTATTAAATTCAATGAAGGAGCTCAAAACGTGGTCCTCTGTCACATGGTCAGATGAAAATAGACTTTGGGCAAGCTACACCGAGACCAGAAGATAAGGCCATGCTCACACTCCTTTTTATTCTCAGGCACAGTGATCCTTTGCAAGGCTGAGTTCAAAGAACTAATTGAATGGCAGACCGTGGGAGTGATGATGGATTTTGGGCTAATTGGTGGGGAGGTATGGTCAACGCCAACCCTCCAGCACCTGCGGTACCAGCGTATGTGTTGCTCATGAGTGGAATATTCCAGAAGGGTACAAGCGTGCCAACCAAGTCTAGAGGGCCGCATTGCAAAGAGCCCTATAGTTTGAAAGCCAATGAAATGTTGTGTATTAGTATGACACAGAAGATGACTTGCACTAGGGGTGGGCTTAGCTGTCCACCTGACTGACTGTAGAGACCCAATCACAACCTGTTCCTATATAGAAAGTATACTTAGATGTTCCCCTTAAGCCTATCACAATTTCACGTAGGTTTTATTACTTTGCCACGTCGTGTGACGTCATTGATAACAATTGTTTGTTTTAAAGATGTGTTTTTTTTGTGAATCATTGAGAGATATGATTGTGCGGCGTCCGTTGATGCCCAATCTACTCCCTGCTTTAGAGAATTGCAATTAAAACTGTTGTGTTTTGCCAACTTCCTGAGTCGGTCTGATTATTGATGTTAGAGTAAGATCTGCATCCCCATCCATCTCAGATATTGTTACCTCGTCTTAAAGGGCCTGCAGGTTCACTTGGTAGCAGAAAGAGGATGGTTCAGACCCGTCGGTTAGTAGGACTTTAGTGCTTTCGGATAGTCGGACACCCTCCACCATCTAGCCAGAGGATCACAAGGTTTCCTGTGGACAGCGGCCGATATAGAATTCATGCAAGAAAAACTATACAGGTGGGATGGGTCCCTCTTTGATGAAATCCCTCCTAGTTTCCACAGGCGCTGAGCGAACTGAAGGGGATGGCGGCCTATTGGAGGAGGGGTCGATACAGAGGATCCTGAGCTGAACAATGAATGGTGAGTAGATTGAGGGGACTGGCAAAGTAAGGGAATGGGGAATTGTGGTAATGAAGAAAAAATAACGGGGGGTTTGTTTAGTATATGATGAGAAGTGTTTGAAGGAGAAGTGTTCTGTAAAGCCCAGTTTCCGTGCTCAAGGGGCTTTAGAAGAGTCATTTCAAAACGCAACTGGGTTCTTAGGCGGCACATAAACAGGTTTGTGATAGGGAATGACTCAAACTCCAATCAGAGTATTTTAGGGTCGAAGAGAAAAGGAGTATCATGATGAGATATATGTAAAGTTGACTAATCTCTCTGTTTGTGTATTTTGAAATTGAAAAGAAGTGTCGAGGAACGACAAGAGTAAATTGTGAGGCTAAAGAAGAGATAAAAAGTTGTTACCTATTTCTTTGTCATTGTCGGCGCTGGCTGAAAAGATAGGCTGAGAAAATTCAGAAGTAGAGGCTTTGAGCGGCGACTGTTGGAGCGCACTCATATTTGTTGTTTTTCTGAAACGTATCTGTGTAACTAAATGGTAAGTATGGACAGTCAATTGCGACTTGTCACAATGGGGGATGTTACTCCATTGATGCACAAGACACTGCCTAAGCACGCACCCAATCTCAAACATTATAGTGCAGAGTGGGTAAAAGGTACAACAGACAAAATGTTCATGCCATGGCCACAAGGGGGATCACTGTCAAAAGCAGTTTTGCAGCACATGACCACATACGTGCATGCTGTGTACACCAGAAAGAAGTTGGAAAAGAGGTTAGCTATTTTAGAAATCTGAAAGATGTACCAGGAAGAACGGGAAGATCCGCCTCCTGAGGACCGGATGCTTAATCAGTGTAGGGTGCGAGGGTTACCTCACCCAAAGTAAATGGCGATAGTACAGGAGATGCAGAATTATATCCATTAAGAGAATTGAAAGTGGCAACTGGATATAGTAATCAATATATGAACCACCTGCCTATGGCAGTGACGATAGTCCAGAGGAAAGTAAGATAAAAGAGGAAATCTTTAAGATTCTACAGGATAAGGAGGATAAAAGCGAACAACCAAATGTGACACTATATATATATAGAACGAGAGCTTAAGAGATGGAAAGGAGAAAAGCATAAAGCTGACGAGGTAACGCTCGTACAGAATGAATGGATGGGTGGACAGATATTTCTCAAGCTCGATTGGAAAAGTATCGAGGAAGTTAGTCAAAGGGAAGAGCAGGACAAACAGGATAGAAATGACAGGGAACGAGAGAAAAGATTGAAAGAGGATAAACAGAAGAGAAAGAATAGGCAGAGGTGAGAACAGATGTATCAAGAGGAGCAGCAAAGAAAGGAATAAAGGGCAGAGGAGCAAAAGAAGTATGACAACAGACAGAGAGCAATCGAAGAACAATACAGGTAAGAGAAGAAGTGACAAAAGGAGGAAGCACAGAGATTATGAGATAAAAGAATGCAAAGACGAAAGGAAGAAGAAGAGCGTAGAGAGAATGAAAGAAGGGAAGAAAAAAGACAAGAAGAGGAAAGGGTTAGACGGGAAGCGCAAAGGCAAAGAGAATTAGATGAAGAAAAGGAGCGAAAAAGGAGACAAAGGGAACTCGATGTTGATTCCATTCAGAAAGAGTTAATGAAATGAAGCCCAGTAATATCGTGGAGCAAAATAGAGAAGGTCCTTCCATCGCAGGGAGGACCATCAGGGCCATGTAAAGTTACATTAGATGAGAACTTCGAGATAGGGAATATAAGGGATAGGATCAATAGAGCCTACCAAGATATGAGAGCTGAATCAGGAAGCAGAGGTAAAGAAGATCGATATATAATTGCCCAAGGGTGAGGTGAGGAAGGAAGCACGTTTAGTCTCGAGCATAGAGCTTTGTCCTTGGACATACTGACCTTAGACAAGGGCAAAAGGGGACTAGACATGTAAGGCAAAGAGAGAGAAACCTTCCTTGGGGAGGAGGGGGAAAGTGCATGAAGTCCCAAGGGATGTCTGCAGACAGACAAGGAAGTAAGATGGTCTGATTTAGAGCAACCTAAGGATAGGACGCCAGATCCTATAGTATATCCAGAGCACCCTAAAGGACAATTGCATAGTGAGAAGGGAGAGTTGCCACCATATGTGAACAGACTGAGAGCATTGCCAGGTAGAAACCGATCAGGAACCATTATGCCTACTATGGAAAAGCAGACGATAGGAGGCGATTGTGGATTTGGGTTCACGCAATTCCATTTATTGGAGAAAGACCACAGTATATCCCCTGGCCACAAATGGATAAGGATAATTTAAGGTGCAAACTCCCCAGTTTAACAGCTGGGGCGGGGAAATGGATTCATGAGCTAGAAAAGATGACAGGAGGAAATACTCTGGCAATAGGGGACATTAAGGGTCTCTTAGCAGCCATTCTTGGGGAAAGCGCTGATGAGATTTGTACACAAGTTGGCTATTAAAGTGTCACGGCACAGAATACAGCTCATGATGGACCGCCACTCAATAATTATAGAGCAAACATGTGGTGGGGACTCAGGGTACAGTATCCTGATACGTCAGATATGGGTGTAATTATGGCACGTAAGATGAAAGATGTCGAAGATCCGCTTGCTTATATTCAAAGTATTCCGGGATGCTGGACTTTGGAAACTAGGGAGCCGTGGGGGAAATCAGTGCCATTATTTTACCACTTTCTGTGTCAGGGATTGCCAGAACAGGTACAGGGACAGCTCAAGAAATTGGTGGGAATGGAAGAAAAGCCATGGGCAGAGATGCGGTTGACTATAGCACACCACTGCCGGCTGTTACAAGAGAAAAATAAGAAGGAAGATGCTAGAAAACTTGAGGAAGTTAAGTTAGTTCAGAAGAAATTGTCAAAGTACACCATAGAAGGGGCAGTACTGGCAAGCGGAGAGGGATTGGGAATGCAGCAAGCATTGGGTGCATCACAGACAAATCATCAACACCAGATGAACCAAGGAGGGAACTGGTTTACGCCGCGGGGTAGAGGAATGGGCTACAGAGGAGGAGGTGGTTTTCAAAGTAATCAAGGTGGGTTGCAGAATGATAATCAAAATATGAAAAGAGAATTTAATCAAGGAGGGCTAGTCAGAAGAGCCCCTCCTATATGTTGGACATGTGGAATGACAGGGCACATCGCGCAAACATGTGGAAGCCAAGAGTATGTACAGAATGGGCAATTCTCAAAAGGGGTTCAGTTTATAGCTCACAAAATAGGGATGGGTTACCCCAAGATCAGACAGTGTATCAAGCACAAGCACCACAAATGCAGCAGGCATTGCAACCACAGCAAGCACTATTGAATCTGCTGCAAGCGTAGTCAAAACATGCACCCATGCAGTCTTCCTTTCCTCTCCTTCCCACATAAGCTCACTGTCTCCATAGCTCTGGTTCTCTCTAGGCTGGACTACTGCAAATCCTCTTTCTAAATCTGCCTGCTTCTACTCTCCACCCTCTGCAACTCATCCAGAACAGGACTGTCCTTGGCCTCAAAACCAGGGATTGTATCTCTCCAGGACTGAAATCTCTGCACTGGCTCCCAGTGCTGCAAGGATAAAGTTCAAAACCCTCAGCATTGTCCACAAGGCCTTCTGGGGCCTGGGGCCTCATTACCTTCAACTCTCTCTTCCTAAATATCTTCCTTCTCGAGCTCTTCACTCATCCGCCTCCAACTCCCTCATGGTCAGTCGCTTCTCCAAGCAACAAGTTGCTGGTAGATCTCTTTCTTCAGCTGGGGCCTTGCTCTGGAACAGCCTCCTCACCTCCCTGAAACTTGAGCAGAACCATCTCCAGTTTCGGAAGCACCTCAATACCTTCCTCTTTGCTTCTGCTTTCTATCCCCCTCTCCCCTGCTTTGTCTTACACTAGATATGTAAGACAAAGAGAGAGAGACCTTCCATGGGGAGGAGGGAGAAAGTGCATGAAGTCCCAAGGGATATCTGCAGACAGACAAGGAAGTAAGATGGCCTGATTTAGAGCAACCTAAGGATAGGACGCCAGATCCTATAGTATATCCAGAGCACCCTAAAGGACAATTGCATAGTGAGAAGGGAGAGTCGCCACCATATGTGAACAGACTGAGGGTATTGCCAGGTAGAAAGCCATCAGGAACCACTATCACTACTATGGAAAAGCAGACGCTAGGAGGCGATTTTGGATTTGGGTTCACGCAATTCCCTTTATTGGAGAAAGACCACAGTATATCCCCTGGCCACAAATGGATAAGGATAATTTAAGGTGCAAACTCCCCAGTTTAACAGCTGGGGTGGGAAAATGGATTCATGAGCTAGAAAAGATGACAGGAGGAAATACTCTGGCAATAGGGGACATTAAGGGTCTCTTAGCAGCCATTCTTGGGGAAAGCGCTGATGAGATTTGTACACAAGTTGGCTATTAAAGTGTCACAGCACAGAATACAGCTCATGATGGAACGCCAGTCAATAATTGTAGAGCAGACATGTGGTGGGTACTCAGGGTACAGTATCCTGATACGTAAGATATGGGTGCAATTATGGCACGTAAGATGAAAGATGACGAAGATCTGCTTGCTTATATTCAAAGTATTCAGGGATGCTGGACTTTGGAAACAAGGGAGCCGTGGGGGAAATCAATGCCAGTATTTTATCACTTTCTGTGTCAGGGATTGCCAGAACAGGTATAGGGACAGCTCAAGAAATTGGTGGGAATGGAAGAAAAGCCATGGGCAGAGATGCAGTTGACTATAGACTGAAACTGCACTGGTCGCCTGGCTACCCTCTGATCTCGGACCCAGGTCCCCTCCCCTGCCAGCTCCACACCTACACTGTCTCCCAGGTGACCCCAGCGCTTGGGGGCTGTTTCTGTATCCCTACAGTACCCACCAGCTCCTGACACTTGGTGTCTGCACTCAACCCTGCACTTGCCACAAGCCGGCTGCACTTTTTACGTATTGTTTTTATTTATTCTATTTATTTTGTACTGTTGATCCCATGTACAGCACTGCCCCCTCCCTCTTAACCCACACTTTCCCTTTCCCCCTGCCCCTGCACTTGTGCAATCTCACTGTCACATGGCCTAATGAGATTGCTGTCTCTGTCTTCCCTCTGTTCCCCCTCACTTGCCTGGTCACACCTTGAAACACTTGTGTATCAGCGTGTTATAAATGCCATATCATATCATATCATATCATATCATACAGCAGAATGCAAACACGGGATAGTTATTGTCACCCAGAGTAGGGGGTGCCACTATGGTGGGAAGAAGTCCTTTTACAGGTACAGGGATAAGTATGTATCCACAATATGACAGCTCACAGGGTGACTTGATGTGTTCCATACTATCGGTAACACCAGACCCCCAAGAGGAACCAAGGGTTGATGTTACCATAGGAGGCAAATCCTTTTCATTTTTAGTAGACACGGGTGCAACTCGCTCATGTATACGAGAGGGAAAAATCCATTATCAGAAAATGCCATGAATGTGCAAGGTTTCTCTGGAGATACAAACAGAGTTCATTTTATTGATGAATTACCCGTCTCCATAGGAGAATGTGACATGTTTGTCCCATATTGGCACGAGTTAATATTCTGGGCCGTGATTTAATGACGAAGTTAAATAAGACAATTTCTTTCACTGATGAAGGCATATTGTGTTCCACTCCAGGGATACATTATCTAAATGTGGGCCCATTTATATTGGCATTTACAGGGCAAATGACTCTGTGAGGAATGCCATTAGAGCCAGAAGTCTTTCTTTATGGGGTATGTATTTTGTTGACTTGGCTACCCGGCCAAGTGGTTAAGATTATGAGAATACCTGACGAGATTTTGTTCAGGCCACAGATACCTATGGGGAAGGGTATAGATTGACTGATGTCACTGACAAGGATATGTTCAGAGATGACCAGTCAGATGATGAAGTAATATTCGAGATGAGTATAACATATTGGATTAGAATAGAGAAAAGGGAAATCCCACTGTGAATGATGATAGTGCAGCAGCGCCCAGCATTTTTTGATGAAGATTTATAAAAAGTGGCAACCTCTATATGGACTACAGGCCCCTATGACGTAGGCCTATTAAAGGGGGTCGGGGAAGTTAAGATTAAGCTGAAGCATGGAGCAATTTTACCTCAAGCAAGACAGTATTCCATGTCTCAAGAGGCGGATGAGGGTATTTTCAAGAGTTTGGGCCTCATTACGAGGTATGCCGGTAGCCATGCCGATATTGGCGGCATGGCTGCCGGCAAAACCGCATCCGTGTCCGTGTCCTCGGAATGAGGATTTACCGGACCATTCCGAGTTCGGATGGCCCGGTAATTCCTCACTCGAGGACACAGACACGGTTCATCCCCATTTCCATTTCAGCCCCCATAGGGCTGAATGGGAATGGGAGAGGGAGTAAACAACGGGCCATTACGAGATGGCCCGTTGTTTGCTCCCTCTTCCCCTCGCGGAACCCGGTATGCACGCCTGGTTTTCCCAGGTGTGCTTAACGTGTCCCGCGAGGGGACCTCGTAATGTGGTGGAACGGGTTGAATGGCGCCGCAGCCTTTTATGGCGCCGTTTAACCCGTTCCGCCCGTAATGAGGCCCTATATGATCACAAATGGAACAGGTTATCTTAGTGACGTCAGAGTCACCGTGCAATACCGCACTGTACCGTATGAAGAAATTGAAAGAGGGGTCATGGAGACTAATTTAGGACATGATATCAATTAACTAGATTGTAGATGCAGAGTTTCCTTTAGTTCTGAATCCTGCAACGATACCATGTGATATCCCCACAGAGGCACGATATTTCACGGTGATTGACTTGAAAAATGTGTTTTTCTCATTCCCTTTGCATAGGTACTCTCAAGACCTTACGTCATTTATGTTTCATCAGACTAAGCTGAAGAGCACTAATTTTCCGCAAGGGTACTGTGGATCTCCATCGATCTTTAATAGGTTCCTGCAGATGGACCTAAGCAATGTTGATTTGCAAAGTGTCGTGCTGCAATACGCAGATGACATTCTGGTTTGTAGCACAACAGAAGATGAGTGCAGGCAAGATTCGATTCAGTTAATGATTATTCTAGCAGACAAGGGATATTAAGTGGACAAGGAGAAGTTGCAATATTGTCAAGAAGAAGTGTTGTATATTGGTCAGTTAATCGCACATGAGGGAAAGAAAGGTACACCTGAAAGGGCTGAGGCGATTATGAAAACAGCAAAATTGCACACGATAAAACACATGCAGCAGTTTTTGGAATTGCGCAACTATGTTAGAGCATGGGTATTTGATTATAATTCATACACAAGACCCCTTTTGCAGACGCTGAGGAAAACTCAAGTGAACAAGGAAAAAATAGAATGGACCAAGGAAATGGAGGGAGGGTTTGAGAAATTGAAGACAGCAATTTGCACAGCTCCATTTTTAGGAATTCCCAACTATTATGAGGAGTTTTTCTTATTTTCGCAACACAAATGTGGCAGTTATGACAGTGGTGCTCACACAGAGGGCTACACTAGGATACAAACCTCTGGCATATTATAGTGGGATTTTGGATCCAGTTATGAGAGGACACTTTCCTTGCGGACAATCACTGGCAGCAGCCGCGTTTGCCATTGAGAAGGCTACGAGCATTGTGATGGGGTGTTCTATGACGTTGTTTGTTGAGCATGCATTCTTTGCCGTTATGGGGAAACATAAGGGTACATTGAGAATCTCAGAGGGCTTCCACATATGAGGTAGATATATCGAATACAGAAATCAAAATAGTCAGGTGTAAAATAGTGAACCCTGCCACGTTTGAAGCTGAGCCTGTGGTAGAGGGTGAGCAGGTGCATGATTGCTCCAACTACAAGGAGTTCTATGATGATATCCCAAGGGTAAAGGAGAATGCGCTAGCAGGAGTTGAGGTTCTCTTTATTGATGGGTCTTCAAAAAATCAATTAAACTGATGGGGAAAGGCATTCAGGTTCAGCTGTGGTGAGGCACAGAGCTAATGAGAAATTTGAAGGGGTAGCAAGTGCAAGACTACCACTTCACTTTTCGGCACAAGCAGCAGAATTAGTGGCGCTTATTGTCACGCTTGAAAAACACACAGGGCAGGAAGTGATGGTGTACACTGACTCTGCCTATGTCACGTGAACCGTGCATGCAGGGCTAGCACGTTGGATGGAAAAGGAGGAGCTACCTCCGACCGGAAGGCACTGAAGTGAAACACGCAGCATTATTGTACAGGCTTAACAAGGCACTACAACTCCCAGTAGCCATCACAATCGTTAAGTGCGCAGAACATACTAAGTGAACCCACTTTATCTCTCGTGGGAAGGAAGTCGCAGACAAAGAGCCAAAAGGGTTGCATATTCACCAGATATTTCTAGTTTTGATACTCCGTAGGTAAAAGAGAAAGTAGTCAGAATTATGATTGTAAATGAAGGGTTTAATAATTTGTCCAGCACACAGTTGATGGAGGTTCAAGGCAGTGCTCCACAGGAAGAGCAAGAATTGTAGACACAGAGGGGTTGTTCTTTGTCCCCCTCTGAAGCATTGTGGTGACAGGACAGTATTGGAAAGCGAGTGATGCCTGTAGCCTTGTTAAGGGTATTGCTTGAACAGCTGCACTACCGCGCGCATGTAACTAGGGAAAGTCTCGCAGCAGCTATTGCTGAGGACTGGTTCGTACCAAACCTGTTAGAACACATTGCATTTTATGTAGTAAATTGAATCTTATGTCAAAGGTTTACCACTGGACACACACTGCCAACAATCAGAGGAGTGATTCCTCGACCGATTGGTCCTTTTCAGCATTTACATATTGACTATGTTGATATGATGCAACTATGTAGTGGACATAGGTATATGATAGTGGTGGTGTGCGCCTTTTCGAGATGGATCGAAGCAGGTCCATGTACACACCCTGATGCCACTTGCATTGCAAAGTATTTAGTCTGGGAAGTATTTCCCAGATGGGGAGTATGTGAGGTGCTGAGATCCGACAACGGACCCCATTTTATTAATGAAGTATTTGAACATGAACATGGAGAGCGGGTCCTTTAAGATGAGGTAACAGTATCTGAGAAGGATGGGGATGCAGATCTTACTAAACATCTATAATCAGACCGACTCAGGAAGTTGGCAAAGAGTAAGCTGTTTTAATAACAAGTCTTTAAAACAGGGAGTACAACAGACATCAAAGGACACGCACAGACTTATCTTGACATAATCATAAAAAACAAAACTTTTATGCTAAAAATTTGTCATGAGTGACATCAGGATACGTGGCAAATTAAGAAAACCTACTCAGGATTATGGTTGTTTAACGGGAAAGATCTACATATACTTTCTATGGGCTACAGGGACGTGATTGTATCTCTATGGTCAGGTGGGAAACGAAGCCGATCCCAAGTGCAAGTCATCTTCTGTGTCATGAACATATACAACATACTATTGGTTTCTCAAACTATAGGGCTCCTTAATACGTTGCCCTCTATAATTGGTTGGCACGCTAGTACCCTTCTGGAAGATTCCACACACCAGCAGCATGCCACTGGCACTCCAGGAGATGGGGGGTTTGCCTGGTAATGCCTACCCACCCAATTAGCCCAACAGCCATCAACACTCCTGCGGTCTGCCATTCAATTAATACCTTTGAACTCGGCCTTGTAGAGGCTCACTGCACCTTGGAATAAAAGGGAGTGAAGCATGGTCTTATCTTCCCGGTTTCGGTGTAGCTCGACCCAATGTCTATTCTCATCTGAGCATGTGACTGGAGACCAAGTTTTCTTTTTAGCACTTCATTGTATTTTAATACCATTAAATGAAGAAATCTTGGCTCCCTCAATGATTTTCATTACACCTCAAACTTAAGCTGAGCTTGCTTCACACGTTTTTGTATCTTCTTGAGTACATGGCTAGGCTCTCGGCTGTCCCAACTCTTGACACTGGGCCAAGCAAGCAGTTCTCGAATCTTCCTTCACTGTCAGCTATTATTCAGGTGCGCCACACTTCCAATTCTTCCATTCACAGGGTCCAAGTTTGCTAAAGTGCATTGTGGAGCATCCAGATTCTATACATTCCTATGTATATACATTGGTGCATCGCTGCTATTTATTCACTACATAGCCAGCCTTACAATTACTTTGTCTACTTGCGTAACTGCATCTGTACTATTGTAAAATGGTTTTACATTTTCTCCAGTGCTTCTTCACACATGTAATCTTCTTCTCAGGGGCAAAATGCTACATTCTTCATTACTTTGCCATCAAGTTCTATAGGATCTACATCTTTACTTTATTCATATCTCTTCTGGGTGCATCACCTCTACTCTGTGTGACGTCACCACTTCTTTCATCCATTTTCACACTTCTCCCGGAACTTTCTTCAGAAGGTCATAATTTCCTTGTGGATACATTTAGGGTTTTCTCAATGTATACCTTGTTTCAAGGCTTTTTCGTGGTATTGGCTTTCTCAGTGGTACTGCACCTGTCGTAATTTCTGGTTACCAACATATAGGCAGAATAGGGGTGGAACTTCTGGTAGAGGTACTTGGCTCCTCCTCTACAAACAGATTAGCTTATTGCTTAGCATAAAACACACGTCTTCTTCTGCTTATCACCCGGAAGCGAACGGGGGATATGTGAGAGACTCAAAGGTCTTCTCAAAGAGAGAATTGCTAAATTGAAGTTAACCTTGAAGAAGGGATGGCTATATTGCCTGCCCTTTGCATTATATGCATTAAAAAATCAGCCTGGGTCGGACCACCACCTCATACCCCATGAGCTAGTGACTGACAGGCGAATGAGAACACCCTTGTCTCCTCCATATTGGAGCCAAAGTGCTGACCAAACAACTGCAGAATTGTTAGGAAATGAGTTACACACATATTTGACATGTATGACCGCTAGTATCTCTGTCATTTCAGATCAACTCAAGCACAAGGGGAGTCGGTCTCAGGACACAGATGAAGACCATTCAGCAACCGGATATAAAGAACTATTACCTGTGCCCAAAATATTTATTGGAGACCCAGTCCTAGTGCGCAACGTCACAAGGAAGTGGCACGAGCCCCATTTTAGTCGACCTTTCATAGTTGAAAATATCACTCCCTTAGCAGTAAAAGTCCAAGAAAGGCTCGTCTGGATGCACCTGGTTGACATGAAGCCGTATGCTGGTGAGACCGATGCATCCCCACCCGTTGATTTTGGAAGCAAGACGAGAAGAAGTAGTTCAGCGTGTGCAGACTTGATTAATGACAAGGAAGAAGGACCCGAAGATTGCTGATTAAATAAATGCAAGTGTGCATTTGAACTGTGGCTCACCTCGGACACTCTTTATAGATATTTTAGCTGGGGTGCAAAATCAAATGTTCTAGAGCCGCAGGAATCCTTGAATTGAACTTTAGAAAGTGTTGGTGTGCTAAAAATGCCTGATCTCGATTTTGTGTTCAATGATTGGAAAAGGGAGCCGCTTCACGATTCATTCCGCATTGAGTTTCTCTTTGGTTAAACCTCATGGTTTTATCAGATGTCGATACCCACAGACTACTTCTCGCTGTCTTTATATACATACTCGAAGCCTATCCTGCTCTTGTTTGGCGTAGTGCTAATATTCATCTGTTCCTGCAAGATAATAAAAATGGCCCTGTGATTAGAAGGTTACTTGCAGCAATAATTTAACAGATCCTGCAGCTTCCTGAGCATTTAACAATGTTGTCTGATTAAAAAAAAAATGTTCCTTCCTTAAAAGTAGTACACAGTCACAATGTGGACTATGGAGAGTAATGCAGTTCCAGAAAATGAGCAACCTCAGAGACGTCTGGAGAATTGGAAATGGTGTGGACTCATGCATAATAAATATGTGTTCAACATTCATTATTGTTATTCTGATTTTGCTGATTCATACTGTCTTCTTCATTGGTCCCAAAAAGGTAGGAGTCACCTTGATTCTTCCCACTCCAGTGACTTATGCAGAATTATTTGCTGCAAAGAGACCAAGGCCATATGTGATTATCCCTACATCAGTGACACATGTAAAGACACCCATTTCTCTGACAAGTGTTCCTATGATTCCCCATGTAAGAAGGTCCATGTTTGATATACTCCATGATCATTATGTGCAAACTCTCCTTGCAAGAGGGAGACACAAGAGAATTACAAGGGAAGGTGATTATGAGTTAAATAATTATCTAGACAGAACAGCACATTTGGAGAATAACATGTGGTATCAGCACATGAAAAAGGTGGGGAAAAGACCCTCTGAGGAGAGTTGCTATGTTTGTGCTCTCCTACCTTATGCTATGGGGAATTCCAAGATATTCATAGCTTTAGGAATAGAAGTCCAGACAGCTCAATGCCTGGCTCACCTTGCACCCTGCCATACAAGAGGTCAGTTCCAGGGTCGAACAGCATTCTTGGTATGGGTGACTGAATGGTCAGCTCCAGAAGAAGATGATTACATGTAAAATTTGAAGACAGGAGCAAGAGCACATACCAGAGATTATATGATAAGAACAGCCTGGGATAAAGGGAGCAGGAACCAGATGGGAAATAAACAAAAAGCTCAATTGGCAAGGATAAAATAATGAAGAAATACGAAGATACAAGGAAAGAGGCCAGATGGAAATCTGGGGAACAGTACTATCTCCAGATGGATGGGAAGAAGGCATAGTTGTATGCAGAGCAGTGGCAGTAACAGGAAATCACAAACTAGTTATAGATTGTGGGGAAAAGGGATGCCAACCTCTCTGGCCGAAGATTGCTAAGCTGCTGACATGGGTTGAGGACAAAGGAGGCCTGTTGCAGATAGTGCCTCTGTCTAGTGCAGAACTATGCTTCAGAAACAATGGCACAAGAAAAGTTGGAGAGAACCAGCAGTGTGGTTGAATCTTTGATGTTCCAGGAATGAAGGACCACTACTGGGCTTGTGGAGCCAGAGCTTACATGTAGTTTCCCAAAGACTGGGAAGGGCTGTGTTCTATAGTACTTGTCCATGTTCCAGCAATGGTGACTCCGAAGAGTGACCTGAACATTGGACAGTTTCCAAAAGCAGATGCTCACCTGAGAAAGAGGACGTCAGTTGAATTCCTCAATCACACCAAGAGGGAGACACACTTCTCAGCTAAATCGATAGAAGCTTTAAATTATATTCCGTATGAACACAGATTGTTCAGTCAGACTGCTGCAGTACTCAAAACTAGCTTCATGCCAGGGATCCAGACGATGGTGAATGCAAAGTGGTGGCATATCTCTCGCTGGGAGCTCCTGCAGATGATCACCACTACCATAAAGGGATTCAATGCTATCAAGGAAGAATTGGGGAGCCATAAGACTGATGACTCTTCAGAATAGATATGTCCTGGACATGATTACAGCCATGGATGGAGGTGTTTGTGCCAAAATCGGAGAAACATGTTGCACATTCACACCTTCTCATGATGAGGAGAAGGGGACCTTGCCAGAGGCCATGGCAATGCTGACGAAATTGCACATCAAGATCAAAGATGAAACAGAAGATGTTGCAGATGACAGCTCATTTGCATCGATCTTCTCATGGGTTTCACACTGGATGGGGAATATCTTCAAGTTTCTCTGCGCCTTGTTACTGATGATCATGTTTGGATTCTGTCTGATCACAATAATAATCACGTAGTGCAAGAAGACAGCATTGAAAGCAACAGGAATGAAGATCATGATCAATGTCGAGTCAGGGTTTGGACCCAAAGAGCTGACTAATGAAGAAATCAAAAAGTATATAGAACCAGCATCCATGCACTTAAGGGAACGAGGTTCCTGTAGCCAAGAAAACATAAGAAATATGTGGGAAGATGGATCTACTGCAGCCCGAATGGACAATGTAGTCTCATGACCTGGAGTGTTGATGAGCATGTACAATCAGCAGGATCTCTGAAAGGAGTAATGAAGATATGGACTCTAAAGAAGCAATTTTTCAGACAAGGATGTCTAGATGTGAAGAGTGATGGAAGAGTGGTTGATGAATCACGGAGGGGGGGGATTGTGGAGGAGGAGACAAGTGCCTCTACCAGAAGTCCCACCCCCATTTTGCCTATATGTTGGCAACCGGAAATTGTGACATGTGCAAAGCCAATAATGGTACCTATACCGCAAAGAGTCCTTGAAACAAGGTATCAATTGACAAAACCCTATATGATGTACCCGCAAAGAAATGCCAGTCTTCTGAAGGAAATTCTGGAAGAAGTGTAAAGATGAGTGAAAAGAAGACTGGTGACGTCACATGAAGCAGAGATGATGCACCCAGCAGAGATGCCTATGAAGAGAGTAAATAGATCATATAGAATCTGATGGCGAAGTAAAGAATTGAGCAATATGTTATGAACAAAATGAAGATAGCAGGTGCGGAGAAAACTGAAGAAAATGCAAAGCCGGTTTATAATTGTACAGATGCAGTAACGCAAGCAGACTAAGTAATCATAAGGCTAGCTATGCGTAGTGAATAGACTGCAGGCGTTGTCACCAATATATATATAGTGTGTGTGTGTAGAATCTGGATGTTCCACAATGCATTTTAAGAAAACTTGGACCCCATGAATGGAAGGGCTTGAAGTGTGGCTCAGTAGAATAAAACAGCTGACGGCAAATGAAGATTTGAGAAGGCTTGTCAAGCCCAGTGTCAAGGGTTGGGGCAGCCAAGAAACTGGCTATCTATTCGAGGAGATACAATGAACATGAGAACCAAGACCGGCTCCTGTTGAGGTGTAATGGAAAACACTAAAAAAACCAGGTTTTATTCATTTAAAAGTATCAAATACATCAAAGGAGCTCAAAACGTGGTCTCCTGTCACATGGTCAGATGAAAATAGACTTTGGGTAAGCTACACCAAGACCAGAAGATAAGGCCATGCTCACACTCCCTTTAATTCTCAGGCACAGTGATCCCATGCAAAGCGAGTTCAAAGAACAAATTGAATGGCAGACAGTAGGAGTGATCATGGATGATGGGTTAATTAGAGGAGAGGTATGGTCAAGTCCAACCCTCCAGCGCCTGGGGTACCAGCTTGAGTGCTGCTAGCGAGTGGAATATTCCAGAAGGGTAAAAGCATGCCAACCAATTGTAGAGGGCCACGTAGCAATGAAATCTTGTGTATTAATATAACACGGAAGATGACTTGCACTAGGGTTGGGCATAGCTGTCCACCCTGTACAGACCCATTTACAACCCGTTCCTATATAGAAAGTATACTTAGATATTCCCCTTAAGCCTATCACAACTCCACGTAGGTTTTCTTACTTTGCCACATAGTGTGACGTCATTGATGATGGAAATTTGTTATAAAGCTGTGTTTTTTATGTGAATCATTGAGAGATATACTTGTGTGGCATCTGTTGATGCACGTTGTACTCCATGTTTTAGAGAATTGCAATTAAAACATTTGTGTTTGCCAACTTGCTGAGCCGGTCTGATTATTGATGTATGAGTAAGATCTGCATCCCCATCCATCTCACATACTGTTACCTCATCTTAAAGGGCCTACGGGTTCACAAGCTTATACAGAAGTACCAGGCAGACATTGTCTACACCTGGTCGCAGTTGGAATAAGGAACAAATATCCCCGATACACAAACCACAAACAGGAAAAACAGACTATAGGAAAATTTACGTTTTCAATTTTTGGCAGAAGATCATCAGAGAATTCAGCGACAGAAGCCGTAGCTGAAGATTATTACATATGCAAGGACCCAAAGCAGAAAGGCATCTGTCCCCTCTGGCAGAGCAACGTGCTTGCTGAATATGTTACAAATGTCGTTTGGTACATCGAAGAAGGCGAGATGTAGGAGATGGTTTAATTCTGGAGCACAGACACTTAGGTGCTAAACCATGAGTGCATTTAAAAATCAAACACAATATTTTGAAAATAATCCATTGGCAAATAGGCAGCTAATGTAAGGAGATCCTAGCAGGAGAGACAGAAGAGAACTTGCATAGTCTGCAGACAAGCATGACTGCCGCATGTTGAATGGTCAGGGTCGGAATGGGACAAGAAATAGGCCTGGTCACCCAAAAAAAGGGGCCCACTCCTCGCCTCAAAAAAGGGACCAACCCCTCGCCTCACGACCCTTGACCTCTGATGACATCACCAAAAGTGATGTCATTTCACCCACCCCAAAGTGACATCCCGGGAAGCAATGAAACACAACCTTTCACCCCTTGAAAAAACAGGAAGTGGCATCAAATAGCATTGTTCCTTAGTACACTAAATTACTGTGAATCCAAGCAGACATCCAAGGCCAAATGATAATGTTATTGTATAGCACTTATGCTTAAGCTCTTTTTTATAGAACAAATATGCATACAATATCACCCAACCTGTGTTGGTACTCATGTATTGACCTAAGAAGGATGAAAGGCTTTTTGAAAAAAATAATAATAATAATTAGAAAAAAAAGTTTTTTCCCAAAAATGTTTCTTCCAAACCGGCCCAGGCGTGGCCAGAAACTGGCCCCCACTTCCCGAGGGGCCAATCCGACCCTGTGAATGGTTTGAAGGCGCCTCAGCAGGTAATTCAGCAACCCAGCATACAGAGCATTGACATAATCGAGTCGAGAGTTCACCAAAGCACCAACCACCAAAGCGTGGATGACGTGCAGTAGAAATGGAAGCATGTGCCTTAGCACCCATGTGCAATTAATGGAAGATCTAGTACCCTTGTTAACTTGAAAAGTAAGTTTAATTTCTGGTTCCCAGATTACTCCCACATTGTCTATGTTTTCTATGTTATTGACAAATCTGGTAGGCAAGTCAAGCAAAGCCGGTGATGAGGGGCATTTCATGTCATCATTCAGAAGATGCGTGGGCCCCAACAGCATAATTTCTGTCTCAGTCGGGTTCAACTGAAGTTTGTTGTTGCCCAGCCACGACTTGATCCCGGAAAGACAGGATTGTAAATTTACAAAATTCTCCCGAAAATCAGAGACCCTTAGAAACAGTTGCGTAAGAGTGAAAATGAATAGCAAATTTCCTGATAACGTCCCCTCGAAACTAATGAGGAAACTGTGGTGAAACTGCCCATTTTGACAGCCTTTTGCCGATCAGAGAGAAATCTCTGGAAACTAATCCAAGGAGGGCCCTGAGACACCAACTAGAGCTGAAATTTGGGATAAAGAATTTATATATTTTAGTCCATTGTGTCAAAGCAGAGGATAGGTCCACCATCACCACAAGTGACATGCAGCCCTGATCTGAGTAGTGGAGAAGATACCAAGACCAGGGACGTTTTAGTCCCATGTCCCGGACGAACACCCTATTGCAAGAACCTACCAGCTGAACAGTTCTGTAACTCATCAAACGGTACCACTTGGTACGAAAAAAACAGAGCCACACTATATTGCTCGCCAGACCTTGGGGCATTGTCCTATCGGTCTGTCCGTACATGAGCTCCTGAGGTGGTGACCCCTCCCAGCCCGCAACGTTCTCCTATTTTCTCCACAGCATCCATTCAAACTTTCAGTGTCACTGGCCTTTCACTAAATATCACAAGTGCCTAATAGGCCAGTCATGCCCCTGAACCTTGACAAATATACTGTATCCAATATCTGTGTCACTGTAGAGCCTGCTTTCTGTATCCGGTACGCATGCCATTGCAGAGCTGTCCTCTTGATGTGTTCGTTGCTCATGTCAATGAGGATATTATCATATCTATAATGTGTTCAGTACCCTAGTCATTGTAAAGTTGATCAAATCAGCTTTCATTGGACAGATGTTCTTGTCTGTTACACCAGTATCTTCCTACTCTCCCCCCCACGCAACACCCATGTCACCTCAAAACAGACAGTTTCTGCACTGTGCCTACTCTAAAATTCAGTGCAGAGTACTCCATGTGTGCTTCATGCCCTTGTCCAAACCACGTCTACTACTGGCACTCCTTATATTCACGTAGAGCCGGTCACTATTTTGCTCGGCCGCAAGTCCAGAATGAGTTGAGCATCCCTGCCCTTTAACCATGTACAAAATAGGCTTTCATCAGCTGCTCAGTACCTCAGGTGGTAGATTTCTTGATGGGACAAGTACTACTTATATTCGACCTGGGAAGAATTGTTTTTGCAGTGCACACTGCTATATTCGACCATGCATTTATCACATCTGCAGCTTATTAGAAGCTGTTGAGCTAGATGTGAAATTGTATATATGTTATGCTTTCTGTATCATTTTTATGCGTTCTCTATTTATAAAATGCTTTTAATAAAAATGATAATAAAAAAATAACAATAAACAAATTTTGTCTTGTGTATTTGTGCTTCTTCATTTTTCTTACCTCTTAATCCTACCCTACTCCAACCCCTTCTTCTATGTCTTGTATATGCACATGTATAATATTGCGCAATGTTCATGACTAAATATCATATGTCTGGTTTTGAAAATGGTCCCAAAGCCGAAACACGTGTTAACCAATGGGCGTAATTAACAATAATAAATGAATGCATGGCACATTTTACGAAGTGACTTTTGAATCTCTAACCGGTCAAAATGCACACATGCATCTTTAATTTAACTCTTAGAACCTCCCACACATGGACTGCGGTCACTGAGGGTATTCCAACCGCAAAGCGCATTGAGGCCATACAAATAGGAAAAGGGCACTATATAAATAACGAATACAATACAATACACACACGCACACACCACACTAATTATTTTACTTACCTGATCTGCCTGACTGGGCAGGAACCAAGAAGCATCATGGAATTGATTTTCAGAGCCTTGGGCATACAAACATTGTGCATGTCAGATGGTCCGAAAATTCAATGCTTCCAATCAGCCGCATAGAGAGGAGGCTGCATTGGAGTGCCCCCTCACTCTGCAAGGACATAGCCATAATGCCAAGTGGGTCATGCCTCACTGGGAAAGCTCTATGCCCCATTTAATAACAGACCTTTCGGCCATGCGCTGGACCTTGGGCTTCCTGAGGCCAGAGAGGGAGAGAGACCGGCTTCGTCCTGCAGTCTCTCTGCTTTTTCCAATTTCTCTATAATGAGTGGATGGGTGACAGCACCATCAAGGATGAGCTGCACCTGGAGTCAAGCAGAAGCTAAGTTAACGATCACTATTAACTAGAAGAATAGAGCAACAATTTTAAAAGAAAATTGTACCAATAGGTGGCATATACATTTTTCACATAAAGAAAAGTAAAAGGACTGAGTTGGTGGTTTCATCTATATCAACAACCTCATTTTAAAAGTAGCGGAGAAGAAAATTGACTTGTAAAAGTGAGGTGTAATTCTTGTACGCCTCCATTTCCTGCTCTGCCCCATTTTGCAGCAGTGACAAGGGAGGGGAAGGGCATGGAGCAGAGATAAGAGCTGTGCCGTGCTGATCTCCTCGGTCTGTTATTTCAAGAGTGTTTTACGCCTGCATTCGTTTTTCATGCAGGTGCAAAACGAATGGATTCTTATGGAATCCAGCTGGCTTTAGTACTTTCAAAAGAGCAGATGGATTCCACAGCAATCCATTAATAAATTACATCTTCAAAGCGTAATTTGTGGGCAGTACTTATTTCTTAACAACAAGGGGAGTAAACGGAAAGAGTAAAGGCGAGTTTGTCCGGTTTTACTCTTTCCTTTTAACCTAAATCTTGTAAACGATTTAAATTGCTTGCAGGAGGAACCAACAGCACATAAGTGGCGGTACCTTAATGTTATTAACATTAGTTCGAAAATGACCACCTTGGTCTTTTCTGTTGCGCCCCATTTTGTGAAACCACGCAGGGGATCCAAACAGCACAAACGCACTAAAATTGGGGGTCCCCTGCATTCAAACAGCATTTTTTTTACAGAATTATAGGCAAAGAGTAACAGCGATTTCATCGTGCAACATAAAGAAAAGGAGAAACATGGTATGACCATGGCTGAAAATAGTATTCAATCATTGTACAGGCCCCGAGATGTTTTCAAAATCTGCACGTGTGTCCTCCAGCTGGAAGGTCAATCTCCCGAGGGAAGGCTCCTGTGTCATTTCAATAGAATTCATTTTGTAAAAAGTCTTAATTGTAGGTGGTGACCACCAAGCTTAGCAATTTCATGGGGTTGGGTCCCCTCTATGCAATGTTCATCTTACAGTGTAAAAGTAGAGGGAAAACAAGTAAAATTGCCTTTACGCTTTGCTTTTCCTCTCCATTTTGTAAAAACTGCAGACGCTGCCTGGAAATTATGCTTTGCAGAAGCCTTTTACTACGGATTCCATTCCTGTTATGCCTGCATGAGAATCACATACAATCGTAAAAGTGTGGCCCTTTGAAGTTGAAAGAGGAATGCACAGCCAAAATGTCAATTCCGTCTCATGCTCCTCCAAAATGCTGTAAAATACCGTGTAGTCTAAAATGAAGGTGTAAATTGCTTGCTTGTATGCCTCGCTTTTGCATGCCCGGGCTTAGAAAAGGAGCTCCTTTTTATGTGTAGCATGCAATATATTCAAACATCACAGTCAGGTGTGTCACTTGAGTTAAGTACAACATTAAGTACAACATATGCTCCTTACTGTGAATGGGAAATATACAGGATTTTACCCCACTCCACATTTTCATGCATTTGCCTAGTAGAGAGGGGGGACGGAACATAATGAGTGTGTGCTCTACACTGTACAAATGCAAAAACATTTATTCCATCGTGATATTTTCATGCTGGAGCCAAATTCATTGGATTCCTATGGAACCTGCTATTTTTTTGTACCGGCAAAAAGCAGGTGAATTCCGTGGGAATCCATTACAAATGCAGCTGACATGCGGTAATCACAGGTATCATTCACAATATGTAAATTAATAAGTGCAAAACAAGGAGTAAAGGGGATTTTGCCTGCTTTTACACCTTGCTTTTGCACTTCACAGTGCAAATGATGGAAATTACCTGGAGAGGACCAGTTTGCACTTAAGTGCAAACCTAGCAGGACTTTGACAAAGGAAAATGGGGACAATTGTAATTAATATTCTAGATGAAGATAAGGGGCGTGCGTAAATGTGAGGTTTGTGATGGACAAACGCTCTCCAAAATCCGAATAATAAACATAAAAATAATCATAATGAGAAGTCCGGCCATGCAATTTGCAAGGTCCTGAAAAATAAACTACAATTTCTGCAAGATGCCCAGTTTCATGAACATGTAGAAATAAAGTGTTGAAAATCCATATTTCTCTTTCACAAAAACGTCATAAACTCAGTGGAGCTCGTTTTGCTCAGCCATGGTATTTGGTTACGTGTAGACATACAAGTTGGCTGCTCCCTGTCACAAAATGTTGGTAATTTGCAAGATGGAGTGCAAATGTGCAGGACATAAGGCGGCATACATGCGTGATTTGCACTAGCATAATGCATAATGCATGCCGGTGCAAATGCTGGGGTATTTATATGGCAGGAGGAAGAGAGGTGGCAGAAATGCTAGTTGCGTTCTGCCCTTCCTCGCCTCCATACAGATGAATAAAAATTGGACATGAGGTAACATAGGTGTGTAAAATCCTTACGCAAGCCTTGCACGCATGTTTGTTAAGTTACACCCCAATGGACGTGTTCCCCAATGTTTATTGCGGGGCAAATTCATTATTAAACACAATTATGTAGAGAAGGATTATCCGAGTAATGTTTTTCTTGAAACAAATTAGACCATGCTCGCCTCTGTTTACCTTGCACAGTAGAGCTTCCACTGAATTAATTTAATTTCGGAACGGTTATTGTAATCTCTGGAAACGGTATTTGAAACGTAAAACATCATAATTGGAAAAAAAAATAAAGAGTTTGAGATTATGAGCTGAATTTCAACTACTTTGCCAGTATAGCTCGGGTGTCTATCTGTGTTTCTTGTCTGCTGAGGATCGCCCTCTCTCCTCTAACGCCACAGGTGATTGGTTCTGATCAGTGGGCATGTCTGCCTGCAGAAGAAACAGAGGAGAAAGTCCCCAGAAGTGTTGTGCCAGCTGAAGTCTTTTGTGACTTGCAAAACCCCTGGTATTAGAAACTTAGCATTGGTAGGAGTGTTTGGCACAGTTTGCACCTCCAAACTATATTGTTTTTTGGATGGATGGAGCATAGTAGCTCTCAATAAATGGTTGCCTTGATTGAAAAGCAAAGTAACCCAGGTGTGAGACCAAAGCACTACACCCTAATCACTAGTAAACGTGCGTCCAAAAGGTTTTTACAATCAAAGTCACTCCTTGCCGTTAAAATATAATGTTCTTTCATAAACAGTTATATTCAAAATCATTGGTGACTTTTGATAGGTTGGTGCAATTGTTCTTTTAATGGGTAGGCAACACGTGTTTCAACCTGAAACCACAGGTCTTCCTCAGGGGTAACAGTCCCCATAATGTTGCAGAAAGATACAAAGATACACATTAAGCAGATACAAGATATAGTATTTGATACATTACTAATAATTTGAAAGGTCACATTTCACACTGGTTGATATAAGAGTAGAATCATTATTAAGCACAACAAGTAACCACTGCAGGCTAATAGGTAGAGGGAGAAAAAATGTATGGTTGTCAGACCACTTTTGTAAGCAATTTTGAGATAATTTATAGCCATCGCATTAATCTTAGGCACGAATATTGGCTGTGACTGCTAACTATACCGGATGTGTAAATAAGATAAGTCAGTACATTTGGAATTTGGAAGCTAGGGCGCAGAAAGGAGCGTTAGCAACGTTGTCATATGAAAACATATGAAAATCGTTTATGACGTTAGACATTTCGGTGCCTGACGTCACAAACGTTATGGCATCATTAGGGATATAAATAATGCCTTTTTTCAAAATGGCAGTTATGTTATGTTATGTTATGTTATGTTATTTTGCATTTATATAGCGCCTTATATACCATTGGTATGGTCTGAAGGCGCTGGTAGGTTGAACGCCCTTGGGAACCGAAGTTCAGGTCAGTAGAGAGAGTAGAGGGAGCCCAAATAACAGTGCCCAATAACACACGGAATACCGCAGTTTCCAGTTTGTTCGGCAAGGTGGATAGAAACAGATACATCTGAAAGTAAGTGGACAGTGGAACTGGATGGATCACCTGAGTAGCACTAGAAAGTCTCGATTGTAGACACTGAATAAGGGATGCTCCCATACTTTTACTTGTTTGCACTTGTGAATGACTATGCAGCCCGACCATACTAAGGATGGGAGTATTGGCTGAGTTATTAGCAGCTCTTTTAAATCGTGACTAAAGGATTTGACCTTACATGCCTTTTGCAGATTCAAGTGGAAGCCCCTCTGTATTAGAGAGATTTTCCCTTGATTTGTATTGTACTACTTTGGAAGCCAGTAAAATCTTCTCCAACGCATAATGCATCACAATCATGTTATTAAACGTGATGGGAAAGGTGAGATTTCTTGAATCTTGTTTTGAAGTAATTGATAAATATGTGTTGGTGTTTGTTTGCCAAGTGGTACTGCGCCATCTATGGCCCTCATTACGACCCTGGCGCAAAGCGAAAAACGATGGCGGTAAACGATTACCGCCATCGTCTTCCGCTAGGGCCGATTACGACCCGTGACCATAAACTACGCGAACATCCACACCGTACTTAGCGCCATGGCGGAAAGGTACGCGAATGCCGACCCAAGCGGACATGCCCCTAACGCCATCACCCAGCCCGTTAAGTACCTTACCGCCATGGTGCTAATTACGCCATCGCGAACCAACCGTAAAGGGCCATGTAAAGTGAATGCAGCTGCCACAGGTGCACAGAAACAGCACAGGTGAAGGCAATACAGACTCAGGAAGTACAGAAAGAGCACACCCCACCCCTTACCACACCCAGTCACACTCCACAATGATACCAATAGGACTAGCAATGTTGGGGCTGGAGGACCTGATAGCAATGCGAGTGCTACAACAGCAACTACAACAACAACAACAACAACAACAACAACAACAGGCTGCACAGAGGAGACGCAGGAGGAGAAGGAGGGCAAGGCAGGCCCAGCAAGCCCCACCAGCACAGCCAGTGCCACCACGCAGGCAGCCCCCAATCCCACGCATCAGAGCCAGCCCATTCAACCTCACCGCTGAGCAGATCCACACCCTGTACCGACTGGACCGGGACACCATCACCACCATTGTGGACATGATACACAACGACATCGTCAGCATGATTGAAACACCCACTGCCACCCCCCCCCTACTGAAGGTAGTGTCCGTGCTCCACTTCCTGGCCACAGGCAGCTACCAGCACACAGTGGGGCACTTGCATGGCATATCACAACCATTATTCTCGCGTACACTGATGCAAGTGCTCGATGCCCTCCTCAAGCACACAGATGACCACATCTCATTACCACGGTCTGCCCAGGAGATTGCCAACACCAAAGTGGGTTTCCATGCACTGGCCGGCATACCTGGTTGCATTGGTGCCATTGACTGCAGCCATGTTGAATTGGTGGTCCCACATGCCATGGAGGTACCGTACCGCAACCGTAAACATTTCCACTCAATCAACGTGCAAATGGTCTGTGACTCCAACAGGATCATCACACATTGTTCTGCCAGATTCCCCGGATCAACCCATGATTCAATGGTCCTTTGGAACTCCACAATACCACGCTACATGGAGCGACATGCAGGCCCAAGATCCTACCTACTCGGTGAGTCCAATGTCATGAGCATGGAAATGCAAAGTGGGTGTTGAATGACGTACCAATGCATATTTCATCTGGCAGATACAGGGGGGTGATGCATACGTCACATGGGTGCAACTAGCAGTAGCCAGATCATTCCCTGTGGCAGCACTGACGTCAACAGAGTAGTGTACACATTATGCCTGACCTAATCATCCCAACATGTGAATGAAAGTGTATCCCAAAAACGACACAACCATCTGCAAGTGCATTGTGCAAATTGTGACCGCATTGACCCTAAAGAAAACCACCAACATGCACGTCACCATGCACCAACTACTGAAAGGCCTGTCCCCCACAACTGCGCACAAAGGAGGCACATGACAGACAGGAACATCAATGCACCACTACAAGACCCACAAACTGTCCCCATTGACACCAGTAATGCTCACTGGGGTCATAATGAGCCAGACATCAATGTTGCTATCATGTGAGCTTCAAGCTCACAGGACACGTGCAAGGTCACATGAATGACGGCCTGAACGGACACAGTGGATGGCCATTCACAAGGCAATCGTCCCCCCTGCATTGTGTTTTTGCATGCAAAACAGTACATGAGAGCCATGAACACATACTGGTTGCACAGTGTAAATCCATTAGCACAACTCTAATTGGTGCACAGTAACAGTCGGAATCAAGGCATGGTTGTGCGTCATGTTCACAAATCAATCTCGTTCCTGACACATTCATTTCTCACATTTTACAGGTGATGCGGGCTATCCCCTGAAGAGGTGGCTCCTCACACCAGTGCGGAACCCATCGAACCAGCATGAGGAGGACTACAACCGTGCCCATGCACGTACCCGTGTGGTGATAGAGCAGGCTTTTGGCCTACTGAAGGCACGTTTCCGCTGCCTCAGCAGGTCTGGCGGTGCACTCCTGTACCGCCATGAGAAGGTTGCAAAGATCGTCATGGCATGTGTCATGCTACACAATATGTGCATCAGACGAAACGTGCCTCTGCCCCCTGACGCAGAACCACAACCCCCTGATGATGGGGATGATGATGATGGGAATGGGGCAGCACCTCAGGGAGGCAGCGATGCACAGGAGGGGCATATAATGCGTCAGAATGTCATTATGATATGATATGATATGATATGGTATTTGTAACGCGCCTATACACAGGTGTTTCAAGGCGCGACCGATACTTCTAGCACACACAGCGTGTGTGTAACATATGGATGGCACTTGGGGCACTGTGTGTGTCTGGTATGTCAACACTGTGGACTGTAAAACAATAAAGCACACATACGCAATGAGCAATGTCCACACATTTCGTTTGTGAGAAATGAAAAAGTGTATTGTTCTTCTGAATAGGTATAACAGAACCCCTCCCCCTCCCCCCTGAACACTCCAACACACCCAATTCCCCCCTCCCCCTCCCCCTGAACACTCCAACACACCCAATTCCCCCCTCCCCCTCCCCCCTGAACACTCCAACACACCCAATTCCCCCCTCCCCCTCCCCCCTGAACACTCAAACACACCCAATTCCCCCCTCCCCCTCCCCCCTGAACACTCAAACACACCCAATTCCCCCCTCCCCCTCCCCCTGAACACTCCAACACACCCAATTCCCCCCTCCCCCTCCCCCCTGAACACTCAAACACACCCAATTCCCCCCTCTCCCTCCCCCCTGAACACTCAAACGCACCCAATTCCCCCCTCCCCCTGAACACCCTGCAAACATGTGACAGTGCCCGTGGTGAAGTGTGTATAGTTTTGCACACTATTGACTGCCCCCTCTCCCGGAACCTGGGGCCCCCCTGCCTGTGCTCCTCAGGGTCCTGGATGACCTGCGGACGGGAGTGGCTTGTGCTGAACTTGCAGCTGAGGATGTACCGGGCTGCTCAGTACGGCATGTGTCCACAATTGTCTGGATGAGCTGGCTCATCATCTGCCGCACTGCAGCAAGTTCGGTGCATATGTCCCTGCTGGCAGTTTGGATGGCAGACCTGATGCCATCAGCACTCCTCTCCATGGCTGCACTGGCACTTCCACATTCTGCAACATGCTGCGTGAGGAGTGTGCCCAGTACTTCCTGCCTGTTGGCAATCTGCTCCAGCGACAGCTGGAAATCTGGCCCAATGGAGGGTGCCAATGGGGGACCAATGGGACTACTCCCATCTTCCCCAACTCCCACTTTGCTTGGAGTTGCTGGCCATGAATTGGCAGGCGATTGGCGCTGGGTGTCATCTCCATGATGGCTGATTGGGGATAGGTGTGGTGAGTGAAGTTGCGTGTTGTGGTCAAGTCCAGTGTCATCCTCCACATCACTATCGGAGCAGGCAGCGATGGCTGCAGTCTCCCCAACAGTACTGCTCCCTGCTGACACATTGCCCTCAGTGGGCAACAGTGGGTGTTGTTGGGCTGCAGGCGCTGTCACGACCCCTTCCTCGGGGGACTTTGCTGCCCTGGCCTCTTCAGCCTGGCGTGGTTTCGGCCTGGTCCAGCAGAGGTGGATGCATGGTTCCCTTCTCCCACTTTCCTGGCCTTCTTGGCTGGGGTGCTGGTGCTGTCGTCCCTGCCAGTGTCCGATTGCGAGCCTGTGGTGGAGCAGAGGAGGGTGACTGTTATTGATGGTTCAGCGGACATTGAGCAGGCATTGTGAAGAGTGTAATGGATAGATGGTGGAGTTAGTAGCCCGTGACATACAGGTTGCCTCCCTTTAGGTTCGGTTTTGCATGCAGGTGTGTGTCTGCCTACTGTACAGTGTACATGCTGCATGTGCGCAGGGTGTGGCTCATCTGCTGATGTGTTGCGTCTGCCACATTGTGATTGTCACGTGCAAGTGTATCAGGGTGTCTTGCAAGGCTGGATATGAGGCACCTACCTGTGTCTCCAGATGTCGGGGCCCCTCTCTCCATCTCGCCGACACCTTCGATGCACTCAATGCCAATCAGAGAGGCACATGTCTCCTCCCATGGCTGCATCTTCAGTGGGGAGTCTGCTCCCCCGCCAGTTCCCAGGGCCAGGTTACGGTTGGCAGACATAATGCCCCGGACCCTGATCCGAAGGTCGTCCCACCTCTTGCGGCACTATTTGGAGGTGCGTGGGGCGGTTCCAACAGCACTGACACGTTGTGCCACAAGTTCCCACACCTCCTTTTTGCGGCCTATGGCTGGCCGGGTCATCTCAGTGGAGAAGACAACATCGGCCTTCTCCTGCAGCGTGTCTGCAAGCATTTGCAGTTCCTCACGACTGAAGCGCTCCTGCCGCTGCCTGTCACATGCCTTCTTCACAACTTTCGGCATGGTTGGGTGAGGAAATGGGTGGGTTATGGGAATGACAGGGTTTGAGGGTTGGTTGTGGTGTGGTTGGGTAGGATGGCAATGGATTGTGTTTTTTAAGATGGCCGCTGTGCTGTTTCCCGTTCCGCCGCAATTATGCTATTTCCGGTTCCGCCTAATTGCGGTCACCGCTAATTACGGTGACCGCTGACGACGGTCGGCGCAATGATGGGTGGCAGTAGGTCACCCTGCGCTGTTAACGAGGCCGGTAAGGGCTATTTACGGCATGGCGTAGTTTACGTTACCGCCATGGCGTAATGCTCGTGCGCGATGGGTCGTAATATGGCGCTCTTATCGCCATCGGACCATGGCGTTAACGCTCATTACGCCATGGCGGTAATTTCGATTACTTACCGCCTGGGTCGTAATGAGAGCCTCTGTGTCTATGTTAATGGGGGGAGACACTAACACCTACCGCTCTGAAATATTGTAAATTGATTAACTGGATGACCTCTCACAATTGTGCTTTCAATCCCTGCGATCAGTCATTCAAATAAAAGTTCTATTCCTTGTTGGTTATGACTAGAGGTGCTTTAATTAAGTGAATAACTATGTGAAGCTTGCATCATTTATTGTGGGTGCATTCATGTGCAATCTTATTCAGCCATTGGAAACAGACGTAGTGATCAACAGCCAACAATAACCTCTTGGTGCACGTGCCTCTTGTTTCGCCAAACTATGGCTTCCTCTAGACTAGTTACACAATATCTGGCTATTTATCAAGATAATTCATAACATTTGGTTGGGAAATCCTATGTTTGCTTACAGTTTCGTTATAACATACAGTAATTCATTACATGTAACACTTTGAAATGTAGATTACAGTACAATCTGTAAGCTTTAGTCTTGATGCAGCATGGTTCATTATGTAAATGAACATTAAAGTACTATAGAGTTTTGAGTCGTGCCACTCGAACCCTGTGTGGGATAGAAAGGAGAATCATTCCTATGTATTCTTGCAAGCAAAGTTCAGAGTTGCGCTTGGGGTGTCCTCTGAGGGGCTATTAGTAATATCCCCTTATTTTCATCAACAAATGGTTATTCGTATGCCCCATGGGGTTAGGCGGGTCTTTGTTTCATATTATCTTAATCAGTGCTGCAAATACAGCGTGTAACTTCTCCAAGAAGGCAGCGGCGTTCCGCTGTGTCATTCTGTGTTGAAGTTAGACTTACCACACACTACATTTACGACCAGTTCTTGTTTTCCAAAAACCAGCTCCTGCTCGTCGGGTGATTGCCTATACACGTGTGCTACTTTTAGCCAGAGCTTATCTACAATTTATTCTGATCCCAGAGAGTATTAAAACCATTTGGTAAACCAAATCTAGGGATCCACCAGTTCATGGCAGTCAGGTAATAAATAATTAATTTGTTTGTCAATAATGCAACAGTTGGGTACATGTACCAGGCATGCTGCAAATGTGTCTGATCGCTGAACTGGAGTAATTTCAAGAAGGAATAAAAAGCCGATACTTAAGACGGAGAAGACAGGTGGATCTCTTCACTCATTTTTTAACCCTTTCCATACTAGCCTTGTGCATCACCATGCAGCGGCAGTCATTGCCAAAGTCACCCACGCCCTTGCTACCGCCACATGGAAAGATATGTACTCTTAACCCAAGTACTAGATCTATCCACAGCCTTTGGCAGTGACTAGTCATTTCTTCATATGCTTCAAGCATCTCCACTTCCACTCCCTACCGCTGGATCAGCACGAGGCGCTACCCCCACTTTCCATGATGCTGCTTCTCGCTTGGCCCCTAACACACTCTTCAGATTCAGCCCCACATCCATGTACACGAGACCCAGATGTACCTCCCCACCAGCACACTCTACCTTCAGCCAGAGCCTCAACCATCGGCCACTTCCACACAATCTCCTGAATCTCAACACGCCAGAATGACCCGTACACCCTAAAACGCCACATACCGATCACTCTCTGGAGATGGGAAAGCTTGGTGTCAAAGCTGGCTCTTCCCTCACTGCTTGCATTTGAAGACTCCCTGCTCCCCACCCACCCTATTCATACAAAGTCTCCCTTCAGAATGTTGATAGAAATAAGTGCATTCTCTTCATCTCACATGACTAAAATACTCATGCGCGCTGTTGCTGTGTTCAGATGCATCTAATGTACTAGAGTTCCATGGATGGTCTCACAGTATCCAATAAATAAATAGAGGCCATATCACATCATATCAATATGAACCTCCCAGTAAACATTGCGGCCAACCCAGTCTCACCCGTATCACCCCATGCCCATATACCATAGTAAGAGTTCCTCATGGCCAACCATTGCCCTACCTAGCATTCACAGTCACCCCCATAGCCTTCATTGCCCCGTGCCCGTGGATGGGGTGGGGGAGTTACTAGCTTCCTAATTCTCTGGGCCATCAGTCATCATATGTAGATCACATCTCAAAATACATTCTTTTTTTCATATATTCTGCAAGAATGCACTTCCATTTGCTTTCCCACCCAGAAGAACCTCTTTCCTTAACCTTCCCACCTGACTTGAGACCTCACACCCACTTTCCCCGGTAGCAGCAACCATAATTTCCTCTATTCCTGGCCTGTAAGGCACCCCTGAAATGATTACTGTGCTGAGTGACTGTTTCCTCCCACCAGGGTGTAATGTTACTGCCTTTTGTACTGAACTGCACATTAATAATAATGGCTATTTATACAGCACACAATGCAAGCGGAACTCTCACTAAGCGCTTGAATAATAGATGGTAGGAGATTGCCCAACTCAACAGCGCCTCATTGATAGACTTTGTGAGTATGACGATCTAAGATGGCTCTGCCAAGATTTGCGCCGTTGCGGGGCCCTGTGGGGCCACTGAGCTATCTTCGTAATGCTGGATGGACGAATCCACAGATACATACACCTGTATCAAGCAGCTCAAATATGAAAATGCGAATAACGTGGCTAACTGCAAAGCCCAATGCAATGCTCAGGATCTGCACCGAGTCGCAAAGTGGACTGATTTCTGTGTGTGCTGCCACAGAGATGGGTGTGTGTGGTTTTATTTTTCAATCTTGCACACTAAAAATATGTATTGCTGCTTCATGGAATTAAGGGTGCTCCTGAAAAGGGCTGAATTGCGAGAACCCGGGTTATTGTGGAATCGCATCACAACGCCGACCTGCGTGTAACTGAAATTCTTAGGGGGCAAGGCATTCAGAGGTACAAATGCTTCATTTGTGGGGGGTGTTTGCTAGGGTTGAGCCCGGGAACATATTTCTAAGCATTGGCAAGAATAGCCTCAGACTTAGTTCAATTATGATGTAATGTTTAGGCAAACGATTTGTTTTAAATGGCAGTCAGACGCAACAAGCAACAACAGTGGGAGCAAAGCCATGGCTGGTGTGTTAGTTCTTCAGTTCAATGAATAACAATAGTAAGCTGGAAGGGGCAGAGCTGGGCTCTTGTGCTGCTGATGGAAGCAACCTACATGACATTGGTGCCACTCAAGTACTGTGATAACTGACAGCACTGCTGCAGCAGGATTGATGTCAGGTATGAGGTGGGGGCAGCAAAAAGGCTACCATGGTACCTCACTAGTTCAGTGGACACCCACATGTATATGTTCCAGTGCCAGCTTTGCTGTGCTTCTGCAGACAAGGGCACTGAGTGGGCACATAGGGCCTTCTTAAGCTGGAAACTTCCATGCTTTCTTCTTATATGTAGCCAGCATGAGAGACACCAATATAGAGGTGTGTGTGGGTGCAGGAGAGGAATTGGGGCTGAACAACACAGAGCAGCACTCCTGCAAAAACTATCATGAAGGAGCACCGTTTTGTGTAGAGACGAGGCCCAAACCCCCGCAAATCCCCAGATTGAGGAAGCTTTCAGTCCCTGACTCTCGTGCACACTTTTTCACAGACTGCATCTGAACGCCGTGCTTTGCTCAGCACCCCAAACGTAGACAATGAAACTATCTAACTCTGGATTTATGTTGCATCCTTTGCACACATTTTACTGTCAGAGCGACTATTCTGACAGATGAAATTAGCATCATACCAAGTGTGCATTGCATGCTCAGAAGGAATGCACATTTGAATAACTAGCACAGACATGTTTGATAAATTGGTAGTCATTCTTATGTTCTTAAAATGCACTTTGTTTTCATGCAAAGCAGCAGGGCCGGCCTTAGGGCAGGGCGGGCCGGGTGACCGCCTAGGGCACCATGCCCCACTAGGGCGCCATTAGCCCCCCACCACGGCAGCCAGGGCCATAGGAGACCCATGAAATCTGGGGGGGACAGGGGACACCTTGGGACTTTGTTTTTTTATTTATTTATTTGTGCTTTAGTCAAAGAACTCGAATTTCCACGAAATTAAAATAGCAGTACATATTAAATCACATATATCATCACTGTAGAAGAGTTCAAATGTGTTGGAAAGGTACACATCTTGTAGAAAAGACACTGCCCTAGAAGAGCTGTTGTGCAGTGCCATGTCATGTGTGACACCTTCAGTCAGTCCTGGTGTTTAGCCAACAAAGCATTGCATGCTGGGACTTGCAGTTTCGCTTTTACATTACAAATATACATTTCAACACCTAGCCAGGACTGGCTGAAGGTTACATACACGACACAGATCCTCTGATCAATTATGACCTCGCCATGACTCCTTAACTGCAGTATTATTACAGCAGTAAATATTTCAAGTTGCAAGCTACTAGCAAGGAATTAAAAAAAGGTTACTTGCAACTCATTCAAATGCACATGGCACATTTCTCACTTGCCAAGACGCAATAATCACTAGCCATTGGCTAGTGGCGAGTACACATTTTGAGCCTGATAACATATTAGTCACCTGCAATACAGGTCCTCTTGGTGGTAGACCTGCAGACGTCACAGCCTTAAGCCATTTATGTGTTAAATCAAGGGCTTGCTGACCATATATTCAAATTAGCTGTAAATAGCGTATCCTGCGATATTAACAAAAAAACCTGATGACTCACTATTTGATGACATTTTAATGAAAAATTGACGACCATATACAGAAGGTGACAGAAAAAGGTAAGTGAAATAAGCTAAGAATGCAACAAAAAGAGAAAGAGGAGAAGGTAAAGCAAAGGCTGCGGCAAGAAGGAAAGGGAGAATGTTGGTGCTGGATCGAGTGAATAGTGTGTTTTATATCATTTAGCTCTATACAGTTTACATTAGAGACCATGACCAACAAGCACATGAAGGCCAATGAATACTTAAAGAACACAATGTTAGGTGGAACAGTCATAGTGCAGAAGGACAGGTAAGACACATAGCTCAATGAGGTGCTCACAGTACGAGAGGACCAACGGGCCCTCTTAGCCATCGGGGGCCACTGGGCCTTAGATAGTATACATTGGTTGGTAAAACACTCATAGTGCGCAAGGGCCAATGGCGGTGGGGCTGATAACGCACATAGGCCGCTGAGGTGCTCATTGTACACGAGGACCAAAGGCCCTCCTATAGCCCACAATGGGGGGTGGAACACTCATGGCACACAAGGGAAGGGCCAATGGCATGCTCATAATAAACGAGGACCAATGAGGTGCTCATAGTACACGAGGACCAATGAGGTGCTCATAGTACACGAGGACCAGTGAGGTGCTCATGGTGCACAAGGACCAAGGGCTGCTAATAGTGCACAAGGACCAATGGGGCCAATCACAGTACACAAGGGCCAATGAGCTGCTCATAGTGCACAAAGGCCAATCAGAGCAGACAAGTGTTATTGAGCCTTTCATAGTTCACAAGGGCCAATGGGGCAGCAGCAGCACATAGTACGCAAGGGCCAATGGGCTGCTCATAATGCACAGGGGCTAATGGGGAACTCAGAATACATGAGGGTTGAACACTTATACCCTACAAGAACCATTCAGAGGCTTGTCGCTCAACGAGGAAATGGGACGCTCACAGCACACAAGGGTCGATGAAGCAAAAGCAGTCTGGCATTGACAGGCATCAAGAGGAGACACTGGGCAGGGGGTGAAGTGGGCAGGACTGCCGCAGAGGAGGGCGATGTAAAAGAGCAAGAATGGAAAGGGCTATGAGGATGGTGGGAGACTATAAATAATGGCAGTTCGGGGTGAGGCAGAGTCGCAAACTGGGGGTGTCCAAAAAGCACACGACCATGAAGCATTTATTTTTTTAAGAGCATTGAAGAAGTAGTCATCATCAGTGGCACCTCGGAGAACACAAAACAAGACTTGTAACATTAGGTCACGGAGTCCCAAAAACGAGTTCTCATTCGGCCCCTGGATGCCATCATCTTTCCTACTGATTTGGATGAGGCCATGGCAGAGGCGGAGTGATGTTTGAAAGTACCTAAGCAGTGATCAGGGCCGGGTCAAGGACTAAGTCAAACAGTAGGTGCCCCCACCACTCCGTGGTCTGGGAAACTCCACCAAACTAAAGAAGGGGGGCTGAAATATAAGCTATATATGCGTGCGCACAGCACACCCTGCATGCAGGATAACATCACACAAGTCCAGCTTCTTGCGCTGCCTCTAGAAACTTGCGCTGATTTATAAAGCAAAGGTTGGGCACAGGCTGGCATCCCACGGCTCGACTGGCACACATTGTGTCGGGTGTCTGCTTAGTAACCTGCGCAATGCGAAGGATGAAATGCTGGCACAGTCCCGCCGGATTTCAAATCTTTGACATGCAAAGCAGCGCATGCGCCAGCCCACTGAGCTGTACGCGTGCACATCTTGACATGAAACGGAGGGCCTGGTTTACAAAACGTTTTTCAGCTGGGTTTTCCCCATTGAAAAAGGCTGTTGGAAACCAGACCCTGAGAGAGCGAACAGTGCAGCAACAGTGTCTCCAGCTTTTTTCATTCAATATGAGCTCCCCCTTTTTTTTTCTTCAAGCTGTAATTTTTGTATGGCTATTGTGTCTGGTTTATTTTAGTTGCGTCTGGAAAAAAACACTTTATTTTGCCAGAAGCATGATTTGTGTTCTTTCCAGTTCCTCTTCGTCACTAAACTGTGGTGGGACATATCCTGGCCCCTCTGCGATGGTGCGCTTGCCCGTCTTCACCATAAAGTCGGCGCTGTAAAAAGGTAAAACGAGGAGGAGGGCAAGAGGTCAAACACATCAGAGAGACTGGATTGGCCAAACAAGTCACTGGGAATTATTTCCTGGCAGCATTGTCATCTGTGCGCCTGATTTACGAAACGTTTAGTGAATCAGGCCGGGCCCTGTAGGCATAAGCATGTGATTTGGTAGTGTTTCCGATGTGCGCGCGTACATAGAGCTCAAGCTGTAACCAAATAGCTAGGCGCTCTACAGGTGCCGTTTCCGGATTCTATATTGATGTTGGGGACAGTGTACTTGTTTGCCCACAGTTTAGCAAAGGGTACCCAAACAATGCTGATAAACCAGCAAACCAAACCAAATAGCGCCCAGAACTCCTTCCTGGTGAGGTGAGCTTTAAACATGCCCACTGATTAAACAATTCCAGATAAAGATAATGGATTGAAACTGCCTTGGAAGTGATACGTTCTCAGATCAAAAGGTACACAATTCCTATTGACATGAAAGCAATACAGTAGGAAACAGAGGCAAAGCGCACAAAGCCTTACGTGTTATTTTATATCGTTATGCTGTTGGAGATGACGGCTCGTGAACTGCAGTGCTCTGCTGCACACCATAGATAATAGTGTTTATGCTGTCGCATCTTAAAAGCCGATAAAAAACGCCAGGCGCTATTCATGCTCGTGAGTCGTGCAAGTCATCCTCGCATGCCGGCCCGGCCTGCACTTCACCTAGGAGGGGGGCCAGCCAGTGGGCCACTTGACTTACCTTAGTACGGTAGTAGGATGAGTGAGACGGGAGGTCGAGTCGGAGTCACACTGTTGTCTCTGAGGAGCACGTGTCGCCGCCTGCTGGCTTCTCCTTCGTTCTGGAAGGCTGTGCAGCAGTGCACTGCGCACTCGCGGGGGCACTTGCTGCAGTATGCTCCACGGCCTGGCCTGGGCACGCTTAAATGCACAGGCGCGGGGGCAGGGGGAATGCATGAGTGAGCCTGCGAGCAGCAGAGTTCTTGTAACAAGAATCTTGTTTACCCATGCTGCTGCTGCTGTCTGAAGTTTCAAGTTTGCACGCATCACTGCACAGGCAGGCTGCAGACTGCAATCTACATGCTGCAGTCTAGGCACAAACTAGACACAAACTGGGGGAAACTGGGGGGATACATGCCATTGTATCCCCCCACTTAAAATTGTGGGGGGATTTGACCCCCTTGTCCCCACCCCCATGTCCTACGCCCATGACGCCCTATCTCGGGGGAGTCTTTCAAGGGGAAAAGGTGCAGCAAATGCCCTTTTGTTATTAAATGCGCCCGCGGTGGCAGGGCACATTTAATAACAATAGGGTGCTGATGCTTGTTATAAATGCCATATCATAGCGCCCTATTGAGATGAATACCTCCCCACTCCGACACAGGAGCGAGGCGGTTTTCATTGGAATAGGGCGCATGAGCACCCTATTCCAGTGATTAACTGCCAGGCGCCAGAGCGGGGAGAGATAGAAGAAAAAGAAAGTGCTGCGGCTGCCCCCCTCCTCGCACCCCTCCACCTGTTGACCAGGGTCGCGCGGCGAGAGGGGGTCGCCAAGGGGGCTGCTGCCACTAAGGCCGTCCCTGCAAAGTTTCAGCATCCTGTATTCAGGGCACGCACATCATTCTAAACTTAGCTCCGCCCCTTAGCCCCACCCACACCACTGACAATCCAGTCACAGTTCCGCCCACACCACTGACAATCTGCAGCACCCAAACCCCTCCCACACGTGAAGGGGAGAAGGGTTCCCACAGTGAGTTGGGTCCATTGCACCACTGTCGTTGCGTGTGTATGTGTTGGGCCACAACTCTCTGAGACTTAAACACACACTGGCAAATGATTGCAATTGGTGCTGCACAGTCACCAGTGGCATTAGTGGTGCAAAGGGGAATCAGGCACAAACAGGGCTACAGGATAGTAACCAGCCACCAGCACCACGAGAGGGGCAAAGCTAGTGAAATTTCGTACTGCAAAGGAGAAGTACCTGTGCTGTGTGGCTACCCATGGAAGCTCATCTTGCTGAGGTGTTTGACAGGCAAGTACGTTTAGTAATGCTTTTGTCTGCATTTGCCCATGACTTTACTATACGAGAAAGCATGTTTGCTCTATTTTGTGTGGCTAAATAGACTGTCAAAACCTTGACAATTTGGGCGGAAACAGTGGGGTGAGGGCCGCAGTGTGCAGCAAACTACCATCCCGACGTAGCACAGGCATGCTAGAAAATATTTGGGCGATGACAGTTATTTACAGTTTAAGCGCCCCTTCAATTATTGGCCTCTCTGCTGATGAGTGCCAACATTGTGTCAACTAGCATGGTGGTTATGTGTCAAATCGATATAGGAAGCTGGCAGACAGCGCAGGCAATGCGTGTGTGGAAGGAGCACCGAAGAATACAAGTGAAACAGAAGCCCAACATACTAATTGGTTCTAAACGTGCTTTCGTTATTTGGGGCTCATGTCTGACAAACTGTTGGACTGTGTCGCATCACAGGAGAGAAACACAACTTAGTTGCTCATAGGTACATTCCGAGAGCAGTATAGGCACGCCATGACTAAGCGGGCCGGGCATTTCATCACACATCAACGACCGAAGGAGAGGTCCAATAACGTGAGTGCATCCTGAATAATCCCACTCCTGTCCGGGAAAGCGAGGCTGCAGTAGCGGGTGGGAGCTACCGCCAGGCCCCGAAGTGTTCGGCCGTCCGCTACTTCCGCCGTGACGCGCCAGCAGTGAGCGAGAGCCCGCCCGGTGTTGGACAGCTCGGAGTCGGAAAGAGCACTTCCTCGCGCAGCCTGCTTCCCCAGATTAATTCCAGGGCGCCTCTTTCAATGGGGGTTTGACGGGCCTATTTGCTTTGTATGCGGCGCCAGCGCCGGCAACAGAGGGCCATTCACACATCTCGGATCACAACGCGTCGCAGGTTCTCTTTCAGCAGCCGCCGGAGCCCAGGGCGGGGCCGTGAAACATACACGATTTGTTTCACATCACCCGCTCCAGGCGACAGGTAGCGTTTCTGGGCTCCCGTTAATTAATGATCACCGTAGTGGAGCCTGCGAGGCACAGCGCCGAGAGTCTCACACACCCACGTATAAAAGTCACTAACAGGGACCAAATCTGAACAAAAGCCCCATACAAGACGGGACACAAATCCCACACAAAACTGCTACCAGAAAGAAACCAAAAAACTGTAGGAAAAGAACACCAGCTTCAAGAGTCCGTTTGGATAAAAAGAAATCGTTTTTGAGCCACGCACGGAATCAGCAATCATACAATTCATAAACACACCTCTTTGCCATCCCAAAAAGTGTACACTACCCCTGAAGAAAACGTCATGTCCCACTGCCAATATCATCGATTTCAATGATACCTTTCTTCGCTCAGCTACCACCAACTCTCTGAGGGTCAGACATTTCTCCAGGCAGAGAGTGGGGGGTAGATCTCTCTCCTCAGCAGGCGCCTCCCTCTGGAATGTCCTCCCTGTCCCACTCAAACCTGAACCGGACCACCTGCAGTTCCGGAAACTGCTCCAGTCCTCCCTTTTCTCTCTGCTTTCTCTCCCTCCTCTGCTGACCTACCTGTCTGCTGTGCCGACTGGTTGCTTGGTACCCTCAGAGTCTCGCTGGGTACCAGGCTCCTCCATGATCAGTCTCCCTGGGTGGACTGGCCCAAGGGGAACGCTGGAGATTTCCCGGTGGGCCTCTGCACCCTGGGCATCTTCTGTGTGGGCTTGATGAAAATGTGTAACATGGGGCCACTTTGAAAATTATTTCCAGGGCCTCTTTTACTTCCCACTCCACCCCTGGGCATACCACACACTTTGGGGCTGTAATTGTAACCCCATAGTCCCCTGCCTCCTGCACTTACTCAAAGCCTGGCTGCACTTACTCAGAGCAATGCTACCCTGACTGCACTTCCCTCTCCCTCTCCCTGGCACTTCCCCCTCTCGCTACCCCCTGCACTTTGCTTTTTTGCACTTGCACGATCTGAATGGCACAACGCCTAGTAAGATTGTTTGTTTTTTCCTCCCTCTGTTTTCCCTCCCTTGTCTTGTCGTGCCTCGAAACACGTGTACAGGCGTGTTATAAATGACACATATCATATCAATGGACTCAGTCACTCACAAAAAATGTAATCAGATTTAACTAGTTTTCTCTCCTCTTAACTCAAATGTTTCTGAGATATGTCTTCAAACATGATTTGGCTTCGAGCTCACACTTGAAAGCACCTCCTATCTCCATAAGGGGTAGCCGAGGCACCCAGTGGCATCACAGTCCACACCCCTCGATACATGCTCCAGCCTCTCTTCACCTGCTACTCATGTAAAGGGCTGTATATCATCAATATTGCTGTATATGGACGTATATTGTGGATTTGTTCCTTTGTACCGTGACAAGCACTTTTACTGCACCGCAAAACTACAAGTTTGCCGGTGGGGGTCACTGATTTACCTCCAGCCAAGAGCTGCAGGTAAATCAGGCCCCCACCTGCAAAAATCTGCTGTATTACCGGCGCCAGTGATATTGGCAATCCCCTCATGGAATGTGGATTTACTGCCCTTTCCGCCACCTGTAATATCCCTGAAATTCTGGGATATCAGGTGGCAGAAAAGGTAGGTCAGTTTGCCGGTATCCCACCAGAATTACCGGCGAGATACTGCCAAATTTACGATGAGGCCCATATGTTTTCGCAACTAAATATATACAAATAAATACAAATAATCTCCATGCACATTTCTTTCACTCTTCATGCACATTTCAATCTATTGTTCAAAGTGACAATTGTGCAACCAGAACACAGTTTCAATATTAGCTTACTCGAACAGACGTTGTGATCCTCGACAAATCCTGGTATTCAAAAATTGTTTCTTGGCAAGTTTGCGCCATCAACATTTCTGCGTTTGTTTTTGTAATGTTTTTGACAAAAAGATCTCCATAAAGTGCAGCATAATTAATATTAAGACGTTTTATCAAATATTTATTTTTTGAAGGTAGCTTTACTTCATAATATTTGTTGTGGAGAGGTTACTTCAATGTTTTGACCCTCCAAAATATTTGATCAGTCATAAAAGCTTCATTGGAAGGTTTGAAAATGGCTCTGCAGCTCATTACACCTCCTGCCACCATTTTGTGCTAGACTCTTCCTTTTCAAACCGCCCTCCTGCTCCTCTGCTGCTATTGTCTATTACTTCTCGTAGCCAGCCTCATTGTGCCGCTACCTCCTCTCCCCTCCTGTTCCAATATGTCTTCTCAACTCCTCATTTATGCTACTTTGGAATTTATTTTAAGCTGACTTTGCTATTGCGCTCTTTCCTCACTTCCCCTAACACATCATCCATAACTGCACCCCAACATGTGGGGCACAAAATCTTCTTATCTTATGCCCCAATCAAATTTCCTCACCATTAGCCAAAGGTGACATTAGTCACATCGGTGGGCCATGCAACCCTGGTAAAGGCTCGCTATGCTCAGCAATGCCCTTTCTTGGTGTCTCGTTGCCATCTGGTGTACTCGCTAAGGAACCCTGCATTGCCTTATCATACCTTTTAATGGGCAAATGCAATGCTTCCAGATTACTACACATGGCTGTAAACAACTTTGGAAGGTGCATCTTAACAATTCTCGAGAAAACCCACAGGATTCTGGTAGGCAGAATTGCATGTAGTACTCTCTGGGACCACCGCATACAATTAGGACTACAGGTGCAAGCAAGAAGAAACTTTGGTATAAGTCTGTACCACACAGTTTTTGGTAGCGAGCTGAGCAGCCAGGCTTATCTCAAGAGTGAATGTGAGCAGTACAAGTAGTTACACAGAGGACCTTCAATCATAGTGGTTCAAGTAGACACTTATCCACAAGGTTTCTTGGTAAAACACTTATTAATTCATTACACACTCATTTGGAAAACATTTCACTAGTAGAAGACAACTTAATATTATATACCAATACACTGCAATACAAAATTCTAAGATTTTGAGACTGGTTGAGCTCCCCTGAAATAGCAGCAAAATGGCAGTTCAGTTACTTAGAAGTGAGCAAAAGGGACAACAGTAAGTAAATAGATCACATATACTTTTTAAACAGTGCAAATAGTTTCAGTTCACCAGAGGAGTTCAATTTAAGTCAATAGGTCAGGCCAAAGTCAATGGGCTAATGTTCTGGATAGGAAAGAGCAGTTCTGGTTTCAAACGGTAAGGTCTTTGCAAAAGTTCTCAGAAGTAGTTTAGGCGAAAAAGAATCATCTGTTGGGTCACAAGCGGATTAGGCCTGCAAATTGGGAAAGTTTCATGAACTTTCACCACGAGAGTGGCGTTCTCTCAATCGGGTTGGCACAGTACCTTTGTATGAAGAAACAAATGCTGCTGAAGTCGTTGGTTCCGGCAGTTCTTGCAAATCTCGCTGTTCCTGGGCCTCCGTCGTGGGGACAAGAGGGAGGACGTTGGGGGACTCCTGCACTGCACAGGATCGTTGAAGAAAGCAAACAAGATGGAGTCACTTCAGTTCCAGTAGCTGTAGATTCAAGAAAACAAACTGGTGTCCCTCTCCCTGGTTAATCCTAACCAGCCTTGAGAATGGTATCCATGTGTCTTATGAGTTGATTGGTCCCACCAACTCAAAGGAAGAAGCCGTCCTTGAAGGGGCTTCTCTGTCGAATGGAGTTTAGCAATTCGGACCTGCAGCGGGGCTTCACCGGGCAAACCAACGGTCCAGGAGTTGCAGCAGCCGTCCTCTTCCAGCTCGTCCTCTTCCAGCTAATCTTCGGTTCTTTCATTCCAGTCGTCGATTCTGCTTTCCAGTCCAAGACACTTGCCTTATAAACAGTTTTCTGCCTTTCATTCCAGCCTAGCTGTCACTCACCCAGCAGTGTGGCTGTCCTTGCCGGACAGTCAGCTAGCCAATCACGCCAGAGTGCATTTGGGTCTCCTAGGAGACTAAGCACTTCCCTCACTTCCTGCCCACCCCAGACACTCAGACGCCAGAGGCAGTCTTCAGTCCTTAAGCCCGCCAAAGGCACACAAACAAAGGGACCAAACCTGGTTTGGCGCACAGAGACAAACACTAGAAGGACCTTTCCAAAAAGAAATGGTGAAAAAAGAAGACCAGGACCTGTTTAAACAAAGGGGCTTACAGCGTCATCTTGAAAAACATGGCTCCCGTGATTTTTAGCTACCAGTGTTCACTGTCGGGAAAAATCATGGTAGTTTGTTGTAAAACCTTTGCCACCAGCCTTTTCAATAGGAAAGGGTAGCATTTTACTGCTACATGAGTATTTAGACACAGGGGATACTATGTAACCCCTCCAGCACTCCATTGTAAAATGGTGTGTGCTGGGTCTAGGAATTTGGAAAGACTAGTAAAGTCAATTTCACTTTACATTCTCTGGGAAACAGTAGTTTATCACAGAGAAGGCATCTAAACCTTTGGGAAGTCTAAAAGACATCCCTGTGTCACTGCACAGAGGGTGCTGTGTAACACACATAAAAAAGATGATGCCTACGGAGTTGTCTAAACCTCCATAACCACAAGAAATAAACACAGAACACAAACAGAATTAAAAAGTACAGAGTTCCAAAGTTCAGCAAAAGAGCTGGGGGTATCTAAGCACATTTTGAGAATTCTCCCTAACAGATTCTTCTAATTAAACCATGTTGGTTTGGTGGTGATTCTTAAGGATACTTCCATGCTGGTTGATTTAATGGTTACAGTCATAAGGATGGTTACAGTTTATAGAAACATTAACATTGCACACCACCAACTGGAAAACACCTTACCCCCCTCATTTACCCTTGCACCAAAGCCACCACTTTTCTATCTTTCATTCTCCCTCGGCTCTCATCGGATCTCCCTTTCCCCCTCAATCTGCTCCCTTTGAGAGTCTGAAAAGGGAATAGGCTATGCTGTGACAGGAGGAAAATTGGATTTTTGCAGAAAGCAGTGAGAAAGGCGTTTTTTTCTTGAGCTTTTCTCTTCTTCTTTTGAGGAAGCTTGCAAAGGACATTGCCCCACACATAGATATTGATATTGATATTTTATTTCTGTCGCGCTCATACACAAGTGTTTCAGAGCGCGACAAGGCAGGGGAAGGGGAACAGGGGAGAACAAAAACAACAATCTTACTAGGCCCAGTGACATTGAGAACGTGCAAGTGCAGGGTAGAGGGGGAAGGGGGAGAAGTGCATGGAAGGGGGTACAAAAGGAGAGTGCGGAGTCAGAAGGAAAAAACAAAAATAATAATAAAATAATAAATAAAAAGGTAACAATCAATGGGAGTGCAGCCAGCAAGTGGCAAGTGCTGGGTTCATGGCAGCAGGCCATGTAGGTCTGAAAGTGCAGGAAGAAAAGGGGAGGGCTGTATGGGTACAGATACAGACCCCAGTGCAGGGAGTGGCCCGGAGGCAGTGCGTGAGGGTGGCAAGATGATGGGAGATGGCAGAAGGAATAGCCCTGCCAGCACATTTGTGCGAGGATTAGATTCAGCTCTGGGAACGCCAAAGGCAGCCTGTTTATGTTGGAGATTCCTGTGAGTTGGTGGAGACTTGGCAAGTCCGAATAATGCTCAAACCTTCTTCTTCAACAAAAATATTATGCAAAATTGGAGCCAAACTAGTAAGCACATAATAGATTGGACTCCCACACCTAGTCCAACAACTTGTGAGAACTACCGTACAACCTTTTAATACATTTAGAGACCCAGGTCTCATAACTACCACATTCATGCCTAAAAAACACTCTGTGAGGAATTTGGCCAAGCGCACAGGCAGTGCGCGCTCGCCTGGGCTTTTTTGAAATTTTGTGAAGAAATGGAATGTTGGTAGATAAACCAATGGGAAATGTGTGGGGCTAATCCGCACACATTTCCCAATGCTCACTGCACAACAAAAACATAGTCAAGTCTACTCTGGGGGACACAGCCTACTAATGCAATCCTCCTGTCATGTTCAGCTGGAATGTGACAGCCACGAGTACATCAAAGCATCTCCAGAAGGGGGAAGGCAACAACTTCCTCCCGCCATGGCCAGCCTAAAAAAAATATGAAAGGCTCCATGAATCTGCCCTGCCTATTGTGATGCTCTGTGTGGTGGCAGAGCATACTGATGAGAGTTAATTTAGGCAGGCCTGTGAAGAGGTCTGTTCACAGAACTAACAAAGTGCAGGAAACCCCAACACATTCTTGATATGCAATGTATCAGCTTGAAGCTAGCTCCGACCCCTGTGTATGAAGGACAGTGAATGTCATCTCTGGATCAACTCTTTACAAAAGGCAACCCCTGCAGGGCAACCCCCTTTCAGAGGGAAGACGTATGTGATTTAAGGCAAACAGAAAGCATGTTCTCACCACAAACTTCAAGGGAGATCTGCACTTTGATCAGGTGTCACAGAAAGCTCAATTAACCAGATAGACACTTTGATCCACAACAGACAGGAAGATGGGTGGGAAGTAGTGCATGTTGTCACCCCTTACCCTTTCTGTTACAAAGCACCCTGGTTATGACCTCACACATAACAGAAGATTGTTGGTGGGGACCCAGGATTGGTTCATTAAGTCAGGCCTGGCCTGTACCAATCACTAGGGGCCATTTGATTTTAAAAGAGGGTTGAGCCCCTCTTTTGGCAGATCATCCGATGACTTCGAAAGGAGGAAGAAGAAGGACTCATTTGGACACTGCCTGAAGGTAGAGTCTGCCTAACAGCTTCCGCCAGTGAAGGAAGGCCAGGATTTCCAAGAGGAGAGCAGGATCCCTCCCCTAAACATCTCACAGGGAACAGAGGGAGGTACCAGACTCAGAGGACCTGTCCAGCAGCTCCAGAACCAGTACCCAGTCAGCAAAGAGCGTGCCATGCTAGGTTCTGCCAGCAAGCTTCCTAGGTGGGAAGTGCAAGAGATTCTCTGAACAAAGGACAATGCTGTTGCCTGCAAACACTCTCCTCAGCTTTGGGCCATCCACCTTAGAGGACGACACAAGCCCTGTGAAGAAGCTAGGAGTGCCACAACAAGCATCAACCAGTGACCATCTTTTAAGGACATTTTCGAGGCAGTCGAGCCCTCAAACCACAACCAGTTGCACCACTGACTGTTGTCACGCTGCAGTCACTAAAACCGCCCGATACGCCTCGACCAGCGTTCCAGATCCACCAACCAGCACAGAGACAACGATTCTGGACCCTGAGCAAACGTGTAGGCCAGCCTGCAGCTGCCCATCCAGCCTCGCTTCCTGTACTGCCTGCCACCCGATACCCGCAGCTGTCTCGTGTCTTGAACTCTGTCGCAGGAGCGGCAAAGCACCCTGGAACTGACTCGACGCTGTTGAGCATCAAGATCATCTTAAGCACCAGGTGCATTGTGGTTCTGTCCCCTTGGTCCTTCTCCGAAGGCCCTTAGTGACATTTACGACCCATACTCCCTTGGTGCTGAAACCAAATAACCTTGAATAGTTAATACTGATTGCTTTGCCGACTATCCTCCTGTCAGTACTCAAAGTGCATCCCTTTCCTTCGTGGAACTGTCTGTCCTCTGTGTTCCTTTACAGGGTGGGCTGTATTTTGTAGTGTGCTAGAACTGTTTGTTTGTAATAATGATAATGTAAATATGTGTATACAACCTTGACTGGACAGTCCCTTTTATCATTGGGTAATAATTGTATGTCACTGTGTTGCAACTAACCAACGATCCACGACCTTGCAGAGATAAGCCTGCCATTCTGTCCACATTACCAAAATTGGACAAGGAGGTTTATAATTTACTTGTGTTTCCAATTTGTTCGGATCCCTTCTGGTGTACTAGAGGTGTGGGTCTGATTACTGGTTTAGAAACCGATATTCATCCCTAGACCACTTGTGCCCCGAAAGTTGATTCGTCACATACTCTTGAAAGCTGAACATGCTAAATATCAACAGATCATTAGAAGGTCTCATTATGCGGGTTGTCAATTCGGCCATCTCTTCAGTGGAACCTTTAAAATACACCTCAACCTCCACCTTCTAGTGATGGAAGGAACCCCCTAAATACTGCATCCTGCCCTCACAACTATCAGTCATTTGTAAAAGTTGAAATACTGGCACCAGGCTATCAATTTTAAGACTATGGGCCTCATTACAAGTATGGTGGTAAGGCAACAACGGCGCCGGTATTGATACTGTAACAGTTGCTAACATACCGCCATACTAGGAGTTTTGCTTGCGGGTGCCCTTGCAGCCACCAGGTCTGACCTGGTGGCCGTACCGGCACCCGCGAGCAGAACATGATGGTAGCACCGATACCGTTATTAACGGTACCAGTGCTACCACCCTTCCCATTCCCATAGAGCCCTACAGGGCTCAAAGGGAATGGGGATGTACCGGGCCCGGCCCCCGCGATAGGGCAATTACCGGGTCTGGCTGGGCCGGAATAGCCCGGTAATTGCCCATTCGCATGGTGCTGGACCCGGATGCGAGTTTGGAGGTAGCCTTGCCGGTGAAACCGGCAACGCTACCTCCAACCTCGTAATGAGGTCCAATATATATGTCTTCCAGTCCCTGGTAAATGTTGGTATCACCCCTTTACTGCGTGGCACAAAATGCTGAAGACAAAAATACTGAATTTTTAACTGTGCATTTCAACAGAATTATATGTCAGGGTGGGTTAGGGTAATAAATAATGTAGGGGGTTTGTGGGGAGCTGCAGGCGTTGAAATATCACAAAAGAAAAAAAGAATGTATATTTTAGTCTTGGGAATTCTTTTTTTCAGAGTCATAACATATATTCGTATATGTTTATTCTCTGACCCCTTCACCACTCGGTATATGCCTCTAAATGAAATAAATCTCTTACGTAAAGGCACCTTAACGTAGGACTCCCTCTGCTCTATGTCATTGCCTACTTCCTAAATTATGTCTTTTCAAAATGACACCCTGTTATTTTTCAATAAATATAATAAATCTAGAGATTGAAAAATCTCTGAAAACTCAAATGATTGCCTGTTCCTCTCAGCTATTCTATACTACCTTTCACTGTTCCTATAGTGCGAGAAAGGGTTTGGCGCTGTGTTAGTCTAGTTTTAAAATCAAGCAAAATCCATGTTTTGATACCTTTTATTTAACTAACAAAGTATTATGCTAAGATGGTAGTTCCATAAGCTTTCAAAGTCCCAGAAACCTCTTAATCATATGGTAGTCACACGATAAATGAGCAACAAAAAGAAAAGAAAACACATACTGAGCTGAACATCGCTTTTAACTTTAAACACCATTTAAATTGATGAGGGACCGCATGAGATTTTTTGGGGTGTTTGTGTGTAATTAAAGGGTTTCCTTGGAGATGTCCTTTTGAGGGAAAAGTAGGGCCTCATTAAGAGGCTTGCGCTCCCGTAATGAAGGGTGCCGGTATGGGACCGGCACCCTTCATTACGGGATGCGCAATTACGAGGTTCCCTTTGCGGGACCCTATAAGGACGCCTGGTAAAACCAGGCGTCCTTTCTGGGTCCCGCGAGGGGAAGAGGGAGGTAATAAATAGCCAGTTGTAATGTGCCCGTTATTACCTCCCTCCCCATTCCCATTGAGCCCTATGCGGGCTCAAATGGGAATGGGGATGGGTTCCTGCAAGGAGGAATTACCGGGTCCTCCTATGTCGGAATGACCCGGTAAATCCTCATTGCAGGAACCCGGTATTGGTGCCCGGTATGGAGGCAGCCCTGGCGCTAATAGCACCATGGCTACCTCCATACTCGTAATGAGGCCCCCAGTGTCCTTAAGTGAGAGACACTCCGTGTCTGGGGTATAAAACGTGGCAAGTTGGTTGTCCCTTGTTTTCCTGTGGAAGGATACACGTTGGTATTGGATGGTCTGGCTGTAGATGACTGATCGTTTTGTGTGGCTTGGATGAGAACTTGGCCTATGAAGTTATTTGTTGCTGTCTGTTGGTTTCCTGAATACAGCTGTTTCTAGGCGGCTGTTGCTTTCAACAGAAATGGCGGTGTCCAGGAAGTGTATGCTCAGAGTATTCAATGGTGAATTATATTAAGTGGTGGAAGCTATGTAGGGATTCAACGTTTTGACACATTACAAATTATGTACAAAACATTGGTCGGACAACATGGTCCTCCTTGAAATGTAATTTCTAAGCTAGGTGAACTGCTTCACAGTGTTTGAGTAAGTGTCTGTTTCTTTTCAATTTGACTGCCTTTTAGATAAAAGGGGCCATGCAAGACTGAGTTCCTGGCATACATTTTTCTTGCAGCTAATGGTGTTTAAAGTGGGAGAATCCCTGGCCCTTTTTCCATGTAAAAGTGATGTCCAGCTCTATGTGTTTCATTTTCTCTTTGTTGCTCATTTATTGTGTGACTGCCACATGATTATGAGGTCTCTGGGACTTTAAACGCTTATGGAATTACCATTTTAGAATAATAGTTTGTTAGTCCGATAAAAGGTATCAAAACTTGTATTTTGCTTAAAGTTTCTATTACATTTTCTGTGTTAGCACCAAGATGCCGTTACAGGGGGTTGACCATTCTGCAAATACTGCAGCATAGCATAGCATCTCAACAGTGTTATCAAAATACATATTAAGCCAGGTTTGCCCTTGGTTTGGAATGTAGCAATACCTGAAAGCACTTTGGCGCGCACATGCTGATCACCTGGAAGAAAAGTGATGTGGTTGATGGAAAGCAAGCAGGCTACTATGGAAAAAGAATAATGAATTGAGACATAAAGAGGCTGCGCCAGCAGGACATGCACCATAACTGACAAAACGAAAGTCGGTGTCAGCTTTTTCTTTCTTTGGCTTTCAGAGTGTCTTTTCTGGTTTGAGCCATCTGTCTGTCTACCTTATGTTATCTTTTCTGTCAGTGTCAAAAAGTATTTATTGTACAGCTGTAGACTATGACAATGTAGCAATACTCATCTTTATATATCATGGTTTACACATAATTCAATAGTGTAACGTAGTGTTTGGGAGTGTTCTTTGTGTTCGGTTCTCTGTGAAACTGTGGACCTGTGGTGGAGTTGAGTACCTCTACTACCTCTATTGCAACAGGAAGAAGGAGAAACTGGTAAAAAAACCCTACTCACGCAGAGTGTCGCAGAGTTTTTGGGAGTATTCCTTGTGTTCGGTACTCTGTGGAACTGTGAACCTGTGGTGGAGTTGAGTACCTCGCCTACCTCTATTGCAACAGGAAGAAGGAGAAACTGGTAAAAACCCCCTACACACGCAGAGTGTCGCAGAGTTTTTGGGAGTATTCCTTGTGTTCGGTACTCTGTGTAACTGTGGACCTGTGGTGGAGTTGAGTACCTCTACTACCTCTATTGCAACAGGAAGAAGGAGAAACTGCTGAAAAAAACTACTCACACGGAGCGTCGCAGAGTGTTTGTGAGTGTTCCTTGTGTTCGGTACTCTGTGGAACTGTGGACCTGTGGTGGAGTTGAGTACCTCTACTACCTCTATTGCAACAGGAAGAAAGAGAAACTGCTAAAAACCCCCTACTCACGCGGAGCGTCGCAGAATGTTTGGGAGTGTTCCTTGTGTTCTGTGTGTGCGGCGAGGGCGATGGGGGCTGATGAAAATGGATGTCCACGCTACCTATGCCCCGGTCCTCATGCCTGAAACACTGACGCTGCTAACACGAGCACGACTACGGCGCCTGCAATCTGCCCCGGAAGCGTGGGTGATATGCAGCTCAGACTATTTGCCAGCTGCCATGAAATTACCGGTATGTAATCTGCACGGCTGTGCTCTGTTACCGTTGCCGCAATTTTCAAATCCCATCCCTCCCTTGCCTGCTACTTCCTTGTCTGCCTCTGTCCTTGCGTTGCTGAGAAAGGCCACGGACCAAGATTCCTTACCTGTGTCGGCCAGAGACAGGCCGGCCTCGAGCTCGGCATTCGCCATGGGCTCAGCTGGGGGGGCCGCAGCGTCTGTTGGGTGGAGTATGTGGGGAGCTGGAGCCGTGGTCACGGAGGTCGGCGCATGCTCGGACTGTGCGGGGCGACCAGGCTGCGAGTTCCAACTCCAGACAGCGCAGGTCGGCGATTCTGCCTGGAAGTGTGGGGAGAGTGGGGATTGCCCTGTGAGCTCATCTTGTACTGACGCGCTTCCCCAGACAAAATAAATGTTAACATCCTGTTTAGAAGCACATAGTTATAAACAGGACATGCAACATAAACAAGACTTTTACTACGTAGAAGGAGAAAATCCAATTGTTGTTCAACATATTGATTTAACATCAATCGTTCCCTCCTCGCTTAGAGTACTTGACTGGAGGGTGCTGGATTGGTATAAAAACTCAAAAAAAGGGATCACTAAAGAGAAAGAACAAGCCGATGTAAAAGAGTCAAACTCGAAAAAACACCAAAAATTGGTAGCTGACACATGCCATGAGACGGACACAGTGAGGGACGCCAGTAATGGATGCGTAGCAGAGGAAAATGAAATGAGCTATGGGCCTGATGACGAAGTTTTTCACGCAGCCAGTGTTTCCAATTTCTTAAGTGGTGATACACTGAAAGCAAGTCTACAAGATCAATGTGAATTCAATAATGAAAGGAGAAATTCACTGTACTTAGCGGATAAGTTAATAGATGATTTGAAGAAAATAAATGCAAAACTAAATGGCGCAACTCTGCTGCAGATGAATACACTAAACCCATTTCAAATAATTGGGACTTCCCATACGCTAAAAGAAATGTGTGATCCTACAAGAGATCAGATGAGCGGCAATCATCCTAAATCAAGAAAAGAGGCACAAAGTATACCTCAAAATTTCCATCGGCCAAATAAACGCAGGAGGATTATGTCAAACACTAATCCCACTATGGTAGCTTGCTCACAGAACACTAAAAATCAAACCAAAATCACACAAAAAAGGTTCAAGGTAACATACTTAAATCCGAAGAAAAGCTGCAATAGTGAGAACTATACTAGACTGCGCCTTGCATCAGATTCCACGGAAACAAGCGACGATAGTTCCACGGATTCAGATACATCATTAGCTGAAAGAGAATTCCCGAAGGTACAATGTCAAAACCAGACGATAAAACAACCTTTCTTGCAAACTTCTGCCGATCCTCGGAATGAATGTTTCGAACTAGTGGAGCAAGTAATTAATCAACTTAGACCAAATATAATCTCGGCCCTCACAATAATGTTTGCCCTACTGATAAAGCTCTATGAACAGCTAAATGAGAGTCTAAAAGATCAGTCTACCGTGACTGCCTTGGTCAATGCAAAACTAATAAACATGGAGTTGTTATTACAGGAGGTAAAAATTCATACATTGAACAATCAGAAAAACAATGAAAGTTTTGTTACGCAAGTAAAGGAGCAATTAAAATACGATGCTGAAGATAAATGATTGCTAGCGGAAGTGGCCCGAGAGACACTCAAAACATTAAAAAAAACAGCACCTGTACAGTGAAGAAATTCAGAGGAAAGGAAACGAGGAAAGAAGAGCTACCTCAGACAGACTAAGAACAGAGCCCACTGCCAATAATGATCAAAGTACGAAAGGCGAGGTGTATACCTGCCCAGCAGTGGTGAGCTCAGACGCCCAAGAATCATTATCTGTAAATGCAATTCAACTGCCAATGCAGTTGGTTGACCTCTCAGTGAATTCTAGAGAGAGTCCAAGTGGAAACAAGCCAGTTTCCCAGTCTGCTGCACAAGCACCCAGAAATCACATGAAAAAAAAGACAATACGAATGAGGATTAAGATCTTGCTCGCCCATCAACATCAGCAAACGTGGAAGGTCTTACAGAAATTCCAATCTATCTCCCAGAAAATACTCCCATGAAAACAGTTGAAAAAACAGACTCGTTTGCTATTTTTGATAAAACCAGAAGAGAAATAATGGATAAAAATGATGGGAAAAACAAACTACCTTCTAATCAAATAAATAAATAAAAAAATATGCCCAGTAAGAAAAACATCAACTGTAAAAATTCCTGTACATTTTTAAGGAATATCAAAGCTCTAAATGTAACAATACAAACTGTAGCACCTCAATCCAAATCAGACTCTGAGGTGGGTAAAATATCAGAGGTGACGGCTGAACCTGCATACCAAACAGAAAAAACACAAGAAATAAAGGAAAGCGCAGAAAAAGATGAAGTGGACGATGATCAAATGATTGAAGAGCTAGCCAACTTGTCCACATATGATTCAAATAGCGTCGATCTAACGCAGGATGATGATGAATATGATGAGGAAAATTTGACACTAGATTGGCATGAAACAAATGTTCCACAATCATCAGACATAGAAAAAAGGATTCAATTAAGAACATGCACCATGAATGTTACACCTGAAAAAGCAAACAAACGGCATATTCAAATTCAAGAACCAGAAGATGAACCACAACAAAAAAGAAAATGTCTGACACTGGATGAAATATGGGCCCCGGTGTGTTTAAAGATCATAGGAAGTTGTGATCAATTGCAAAAAAAATTACTGGACTCAAAATCTGGAAGTAGATTATTACGAAACAATGAAGCAGTGAGCACTAAATTTCTTCCAAATAACCAAAGGAAAGAAGTGGCAAGAAAAGAAGAAGTCAAAGATGAGTGGAGAGAGGACAAGAGAAAGCTGCACGACAGGCAAAATTCCTCGACAAAAAAGCAGCAGGACATAAACTCTCATTTCTGTCTGTTGTTAGAGAGGACATGCAAGTCCAAAGATGGACTAATTTTAAACAGATATAATGTCCTGAAACTCTTGAACAATCTTCCTCAACTTCGCTCCATAACAACAAATGACATAAAAACAGTTGAATTTATACAAGACTCAATAACAGATAGAGTGCTACTGCACATCTACTCAAGAGCGATAAGAGACATTATTGTAGAAACTATTTCTGATCTCCATGAGCTGGGATTTAGAATAAGTGAACCATGGAGGGATTCGACACAAGTGAAATTGAATACCTCACAAAATCAACAAATAAAAAAATTGGAGTGGACAAACCAGCCAGGGAGAATGGTTGGAAACAGGAAAACTAAATTTGAAAGAATTGGAGATTCTGTAGAAGACGAGTATGATCTACACGCACTTGACGAACTGTGCACAGACACAAAAAAACAAACAAAAATTATGTTCTCACGTAAAGATGAGACTGACGGGCCCCCAAACCAAGACAATGAGAGATCTAATAAAGATGATGCCGTACAAAGCTGGAACTGGTTGTCGAGTGTTCTAAATTTGCAAACTGAGAAATAATGCCAACCTAACGATAAAACTCAGTACCTACTAATGGGCACGTGGAACACATGAGGGTTTAATCATTTGTTCAGTAAAAGTCTAGGAGACATTGAAACCTTGCATATAATTTGTCTGCAAGAAACGTGGCTTCTAACACAACCTATAGTAGAAGGTTATGAAGCTGCCTGGAATCCTGCCATCAAGCAGGCAAAAGGAAGACCAATGGCAGGACTATTGACCCTTGTAAAAATTAAGCAGGTGCTGCGGATAATAAATGTGACAAATTTAACACCATACATACAACACATAATAATTGAAATTAAGAAGCAAAGCCCCGTAGTAAATGATAAATTACACGTAATCAATTTGTACTGGCAGCATAAGGCATCTGATGTTTGGACATATTTAGATGCTATAGGAGATCTAATTGACCCCATAATGATTACTGAGGAAAACGCAAATATAATACTCTGTGGCGATCTCAATATGGAATGTTTAAAATTACATAACGTCAAGGTCTCAAACAGTACAACATTGCATAAAACGAGAAATCTCCTAAAAAACACATGGGAAGAAGAGATGTAAGTCCGGAGAATGACAATGCTGAATGGAAAACTCAAAGGTGATATCCCTCCCAAACCAACCTGGCAAAATGGAAATTCGAAATCCATCCTAGACTATTTTTACGCATCAGACAATTTGTTGGGAAAGATTAAAGAACTGACCGTAATTAATATGCCACATAGTGACCATGAATTGGTTTGAATCAACATACAAGAGCTGAATTTATATAACGAATTAGCATGGAGTCATGACAACTCTCTCACCACTGGTCGAAATTGCCTGAAATTGGCAGAGTGCCAGATCATGACAATGACAAAGATCTTGGCAGGGGAAACAACAAAAGAAACTTCTGATATGGTAGAATATCCAGCTTTACTACATACATATACAGAAACAACGAGAGACTATAAGAAAAACAACTTTAAGTAAAACCATGTGTATGACCGGGAAGTTGTTTCGAAAAAACGAGAATTAAGACAAGCAATCAGGGTTTTGCAGAAAAACCAGAATAAGGACTATCTAAAACAAATAAATATGGCACAAACAGCGTATAAAAACTGGCTGTGATCTCATAAAAGCATCATGGTCCAGAATGACAGGGACATTTTTTTTAAAATGTTGTCATCAAAAAATGCTTGTCCCTTCTGGGAAGTTATTAACAACATGGAAACTCCACAACAAGCGATTCAAAACAACATGGTGTCCGAAACTCAATGGATAGAGCACTTTACAAACATATTTTCGAAAAGCAAGGATACTGTACATGTGGTACAAAATCCAGTAACAAACTGGGACATTACCATCACTAGGACAAATATCTTTGAAAACATCAAAGAGGTGAAGTGCATCCAGGGCCCCAGGGCCAGATGGCCTCACAAACCAGAAATTGAAATTGCTGAAGCATGGGCAGAATTTTGCCATACACTGTTTAAAAACATCATTGAAGAAAGAAAGGATAGCAGATTCCTGGAAAAGTGCAATAATTGTGCCTGTATTTAAAAAAGGAGTAAGAATGGACCCTAAAAATGACACGCCGATTGCACTTTTGGATGTTGTAGGAACATATTTTGCCACACAACTATTATTACAGCTAACAGAATGGATAAAATCAACAAAAATTGCTGATGATCGCCAAACTGATTTTGTGAGAGGTCTCGGCTGTGCGCTAAATCTACTCTTAATCAACGTATTGAAAATGGAGGCAATAAGGAATAAAACCAAAATATATCTTGCCTTCATAGATTTAGCTCAAGCATTTGATAGCATCGACCGTGAGTTATTTTGGACTGAATTCAACAAATGGGGATGCCCTGGAAGTTTGCTATCCGCAATTAAAGAACTTTATACTGACACCAATATCCGAGTCAGACTGGACCAGCAGGGAACCCTTTCAGCTGCGATTAAAACATCTAGAGGAGTGAAACAGGGGTACCCCCTCGAAGCTACGCTATTGAGCACATTTATATCCGACATAGGGATGGTGTTTGAGTCAATACGAGCTTTTGCCCCGAAAATGTATGGGAACAGACTGCGACACATCCTATATGCTGATGATATCGTGCTAATTGATGTAACACAGATTGGCCTCCAGAGAAAATTGAAGGCACTTAAAGAATACACAGAGGCAAATGGCCTTGTGATAAACCCAACAAAAACAGAGATAATGGTTCTCCAAAATTTAAGGGGAACGAGGAAGGCTGAAAGGTTTAATTGGAATCTAGGAAAAAATCCAATCAATCTGACTATGGAGACGCAGTATCTTGGTGTGATAATAAATTCTCGCATCAACGATGACCAAATGGTAGAGAAAATTCACCGAAAGTGTAAAGCCCTGGTAGCACAACGGTCTGTGATAAAAAAAAAGTATGGGAGTTGTACCTTGAAGCCGGTAATCGAATTCTATAAAGCCAAGGTTATCCCGGCATTGACCTTTGGTGGTGAAGCTATGTTGGGCTGTTCGGCAGACATATGGTCTTGGTGTGAAAACACCTTTTGGAGTACTAATGCTGCCTAGAGGGACTCCCATTGCTTGCATTAGATATGAACTTGGACTAACATCAATCAATGCTAAAGTGATGTGGAATATGCTCACAGTCTACAGGAAGGACCTAGGAGCAGACTATTTACCTCAATATCAAATTCTTCGCACAGATGGAAAGCATCAGAACGAATCCATACTAGACAAATGGAAACTAACCTATCCAAATACGCTAAAACAAATACAAGTAGATCAAGCTCAGTTGATCGAAAACCCTAATGCGGTAAAAAAGAAGCTGTGGAACCAAGACTGGTGAGAAAACTCAGACCAGAGAGGCCTACATAGAAGTATGGCGCAAGTCGCCTTCGAAGCAAGAGCATTTAACACTCTCCCGAAATACCTCCAAAATTTCCCATGTAGGAAAAGAAGGAATATCTTTCTGAAATTCCGGATGAACTTATTTCAAACTAAATCCGTAGCTAACATAAACAAGAATAATATGAATCCGGATGTAGATTGCAGATTTTGTAAACTAGCAATAGAAACACTAAAACATCTGGTGCTATATTGCAACGAAATTAACTGTTTTAAGAACTACCCATCTTGGATCAGAAATTCTAAAGAGACCGATTCTAAATGCTGAGGATTAGTGGAATCTAATGTCAAATGGAACTGTTATGAAATTAACCTTTGCTTTAACAGCTTACTTAGAAAAATTAGAAGGTATCATGGCTAAATAGTGTGTGCTGATTGCCATTAAGCTTTCACTTCTTATACTTTGAAAACCCTCAACAAAAGCGAAAACCTATTCTGTAAAATGGGAAATGTTTGGAGGTTGAAATTACTTTGAATGTTTTTAAATGTTTTGTAGATTTTTCATTTATGGTGAATATTGTAAAAGTTTGTAATGAACTATATAAAATTTAAAAAAATGTAAAAAAAAGAATCAATAATTATGCCAAAATCATATACAACATTTAAAAGGATGTAAAATGTCCATTGCAATGATATATAGTTGCAGAAAGGATTCTTCAATAGCTGCTTTGCCATGCAGTACATATATATCCTAATACGAACGCATGCATTGCCAGTGGCTGACAGTTACCGTAATTCCATTGCAGCATTATGCTCTTCAGCTTTGGACCTTTCAAAGAATCACATGCTGGATTCCCATGTTTAGCCTAGCACAATGTTTCAGACCTATTATCCCCTAAGCAATGAGTGGGAGGGGCTACACTCGACCTACAGAGGCTTTCTGCAAGCTCTTACTCAATGTAATGTGCACAGGATCTACCATCAGAGACGTGCCACTGCAACTAAGCCGGATAGGCGTGAGCCCCCCAATTGCAGGATCATTAAGTCTTCCAGTTAAATGTTTAAGAACACCATTCCATTGATGGAAAAACGACTACCAAGGAAACAGGTCGGGCATGGGCAAAATCATAAGGTATTGACAAGCACAAGTTTTAAGTCTGCTAGCAAAAAGGACTGCCTGTTTCTACCTCCCTCTATTTTCAACACCCAGTCAGATGGAATATCAGCCCCATTTTCTGCTGGTGGTGGGAGACAACCTTAGATCAGTGTGTGGTTCATGTTGTAAAAAGGCATTCTTTTTTTTTTAATAAAACATTTTTTATTGTTTATTTTAATATAACAATCACGGAAACAAAACCAACATAAAGACTATCATGTTCATTCAAAATCAAAAGGTATTACACACGTTATCGATGGTCGAAAGGCATATCAAATAGTTACATTGGTATTTAGATCACACTCCACAACATATAGAAACGAGTCTTAGGTCACCCCTTCCACCCACCTATCCCATATTTTCGAGGCTTTGTTGGGACAGCCCCTTGGTAATAGATCCTATGCTCCATCATGGCACATGTGTCCATGTCCGTCTTCCATTGGTCCAATGTCTGGGTGTTTCTGTGCTATATTACGCTTGACTAATCATGTTGCCGTATCCAGGAGCAGTGTCTCCCATTTGTTAGCCTCTATCTCGTAGGGTTCGCCCAGGAGTAGGGCTCTTCTGTCCAGTGGTATGGTACGGGCCAGAACTTTGGAAAGTTCACGACAGCATTCATTCCAAAAGGTTTGTATCTGGGGAAATGTCCAAAGGATATGAATGAAGGTTCCCTCTCCCTCCCCGCATTGAAGACAGTTTGGATTCGGGGCACGTTTCCAGCCGTATAGGCGTGTCCTGGGGTAGTACACCAGGTGTAATATTTTGAGCTGTACAAGTCGAAGCCTAGAGGAAATAGCAATTTCTCAGGGGTGCATGAGAACCTGTATACAGTCCTCTGGGTCTATTTCCCCCACATCCGCCTCCCATTTCACCTTCAGATTGTTCAGTTCAGGGGTGGCAAAGGATGATATAGCGTTATATAGGATGGAAGTGCATTTAGTGGGGATGTATTCCGGTAAGATATTACGCTCAATAGGGGTGTATTCCGGTACATCAGTGTCTGACAGTAAGTGGGTTTTTAAGGCATGAGCCAGGTGTGTATAGTGATACAGTTCTGTATTCGGGATCTGGAATTGTAGTTGCAGACCGTCAAATGAGGCCAGCTTCCCGTCAATGTGTATATCCCCAACCCTTATGACCCCAGCCCTCACCCATTTGGGCCATGGCTCAAATTTCCGGACTCCAGCCAAGTTGCTATTTTGCCATAGAAGTTGTGCGGTAGTAACTTTGTTTCCCCACCCAATGAAATGGTGTGCTTGTCTCCAAACCGTAATAAAATGTGTTGTGGTTGTGGGTGGAGAGGCTCTCGGGAGGGGTTGATACAGGAGGGTCAGTGGGTCCATGTTCTGGATGGTGGCTATCTCAGCCCGTATGTGGGGCAGTTCGCGGTCTCCATGGAGAAGGTCACTGACCACTGCCATTTGCGATGCCCAATAATAAGTTTGGAGACGAGGGACTCCCAACCCGCCTTCCCAGATCGATCTCTGGAGTGTGGTTAGTGCAATGCGTGGTTGACCTCCCCCCCATATGAGTTCTCTGAGGAGTGCCTCCACTTGGTGAAACTCCTGGTCTGGGATCCTGAGCGGGGCATTATGGAGGATATGGAGGAATCTAGGAAGGGTCATCATCTTAAAGAGCGCAGCTCTGCCCATGAGGTTCAAGGGGAGGAGTTTCCAGTGTTAAACATCGACAATGAAGCGGTCCGTAACCGGTCAGAGATTATGTTTTATGTATCCGGTCAAGTCCCCAGATATCCAAATTCCCAGATATCGGAAGCCTTGTCGTTCCACTCAGTACGGGCAATCCTGGGGGATGGCCTGTGCTCCGTCCTTTACAGGAAAAAAGACAGATTTACCCCTATTGATTCTAAGTCCGCTAAATTCACCAAAACGGACGAGCATCTATGTCACAGTGGGACAGGACCGGGTCGGGTCTCCCAAGTATATCAGGAGATCGTCTGCATATAGAGATGTACGATCTTCGTGACCCTGCGACCATGTAAACCCTATCCATGCTGCATTTTGGCGAAGCCAAAGAGCAAGCGGCTCAATTGCGAGGGCAAAGAGGAGGGGAGAGAGTGGGCATCCTTTCCGCGTGCCCCTACCAAGAAGGAAGGATCGAGAGGACCATCCGTTTACTTTTACTTCTGCTTGGATATTAGTGTAAAGTAACTGTACCCATCCCAAAAAGGCCTCTCCGAATCCCATACGGCGCATGATTTCCCAAAGGTTGTCCCATCGAATTGAGTCAAACACCTTTTCGAAATCAATTGGCAGTAGAGCTAAAGGCCTGTCTATAATCGGAGACCTTTCCAATGCCAGATGGAGGCGCCGTAGATTCATCCGGGTCGATTTATGTGGCATGAATCCAAACTGGTCCGGGTGGATCAGGGTGGGTGCAACCAGTTGTAGTCAGTTTGCTAGGAGCTTGGCTAGGACCTTGGCTTCCCTGTTAATCAGTGATATGGGTCTGTAAGAAGCACATTTATGAGGAGGTTTGTCAGGTTTGGGGATGACTACTATGGTCACCTTACATAGGTCTGGGGGGAGGGTTCCTTGTTCTCGGGCGCTAAGAAAAATTCTGTAAAGGGGAGGCGCTATTCTATCTACCCCTAATTTTTGCCAGGTTTCAACTGGAAATCCATTCGGGCCCGGCGTTTTCCCTGTTTGTAGTTGAGATAACGCTGCTGAAATTTCAGCCTCTGATAAGGCTGAGTCTAATTGTTCCTTCTGTTGCTCGGAAAGAGTTGGCAGCGTTATGGCATCTAAGAGAGAGGGGTCTAATGGGTGAGGTGGGGCTCGATATAGATCTGCATAAAACTCGGCAAAAGCCTCTGCTATTTCGGCATCTACTTGATGTCGGTTGCCCTGTGAAGTGATTATTTCCTGGACGTGGCGCTGTCCTTCGTCCCTTTTCTGCAACCAGGCAAGCATCTTGCCCGCCTTGTTTCCCAGTTCATATACTCTCGCTCTAGCTTGCCAGTGGGCCTATTTAGCGTTATCCATCATTTTGTTCCAAAGGCGCTCTTGGGTGCGTTGAAGGGATCGGTGAGCATCAAGAGTGGGATCAGAAATGTGCTTAGTTTCCCAATTGCTTACTTCACTCTCAGCCTCCAGTATCTCCCGGAGCCAAGTGTTCCTTTTGTGTGCCATCCAGGAGAGAATCTCTCCTCTCAACACTGATTTGTATGCTTCCCATGTTGTCACCGGGTTATCTACCGATTCTTCATTAAGTTCAAAATATTCGGCGGACACCTCCTCAAGACGCTCAATCAATTCTGGGAACCCTAGATAGTAGTTGTTTAGTCTCCATGTTCTAGGGGGAAGAACACCCTGCATACGTATTTCCATTAATAAAGGGGAGTGGTCCGAGATACCTCGGGGGAGCATTTCTGCGGACATTGTCCTATGAAAGTCGGTATGTGGTATAAGGAAGTAATCTAGCCTGGATATGGAGCCATGGGCTCCCGAGTGGAACGAGTATTCTCTAGCATCAGGGTGTAATTCCCGCCACATATCCTGGAGCCCCAGAGCAGATGTAAAGTTGGCCAGTCTGGTAGGGGTTTCTAGGCTACGACTCCTAAGGTGGGAGCGGTCAGTGCTATTACTCATGGTATCATTGAAATCACCCCCTGGGATTTACATGTCAGGGTGGTGTTTCCCTATAAGGGTGGTGAGGTCATCCAATAATTCCTGTCCCAGCCCGGGTGGAGAGTAGATTGAAGCAACAGCCACTTTCTCACCCCAGAGCGTACCTAGGATGAAGACGTAGTGGCCCCTGGGGTCCTGTTCTACAGTTTGCGGGATAAACGGGATGCGTTTGTGTATTAGAATGAGGGTGCCCCTAGATCCCATAGTGTACCCCGCATGGAAGGCAGGACGATAATTGGTTCTTTGGAAAAAGGCACATTTTGACCCGGCCAGATGTGTCTCCGTTAAAGGGCCATGTCAGGAGAGTGTCTATTCAAAAATTGCATAATGAGGCGTTTTTTGATCCCTGTTCCCATCCCGTTCACATTCCAAGTGAGTAGTTTTAGAGATATGGGATGTCGCCTGGGTAGGATCTGGCGTTGTGTGGACGTCATTTACGGCGCATGGTGGGGTCTTCAGGGTATTGTAGCCAAAGAGAGATGGCGGTATCCTTCCCGCCTGTACTGTAGGAGTGGTGCTACCATGTGGAGTGGTACGAGGTGGCCTGAATGGAGGATAGTAATTAGATCAACCTGTGAGCATGTAATAGTCCTGAAACAAACAACATACCACCCCCACCCTATACTCCACCCCAACATAAAGTACTTGTCGCCCAAACATTGCTGATCCTCAAACTTAAGGTGTCAGTACGAAAAACCAAACCCTTGGATAGAGTTCAAAAAGAGAAAGGGGGTTCACCAGAGGAGAGGAGAGTTTGAGCCTTCCTCGGAGTCCCTTCTCTTGCGCCCAATGTCAAGATCATTCATAGTGGATACATCATGTAGCGGGGTCGGAGGCATGTGCACAATGGCATCACCATTACCCATTCTTTTAGGGAATAGTAGTTTGTTCAGCGTTCATCCCGTTCCGCAACTGGCTCCGGGGCATCTTGTCCCGCCAGTTCTAGGTTTCTCCTCGGGGAGGCCCGCCTTGGCCCGGGTCGGGGCCTTCTTCTTTGTCTTCTTGGTCTCGTAGCCCAATCGCACTCTATGTGAGCCTCTGCCCATGTCCAGGCCCCCTGTGGATCATTAAAGTGAACGGTGGTTCCTTTGTGATAAATCTTGAGTTGAGCCTGGAACAGCAGCCCGTATTTCACATTCAGCTGGGCGAGTTGTTTTTTAAGTGGTTCAAACGATTGTCGTGCCCGCTGCACCTCTCGGGTATAGTCCGGGAAGAAGGCAATTCATGAGCCGTTATGGGTAATCGTTCCTTTTGTGCGCGATATCTGAAGGAGAGCGTCCCTGTCACGATAATTACGCAGGCGAACAATGATTGTACGGGGCAGAGCACCTGGGAGCGGTTTGCCCGATGGCATTCTGTGGGCCCTCTCCACTGAAAAGAATTTTGAAAAAGAGTGTGGCTCAAAGATGTCCACGAGCCACTGTTCGAGGAACAGTTCCATGCACTGTCTCTCCTCCCCCTCCGGCAGGCCAAGAATGCGAACGTTATTGCGGTGGGACCTTCCTTCTCCCTCATCCACTCTAGATTCTAGGGTTTTCAGGATGTTTAAGGCTTGGGACAGTTGCCGATTGATCCCGTTGATATTGTCCTCTGCTTCTGATATGCAGTGTTCCGCCTCTCCTGTTCTGGAAGTTAGCTTCTGCAAGTCGTGGCGCAGGAAGGAGACATCTGCCGCAATACTGTCCATTTTTATCTCCATGGAGGAGCGGGAGCTGGCAATGGCTGCCATCACGTCCCGTAAGGATGAATGGTCATCGCCTGCGGGGGAGTTTGCCTTGTTGCTGGGCCCACTGAGGCCGGGGCGTTAGCAACCGCGAACTGGTCCATGCTGCTCTGTGTGGATGTTTTCTTTAGCCTATCTTTACCCATTTTTCCCCAGAGGCTGTGAAACTTATGTTGCAGAGGAAGGATCCACCCGGTACGTTCCCACCCGGGGGTGACAGACCGGGCGCGCCGGGGCCTGATGTCTCTGATAATGCAAACTCAAGATAGCTGTCCCCGTAGGTGTACTGTGTTGCGGCTCTTTGGTGGGTCCAGTCGGTGGTTGCCAGTGTCACAACGCGATGTCCACCCAGGGCTGCCTCCATGGGGGCCAGAAGGTTATGGGGTCAGAGTCCATTAAGCGGCTTGTTGGGCCCTTCCTGCCCTCTCAGTGCCTGTGGGCCTTCAGCCCCTTTATCTGCCCTCTCCAGTGCGTAGTGGCCGCCCTGCGCCTCTGGTGTCCTTCAGTCTCCACTCTCAGCAGTCGGTGGGCATTGTTCACAGGGTTCGGTCAGTGGAGGGGGGAGCCACTTACTTCTGGTTTGTTCTGGCCGCTCCTCGCCGGGACCGGCCGCTTCACCGCCCGGGAGGCAGAGCACAGCCGGGTTCAGGATTTCCAGAGTCAGGACGCCAGGAGGCCTCACTCTCTTCCCCTCGCCGTTCGGGTGCCGCGCCCTTCCAATGCATGCACGGCTCCAGGAGATCCAGTCTATCAGGACCTCTTCCAAATTCCGAGTGCTCAGTTGGTGGGCGTCAGCAGCCTCAGCGGTCCTTGCTCTCCACCCTTTGTTTGTGTTTTGGGGGAGGTCGCTGACGTCCGCCTCTCTGTCTTCTCTGTGCCCTGCAGCGGCAGGCTGTAGAGACGTCTGGTGGAGGCTGTCCTCAGGCACTGGCGGCCATCTTGGTCGCACAGTTACAGCGCTGCTGGCCCGCTGTGTTTTATGGATTTCCTTTGTCAGCTGGCCAAGTAGGCGCTGTAAACTCTGTCGGTTCAAGCCCACCGCCTCACGGGTTCGGTCGAGGTGCTTGTTCAGCACTAGATCCCCAGATATCAGGATGTAAACGCAGGATTATTTTGGCGCCTGCGGGAGCTCACCAGGCTCACATCCGCATTGTTCGCGTGTCGGCCACGCCCCCTCTGCCTTGGCATTCTTATGCAAGTCTGCTTCTTTACCAACAAGTAAAAAACGCCCCCGGGATACCCCATTGTTAGCCAAAGAAAGAGGTGCAGTTGCTTCTACAGAAGGGGGCCTTCAAGCATGTCCCAAAACATCAGAGGGTATGCAGGTTTTACTCTTGTTTCTTATCATTACGGAAAGTATAGCTAAAGGTAGAATAGCTCAGTGGCAACGTGCTCGTCTATGAAGCAAGACGACGCAGAGCAACACAGGTTGGAATCCTCCTCAGTATAAATAACTAAATGTCCATGGTACGGAAATGTGTCCAGGAAAGGTTTTTTTTCAAAATATGGAAGACTTAATGGATGCTTACTTTCATGTTTTGATTAACCCCAGAGACAGGCACTTTCTCAGGTTCACTGTCAAAGGGAAATCGTTATAAGCGGAAAGTGATCTCTTTCAAGTTGTGCTCAGTGGCCAGGTCTGGCCTCACTGGTCGGCCCTCTAGGCAGGTATGGGTTAAGCATGTATTCATATCTTGATGACTGGCTCAGCAAAGCCTCAACCAAACCAGTTTCTCACAAACAAATTCAAGCGACCACTAGGGTTCTAGCTTCTTTGGCGTGTTCAGAAACCGGACAAAACCTGACAAAACGTGTTCTTTAAACTCTCTAAGTCTCTTCCCAAATATTGCCACACAGAAATGTGTCTTCAACTACCTACAGCACAAGACCTGCACCTAAAGCTCAACCAACTTTACACCTAATCATATCAACTACGATACTAAGGAAAGTTGCTTAAATGAAAAACTGACTCACTTTTCAGTTGGCCCCAAAACATCGAAACCAATTTGAATAAATACAACCACAAATATCTTACAGATCTCCCTAATAATCTCCTCAAATGGTGCCAATTACCTTGCTCCCAATGGCGCCTGACGTTTCTTTGTTTCCTCTACCTATACAGCTTCTTTCTCTGCTCCTTACTACTCTCCCACTAGCCCACTCCCCTCCAAAGTCTCCAAACACCTTAAACTAAACATACAAATCCCCTACACACAGCCACCACAAACCTATAATTTACCACATTAGCATTAATCAAGCTTTGTGTAAGCTCACCTCTTTAGCCATATCTCACTCTCCAACACCTGCAGCTAAATGGACCCAAAGCACTTTAACTTTTAAAATCTTGGGCTCTCTCATTCCGATGCCATATTACCGAGTGCCAGAGGCAAACTCAGAGAAGAAAACCAGCACTCAGGACGCACGCACTTCCGACCAGACCCCAAAAGCACCACAGGGTTTCAAACCTGAGCCCCACCCCATCCCACTAACACCCGGACGCTTTTCTTGCAAAGGGGCCAACAACAAGAGCAGAATTGCTCCACATGCGACTACTTTATATTGTGTTTCATTTCTTCGAGTCAACTTTGTTCTATGCGTGCTCTTCTGCAGGCCCACCTGCATGCTCTTTCACCATTTGGACAACACTTATTCCACTAGTGGCTGAACTAATAACAAAAGTCCCATTGAAATCTTCAACAGTTAACTATGAACCCGATTTGGCACCCAATGACACATGCCAAACCTTTGCTGTTTTTCGAACCAATGACCCTGCCTAAAATAATCTCACTGCCCCCACAGCCAGGGAAACCCAAAAGTCTAAAGGAAGGATGGCGGACCATTTTCTATCCACCAATTGAATAGGCCAGGGCTTGTGCAGTAGGCATATCACACCGGGCATCTCCTATGGACGGTCAGTTGATGATGAGTGCCATCATTTCATTTCATGATTTGCAATCCACAAAACCCCACCAGTTACTCTGCAGAAAATCACTGCATCTGGGCACCAATGAATCTCTAGAATGAGCCCGCAACTCCAGCTCCCCACGTCACCCAAGAGGCCCTGCGGGTAGGAGGTGGTTGCCTCGCCTTGGGTTTGGGCTTCTTTAGGGTGGGCTGCTCAAAAGACACCCATGTTCATTATTTTCTTGACAAAAATAACTGTTTTATTTAAGGATACTTATTTGTTTTTATTTTGACATCTTTAGCCCCTTTTTTGCATAATAAACATGTCATAGATACATATCTTACATGGTGCTTTTCTGCCAATAAAGTTGGCCTCGCTGTGCTTGCCTCTGAACAAGGAAGCAGGTGCAGAATGTTAGTGGGTTAGGAAGCATGGAAGGCGGGTACATAAACCTGTGGTCTTGATGAGTGGAGTTCAGAAGCACATGTTACCTGTGTGTCACAATGAATTCTGCGTTTCAGCAGGAAATGCGCGGGCGGGTTAACCATAAGGACGATCACAGGTTAAGAGTAGCAATGGGTGCATTAGAGTGGGGATGTTCCTGTGATGTCATCGGAGGTCAAGGGTCATGTGGCATCACTTCCGCTCGCCCTGGCATTTTGGTGAAATGGCATAGTCCCTGACCCAAGAAGGTGGTCATCGAGCAAAAAAACAGCTGGTCATATCTGTTCTGACTTGAGTGTCGTGTAGACCGATGAGACCTCCGTCCCCAAGTGACGCACAGGGGAACAAAATAGAAACCCGCTGTGCGACCCTTGAGGCCACAGGTGAGAGATGTCTTCCCAGATCCACGGAGCCTCTGGAACACCGATGCTGCTGTCAAGAAGGAATGAGGTTAAGCACCAGGCAATCACAATACAGGCAGGTAAACAAAATAATCTAAAGAGTCTTACCTATCTGGTGTAAGGGAAACCCAGGTAACCTAGTAGGGAGGTTCGAGGCTCAACAAGATACAGCGGTCCCTGGAGTGGTAGAACCGCAGGTAAGCGTGGATCCAGGTAGGCCACCTGTAAGATAGGACTTGACTTGGGCGTAGAAGTACAGCAAGATACTCAGGGATGATCCAAAGACAGGTCGATGTACAGTCCAAAAATCCGGCAACAGGTAAACAGTTCCAGGCAAAGGTACAAAGGGGTGTCCAAGAGAGTCCAAGATAGAGTTCCGTGGTCGAGGTAGCAAGGAGCAAGTAATAACGCCAAACAGGGTCCGAAGCCAGCTGAGAAGCAATGATCGTCCTGCCTCTCAGCTCTTTATACTGTGTGTCCCTGGGTCATGTGACGTCCACCAAGATCACGTGAGGAACGCCACACTGTATCACGTGACCGACGTGATGACGTAACGCTGTCCCTTCTGCGATACATCCTCCAAGGCAGTTGCCAGTGCAGGAAAGGCTGTAAACGAGCCCGTACACCAAAGAAGGTACGGTGTCTTCGGTTCTGTGGGTTCACCGAATCCCTTGAGCCTCGAAGCTGGGGTGGAGATGTTTGGGGAATGTGAGCAGTGTTCTGATGTGGGGAGGCCTGATGTGCTGATGATCGCCTAACATAGCCCCTCCCCAACGGACCACGACCCCGTGGGCAGGATGGATGGTCTAAATGGAAACGGGCCACCAAGCGAAGGGCGTTCAGGTCAGAGGTGGAAACCCATGAACGTTCCTCCGGGCCGTAACCCTTCCAATCTACCAGATACTGGATCCCCCCCCTAAACCACCTGGAGCCCAAAATGGCCGACACCTCAAAAACATCAGGAGAGGTCAAGGACACCGGCGCAACAGGGGTACGAAGACGGACAGAGTCGGGACATGGCTTGAGGAGGGAGACATGAAACACAGGATGGATGCGCCAAGAGCTGGGAAGCACTAGACGGAAAGCCACCGGATTAACAACCTTCGATATCACATAAGGACCGACAAAGCGAGGTAGCAACTTCCGACAACCCACTAGGCGAAGATGACGGGAAGACAACCAGACCCTGGAACCCACCACCAGAGGGGGAGCAGCCCGACGTTTGCCATCCACACGGGCCTTCATAGCAGCCTTAGCTTCAGTGAGATGAACCACGGTACTAGCGTGTAAGGCAGAAAGATCCCTAAGACATGTCGTGGCCGCAGGGTTCGCAGAATCAGAAGCATCAGGGACCGGCAAGACCTTGGGATGTTGGCCATAGAGGGCGTAAAAAGGAGAATAACCGGTGGCTGAAGGAGCCGCATTATTATATGCGAACTCCGCAAGCCGTAAAGCGGCCAACCAAGAGGTCTGATGTTGCAATATAAGGCAACGAAGATATTGTTCCATAGATTGATTCGTCCTTTCGGTCTGTCCATCGGTCTCAGGATGATAGGCCGAAGAATACCGGGTATCAATGCCCAATAGCTTCGTCAGGGATCTCCAAAACCGAGAGGTGAACTGTGACCCTCGATCAGATATGATGACTGAAGGAAGGCCGAATAGCATGAACACATGTTCAAAAAACAAATCCGCTAATACAGGAGCCGAAGGGATACCTTTGCAGGGAACAAAACGGGCCATTTTAGTGAACGTGTCCACCACCACCCAGATGGAGTCGAAGCCCTTCGATTTGGGGAGATCGGTAACAAAATCCATCGTCAACGTATGCCAGGGCCTGGGAGGTACCGGAAGCGGAAGCAACAACCCTATTGGTCGACCCCTTTGATGTTTAGCCTGAGCACATACTGCGCATGACCTAACATAGCATTCTACATCGCGCTTCAGAGAAGGCCACCAACACCAACGCTTGAGAAGATCTAAAGTGCGCTCCTGTCCGGGGTGAGCGTTAAAGGGAGCGTCATGAGACCACTCAAGGGCCAGATTACGTGTGTCAGGTGTGGGAAGGAACAGGCGATCATGTACGAACGGTAACCCATCAGAAAACACCGGGTCCCATTCTCGCAACTGGTCAGAATGATCGCTAGTCCAGGATCGAACCGAGTCTATCAGTGACAATGAGGGAGTACAGAGAAAAATCACATGACTCTTTCCGAGAACAGTGTCGGGAAATGTAGGCAATTGAACCCCCCCCGGGGAACGCGACAAGGCATCCGCCTTCCCATGTGCCGTTCCACGACGGTGCATAATACGGAAGTCAAAAGATGAAAAGAAGAGATGCCATCGGACCTGTCTGCTATTAATGCATTTCAGAGAGGCCAAATCCTGTAGATTCCGATGATCGGAGTATACTGTGATAGGATATTTAGCCCCCAGAAGATGATGACGCCAAACACGGAAAGCGTCCATGACAGCCAAGAGTTCTTTTTCCGTAACGGTATAATGAGACTCAGTACTGGAAAACTTACGGGAGTGGTATGCCACTGGATGTAATTTGCCTGTATTAGGACATGTTTGTGACAATACCGCCCCAAGGGCAAAGGAAGAGGCATCTGCCTCGACTATGAACGGGAGATCAGGATTGGGATGTTGGAGTACCGGTGCGGTAGTAAAGGCGGTTTTCAAAGTCTCAAAGGCCTCCTGCTGTTCTCTCTGCCACTGATATGGTACCCGAGGACTAGTCAGGGCCGTGAGTGGGGCTACAATCGTGGAAAAGGAAGAAATGAAACGCCTATAAAAGTTGGCGAATCCTAAAAAGGCCTGCAAGGACTTGAGTGTTTGAGGCACTGGCCAATCCAAGACTGCTTTGACCTTAGACTCGTTCATGGATAACGCCCCAGGGGTGATGTGGAAACCCAAAAACTCAACAGAGGTCTTATGGAACTGACATTTCTCAGGTTTGGCAAATAAGGAATGTTTGCTCAAACGAGTTAATACTTCTCGGACGTGTTTTACATGGTCATCCAGATCACGAGAGAAGATCAGGATGTCGTCCAAATACACAACCATGTACACATCCAGAATATCCCTGAAAATGTCATTCATGAATCGTTGGAACGTGGCCGGGGCGTTACATAAGCCAAAGGGCATGACAAGATATTCGTGCAAGCCGTAACGAGTACAAAAAGCAGTTTTCCACTCGTCTCCCTCGCGAACGCGTACCAAATTGTATGCGCCGCGTAGATCAAGTTTGGTAAAGATGGAAGCATGTGTTAAATGATCTAAGAGTGGAGAGATTAACGGGATGGGATATCTATCCTTCTTGGTGATCGCGTTAAGACGCCGATAATCCACACAAGGACGTAAATCCCCCTCCTTCTTGGGTACAAAGAAGATAGGACTTGCCGCTGGTGAAGTGGAGGGGCGGATGTGTCCTAAACGCAGGGCGTTCTGTACATATTCTTTTAACACCAGTTCCTCTGAAGGAGACAAAGAGTAGATCCTGCCCGAAGGAACAGTGGAATCAGGAAGCAATTCGATTGGGCAGTCATAAGTTCTATGTGGAGGAAGCACCTCAGACGAGCCTCGATCGAAAACCGATTCAAAAGCCCGATATTCTGGTGGAATCCCAGACACCAACCCCCCAACAGTATGGGACTGTATGACTTCCGGATCGTCAACTGTCAGTGTGAGTTGTGCTAGGGCTCCCAAGACCCGAGAGGGTGTGTCAGGGGCTTGATGGATCGGGAGACAATAATTCTGACAAATATCGGACTCAAAGAGTACAGTGCCTGCTTGCCAATTGATCAATGGGTTATGTTCACGTAACCAGGGAATCCCTAGTATGATACCGAATTGAGGTGCGGTGATCAAATCAAAACATAAGGTTTCTGTGTGTATGTCTTGTATGTTCAACAAGAGGGGTGCAGTTTGATGGCTAACAGGACCAGAAACCAATGCGGAGCCGTCTACGGCTTGAACATGTTCCGGTCGTGTCTTTGCCATTAAGGGTAGATTGAGGGAATGGGCCAAATCAATATCTATGTAATTACCAGTGGCACCGGAATCAATAACGATATTGACTGCATGTAGAAGGCCAGTAGAGGGACATAGAGTAGCCTTTACGGAGATGGGTTGAACACGAGCAAAGGCAAGAGGGGTTCCCGGAGAAGAAGATGGGAAACTCGACCTGGTCTCCGGTTCTAAGGTCGAGCCATCCGAAAAACCTGACTCTTCTTGGGACGTCGAGGACACTCTTTCACGAAATGTCCAGTGGTGCCACAGTAAAAGCACGCATTATCTACCCTTCTACGTTCCCTCTCAGATGTTGTAATAGGACTGCGTACCCCTCCCACTTGCATAGGTTCTTCAGTACCGGAAGCGGGAGTATTAACAAGAGTGGGAGAGGATGAGGCCCCCAATTCAGCTCTACGCTCCGATCGGCGTGCATCTACCTGCAGGACGAGATCAACCAATTCCTGATACTGAGTAGGCATAGAAGGGATCACTGCTAAAGCGTCTTTCATGGTGTTACTCAACTCCCTATAAAAGACCACCGCCCGCTTGTTTTCTGGCCATGATGTTTCCGCAACTAGCTGATTGAACCGGGTGATGTAATCTATCAGAGTTCTCTTGCCCTGAGTCAATTCCAACAACTCCAAATCCCTAGACTGTGCCTTGTGTCGAGTATCGAATACTCGGGACATTTCTAGGACCAACAAATCGAAGTCATAAAGAACTGGGCTATTGTTTTCTAACAGGGGATTAGCCCAAGCGGCAGCTGTTCCAGCTAAATGGGAAAGGGCGAAGGCGGCCTTAGCAGTGGACGTGGGAAAGGCCAACGGCCTGCATAAGAAATGTAACTTGCACTGGTTAACAAAGGTTCTGAATTTCTTGGGATCCCCCTGGTAACGTTCAGGAGCAGCCAGGGGGGAAGGAGTTGGGAGGATTATTGGAGTCGGAACTGTAGAAGCAGCCAAGGGAGGGGGTGTAGTGGAGGAGCTGCCATCTCCAAACTCAGGGTCTGCAGGAAGAGAATGCTGAACGCTCTGTATGGTATCCAACCTTTGATGGATCACTGTGTTTGCGGCGGCCATATCTGCCCTTAGTATTGTAATTGCCTGAACTAGAGCAGTTATGGGTTCGTCCGTGGATCCCTGCATCGTCTAACACGACTATACGGCTTCTCAGTCTGTTCTGACTTGAGTGTCGTGTAGACCGATGAGACCTCCGTCCCCAAGTGACGCACAGGGGAACAAAATAGAAACCCGCTGTGCGACCCTTGAGGCCACAGGTGAGAGATGTCTTCCCAGATCCACGGAGCCTCTGGAACACCGATGCTGCTGTCAAGAAGGAATGAGGTTAAGCACCAGGCAATCACAATACAGGCAGGTAAACAAAATAATCTAAAGAGTCTTACCTATCTGGTGTAAGGGAAACCCAGGTAACCTAGTAGGGAGGTTCGAGGCTCAACAAGATACAGCGGTCCCTGGAGTGGTAGAACCGCAGGTAAGCGTGGATCCAGGTAGGCCACCTGTAAGATAGGACTTGACTTGGGCGTAGAAGTACAGCAAGATACTCAGGGATGATCCAAAGACAGGTCGATGTACAGTCCAAAAATCCGGCAACAGGTAAACAGTTCCAGGCAAAGGTACAAAGGGGTGTCCAAGAGAGTCCAAGATAGAGTTCCGTGGTCGAGGTAGCAAGGAGCAAGTAATAACGCCAAACAGGGTCCGAAGCCAGCTGAGAAGCAATGATCGTCCTGCCTCTCAGCTCTTTATACTGTGTGTCCCTGGGTCATGTGACGTCCACCAAGATCACGTGAGGAACGCCACACTGTATCACGTGACCAACGTGATGACGTAACGCCGTCCCTTCTGCGATACATCCTCCAAGGCAGTTGCCAGTGCAGGAAAGGCTGTAAACGAGCCCGTACACCAAAGAAGGTACGGTGTCTTCGGTTCTGTGGGTTCACCGAATCCCTTGAGCCTCGAAGCTGGGGTGGAGATGTTTGGGGAATGTGAGCAGTGTTCTGATGTGGGGAGGCCTGATGTGCTGATGATTGCCTAACAATATCCCTCCAGCCATTACCCGAGGGTCTTTGCCTTGCCAATTCGAGCAATATAACTAGGAGCTGGCTCCATCTCGTGGCCCTGTGACTACCATCACTGAAATGCTGTACAGGCTCCCCAGCTGTCTCCCATATCTTCCCTTCTCCACCGGATTCCTTGACCACTTCATGGTGGAATCAGAGCAAGTCCACACTTTCTGCCTGGCCACCTCTGCTCTAAACAAATGTAAAATGGAGAAAAAAAAAATATTAGCAGCTCTATGATACACCCTCTATATGCACCATGTGTATTTTTGCCCAGGGATCTTGTGGGCCACCACTTAGAATGTTCGCAATACTGCAGCATTCCTAGCCATCCTGTCACCTTCCATCAGCACCACAGTCTGAAAGTAGTTGGCATACTTTAATTTTGATTGCAGTGTAACATTCGTGCCAGCAACTAGCCACAGTAGGTCACAATGGGCCATGGGCAGGTCTTTCATGTCCGTCGGAATTTCGGAATGCCGCACATCAGCAGTGAGTTGCAGAGAGTGGGGGCAACTCCTGAGAATTCCATCCCTCCTGCATACAGTGTTTCCCCGCAGTCACCAACACTTGCCTTGCAGTGAAGCTCCCATTACTTTCCCAGCCCCGTGCCCCCTGCCTGCCTGCAGGGGGCCCCCATGCCTGTACTGTGCCAAGCGTCACTCCAGTGCCCTCGGGTCCTAGACAGTGCATTTCCTCTGGCCAGTCTGCCTGTCTCATACTTATATGTATTTCTCCCCTTGCCCTAACACACATCCTCCAGGCCAGGCAAGCCCCACTTGCACACCATGTCTGACAATCTAAACATCCCGAATCGCATGCTAGCAAACAATGATGGAAACATGGCAATTCCCATCTGGAGAATCAAACCATCTTCAGCTGTCCCATCATATGTCCGCCAACTGGCCGTTGCGCATTGCTCATCCCTCTATCATTTTCATCTCGATTTGAGCACCAAATGTTTCATTCCCTCAGAACCATTCTGTCAAAAAAACAATGCCAACAAATGTTGCTGATATGGTGACAGGAGATACGCTTTATCCCACCATCACCAGGATATGATTTTCCACATCGTTTCTCCTAACTTCCCACATTCCTCTTTCTCCAACCCTATGTTTTGCCCCCCTTTCCTGAAAATGTTGGCATTACTGCCAGTAGGCTGCACATGCGACCACTTCTGGAGGCCCCTGGACTAGAGGCAGTGCCTTGGGTCTGCTACCTTCCACAGTTCCTTGGGAGAGGGGGTGGTGATAGGTCAGCCTCTGCATCCACCTACAACACCATGACCACTGTATATGAGACAGAGTGCCTGCTATGCAGAATTGCACCCTTGCTTTAAACAGGATGTGTCAATTAAAAGGATGTAAAAGCATTCTCCACAGCAACCTCAACAGTGAATGGTCTCTTGTTGCCCAAACCTGCCACACCGTCCTTTTATAATCCACCACAAAATCAACCCACTTGCCCCTAAGTTCCATGTCCCCCCTCCCATATACAGACATAGGGCTACCGAACTGAGAAATATCTACAAATAAATGCAATGGTGTGATACCCCTTCAGCGAGGAGAAATAGGCCACTCCATTGCACAACATCTCCCAACAACAGTAAATGCCCAGGCACGCTACCCCGCTGCGTGCAAAACTGTTTCCATTTCCACTGCGCCAGTTCATCAGGGAGTCACATAGACTCCCTGTTATAGCAGGTAGAAATTGTAAGCATGACCCTGTGATATAGGTACTTGCTGTTCGAGAATGACAACATCAGTTGCAGCAAACATTGCTAACTGGCAATACCGCCTTGCAAGCATATTTAAGGTGTGCCTTAAACGGTTGCTCCTTGCACACCTCACTTCTGCCTCCTGATGAAACAGCCTTCACAATCTTTCCAGATTTTCTTGTCCTCATCAGCCTCCTTAATCTGAAAATGGATCGACAAACCTGATGGGCCATCCGTCTTCTGAAGCGGAAGTGGAATAACCATATCTGCCACGCAGGCCACATATTTACCTCCTTCCCACAATGTATGTAGACATCAAGGCAATGCAGCACCTACTGTGATCCTGACATCTCTTAAAGGCCCACGACAAAAGTTAGAGAAACACTTGAAGATCACAAGTTCCATGGAGTACCCCATCAGCATCTCCATGCCCACCTCCATCAGTCCTTCAAACTGATGGCCCGATTCATGGAATTAATTGTTTTGCGAAAAAGTGGTACTTGTGCACGAAAATGCACACAAGCGCCCGTTTGTCAATTCATGGAACACAATGTGCGGGGCTTACCAGAGACTTGCGAGGAATCCACGTGGGTCAAACACGTCACTGCAACACCACCAACACCTTGCACCAGACTCCTAGTGAAGGGGCGTATCGTCTTGCACAGTCACCTAAATAGGGGGCGGAACACGTGGAATGGGGAACAACAAGCGAAAATGTGGACGTAACAAGTACGCCCATGCTTGCTAACAACCCGTATTCATGGAATTGTACAGGGCTCTCCACAAATCCACAAACACGTCCGCCACGCGAAAACTGGTGTAAGCGTCACCGCGCACTAAAACAAATGCATAAAAAGGCTGCACGTACAACAAACACGCTTGTACAGCTATGATGAATGTATAATTTCTCACAGCAGTGATCGTGGGGCACCGCAGGAGAAGGAGGATGGCCAGGGCCCGGATTCTTCTACCCAGGAGCAGCCTTTTTGGGATGCCTGATGACCAGGTCTATGCCAGGTATAGATTTCCACCTCATATCATATTAGACCTGTTCATGGAGTGGGAAGATGACCTTACATCACCCACCCTGTGCTCCCAAGCACTGAGGCCCTTGGAAAAAGTATAAAATGTACTGTATTGTTTGGCCACTGGGTCATTTCAGCAGACAACTGCCATAGTTGGGGGCATTTCACAGCCCACACTGTCACGCTGCCTACACCAGGTGTTGGCAATAATGATTGCACGCCCCTCAGTCTGCAGGTTCATATACATGCCTAGAACACCTGCAGAAAGGCAGGCCGTGGTCCAGGACTTTTATGGGGTGGCACACTTCAATGCTTGGTGCCATCGATTGCACCCATGTGGCTCTACATCCACCTAGGGCCAAAGAGCACATCTATCGTAAACGCAAGCACTGGCATTCCATCAACGTGCTGGTTGTATGTGATGCCAAGGGTATCATCACTTCTGTATATGCAGGGTCCACCCATGATAGTTTCATATTCAGAATGTCACCCCTACACCAGGCCCTGGAAGCTGGGAGGCATGGCAACACATGGCTCATTGGTGAGTAGAAATGCCCGCGAACATGCATGCATGTCACACACACACAAATACACACCAATGACAAACATTTTCACCTCTGCAGTTGCCAGTGCCTGCCCTCTGAGCACCTACATGTTGACGCCAATACGGAACCCTGCCACACCACCCCAGGTAAGATACAAGGCAGCCAATATTGCAACTCGGGCAATAGTGGAGCGCACATTCGGATTGCTCAAGTCAACCTTCCACTCCCTTGATCACTCTGATGGTGAGCTGCTATATGCCCCACCAGTAGTGTACAGGATCATTGTGGCGGCATGTGTCCTGCACAATGTTGCAACAAGGTGTGGCGTACCGGTGGACATGGTGGTGCCCCCACATCCCCAACCACATGCACGTTGCCTACTCATGGTAGGGGAAAGGGCACGGGGCAAGGCTGCCCGTACCCAGCTTGTGGCAATATTTTTCACCTAAGATCCAACACCTGTGGAGTGCACACTGCCCTGGCACATACCAGGTGCCATTCAATGATGTCAAAGGGGCAATCATCTGTGGCCACCAAACCACCCTGAGTATGTGTCCTTGGAAGTGGCCATCCCTTAGAACTCAAACAAATTCAATCTGGTGTGTACAAAAGGAACACATAGAAGAGGGAGTATGCCACTAATACCATTGCAAAGTACAAATCTATTTGCCGGTGTGACACATAAACCCTCCCACACGTGATCTAAAAATGATCGCCACACCGTGCCATGCCATGCAATGTTAAACGAGATACATAAATGGTCAATACATAACACTACTGTCACAAAGCGCTGAACGAAGTATGGAACAAGTTGAGAAATAACACACGCGAATACATATCCATAATAATGTTGACAGGAACTGTAATTTCCAGTACAACATACCATATACACTGGACCTAACAGTGAATCTGTCTGACAGTGACTCATCATAATTACACAAGTGTCTCAATGTGTCGTAAATTGCACAGGGCACCCAGGTAGGTTTTGTGTGGCTCTGCTAATGTAAGGGGGGCAGGTAAGCACATACACCAGGAATCCAAACAAGATTGGAGATAGGCAAGAAAAATTATAACAACGGAACAGGATCAAAGGATGGATCTCAATGTACAACCAAAAAGGGATGGGAACCATGCATTGGACAAACAATGAGGAATCCCACTAGGGGTGTATACAGAGGTCGGACTCAAAACTGCCCACAGATATAAGGGAAGCCCAATGCCTCTGTGTAAATTACTTTTGCATGCACCACTCCTTGCAGGATCATGGAAAGGGGAAGCAGGAGTGGCTACTGTGTCTGGACCTTAAGGCACAAACAAGGATTGTACTAACACGAGACAAGCCGGCATGGGTCCAGCTGGAACCGACAGCGGATGCCCTGCGAGGGAACAGAATGCAACACAGTGCTACATAAATTCACAATAGACCACAGGTAAGACAAGGGAAGGGAAGGTGCACAGATTGACTGCTGGGAACCCCAGTAGCCTAACTATGAAAAAAGGAAAAACGGATGCACAAGTGAGGACAAGAACAGCAACCAAAATAACGAGGGGAAAATAGGCAGTAAAGTAAGCAAGGTTCTGAATGGGAAAAGCAAGTAAATAAAAATAAAAAATGTCCATGTTAGACCGGGGTGGGGTGGCCCACCCAGGAGGGTGGAGGGGCACGGTACACGTCAACACCCACATGTGTGGATGTAGAGAAAAAAAAACCTGCATGGGTTCATGGGCCGCACGGCTATCATGGAGAGGGAGGGCAGTCGCTGCTGTCACACCATCCTGCATAGCATCTGAAGGTGGTAGTGGTAAGGGAGGTTCACGACGTATAGCCCTGGCCTGGTCCTCTATGGCAATGGCCAGATGGTACTGAGATTAATGCACCTGTAACATGAAGCCTCGAAGGTCTGCATGCAACACCTCACGAGATGCACAGAGTTCCTCCGAGATAGTACGAGTCAACAGTTGCATCTGCTGTTCATACTGTGCACTGCCTCTAGCACTTCAAGTGTAGCTCTGAGGGACAGAAACTCTTGCCTCAGGGCTTCCCTGTGGGGCTGACCCTCTGCAAGCAGAGATGCCTGCAGAGACCTCAGTTCGGCCCGTCGGCTACTGTTGCTGGCCTCGATGTGCAGCCTGTGTGAGTGGCATGTGGAGCGCAATGCCTGAAGCTGGAGCTCTACCTGTGTTGCTGGGTGGATCATGGAATTGGCCACCCTATACATGGCCTGAGCCAACATCTGAGTGCAACAGTATACAAGGACTGCTCCCACACTATATCGCCCGCTGCAACACGGCCACCGCGTGTGCGGACCCCATGCCTGTCTGACCCAGGGAGCATGGCCCTTGATGTGATGCCACTGTCTGTGCTGCTGGCCTGCATCCCTCTCTTGCTCGGCTATCCCAGGACCAGGAACCAATACTGTGGCGAATGACCCTGCAACCGTAACCAACACAGACGGATGTGACAACAATGACTGGACATGTGAGGAGACGTGACGCTCTGCAGACCCCCGTATACATCAGCCCCAACAATTGATGCACTCACCAGCGACATCATAGAGGAATTGTCATCCAGTTCACCACCAGAGCAACTGGCTTCATCAGAAGTAGACTCACACTGAGTCACGCCCTGGATGGCCTGTAACACCAGTGGATTCTCATGGGCTGCCACAACACGTCCTCCACTAGTGCTCTGTGGCGCTCAGGATCCTGTTCCTCCTCAACCTCCTCCTCTGCATCCAGTGCCTCATCACCTGCACATGGACAGAAAAAGACATGAAGAGCCATGTAAATAGCATAGCCAACACACACAGGTATCACAATGGTGTCCTGCAACACATTAACATGCTTTGTCACTCATGGCACAATCTCCCACCCGCTGCTAGTGTAAATGGAAGGTATGGGTAGCATGAAACCACCCATGGCCTGTGTGGATGGACCTAACAACACATGCAGTGCATGGTGTATAGCACCTGCTACAGACAGAAGCACTTGACTGCCATAGTTGAGTCACTAACATCACTTATGTAAATACTCAGATGCCACGTAGGCATGCCGGTACTGTCCATATCCATGAGACGGTTCTTGATGACCACTGTCCCAAAGCCATGTACAGCTGATGTCACATTACATGAAATGTGAATCATAAAGTGCATATACACAAGTGTTACAAGGTGCAACGAGGCAAGGGAGGGGTAATAGAGTGAAGCCAGACACGCTGAACTCATGAGGCCATGTAACATTGAGATTGCTAAAGTGCAGGGGAAGGGGAAGGATAGACTTGGGAGTGGGCGGGGAATCTGAGGGGCAGTGCAGTACATGGGAATGGCAGTAAAATAAATATTACAACATAAGCACTAAGTAAAATGCAGCCAGGTGGTGGCAGTGGAAGGGCAAGTGCAGATATCACATGTCAAGTGCTGGTAGGGGGCTGTAGGGATACAGAAAACAGCCCCCAAGTGCGGGGGAAGCCAGGGAGGCAGTGCATTGGTGCAACTGGCGGGGGAGAGGAACGGTCCAGAGATCAGAGGGTGGCCAGGTGACCAGTGCAGTTTCAGATTCAGCCAGGAGGTCAGCAGCAGAGAGGAGGAGAGAAAGCACAACCCAAGAGGAAGAATCAGATGTGCTTCCAGAACCGTAGAAGCTTCAACCTCAAGTGTCAGCGAGGCTGGGAGGCTGTTCCAGAGGAAGGCCCAAGCCGAGGAAAGACATCAATCACCAACTCGTTCCTACGAGAAGCAACTGACCCTGAGGAAGTAGGAGAGGGATGATTGAAGAACTTGAGAAGGAAGACATTTAGGAAGATAGAGTTGAAGGTATTGCGGCTCCAGTACCCAGAAGGTCTTGTGGACAATGCAGAGTGTTTTGAACTTAATGATCGTAGCCACTGGGAGCCAGTGCCAAGATTACAGTCCTGGAGAGATACGATACCTGGGCTTGAGACCAAGGACAATTATCGCAGTCCTGTTTTGGATGAGTTGCAGAGGGCGGAGAGTTGATGCATTCAGATTAAGAAAGAGGCTGTAGCAGTTGCCCAGCCCAGAGAGAAACAGTGGCCTGGGGAACGTGAGCTGGTGGGGGAAGGAGAGGAAAGGATGAATACCTCTGATGAGGTGCAGCTGGTAGTTTGAGCTCACAGACACGTTAGAGATGTGAGGAGAGAAGGAGAGCGTGGAGTGGAAGATTTACCGAAAGTATGCAGCATCACAGGTGGGAGCAGGAAGAGGGCCAAAAGAGGCAGGCAGAGAGTGACAGGAAAGGAGGGAGCAGGTGTGGTGATGAGGAGAATCTCGGTATGCAGCACATCGGTAGTATGCAGTCTGCACGACAACAATCACGGGTTAGTACATCATGACATGGTCCCCCCATGGCAGTCATAGAAATGCAGGCTGAAGTGCTATACAATCATACCAAATCATCCAATCTACATATAAATATTCACGATGCACACGCTTCATCACTCACCGGAAATTCCTCGTAATTTGGCAGGCCTCCCATTCCTTGGATCTGCTCCACATTAATGAACTCACTGATAGTCTCTTCATGTGGTGTGAGATCCTCGTCCACTTGTTGTGACCCACCTCCAGTCACCAGAGTAGAGGTGAAGTTGGCACCCAGCTTCTGTTTGGTTCGACGGTGGAGGCCATTCCCCCACTTCACGACCTCACGAGCGGTGCGCCTCTCATTGCCCAAGGCGGTGATGCAAACCATGACTTGCTGCTAGTGGACCATATGCTGAGCAGGCATATGTGTGCTCCCTGCCCGCGTGAGCATGTCACGGTAGTGAACGCGCACGTACCCCACGAGGATCTGGATTTCTTCATCATTGAAGCTCCTCTTCCTCGACGTGGCGGTCTCCTATGATGTGCATTGGGATAGAGCCTGTTCCGCTGCTGCACGCTTTGCCTACTTGGAAGGTCGTGCAAACCCTGTGTGGCTGGTACCACTCAGGTCAGTACCGGCTGGAACCCTAGTGGCCTGGGCCATGGCATCACCCACTAATGCTGGGACAGTAGTTGCTCCTGCAGGTTGCCGTAACTGGGTGCTGGTGCCAGGTCCTTTGACTGCACGTCCCTTCCACTTTGACGCACGGACAACATCCACCCCTGCTTCTCTGTGGACCTGGGCCGTGACCACTACAGGCATGGATGGTGGTCCCTGAGCCTGGGTGGTGGGGACAGCAGCTGGCCCTGCAGCTCCCGGACCCTGGGTGCTGGGGACATGGTTTTTGTGGGAACGTCCCTTCCCCTCGGATGCACAGACATGTGCCCCTGCATCTCTGTGGACCTGGGCCTTGACCACTACAGGCATGGCTGGTGGTCCCTGAGCCTGGGTGGTGGGAACTGCAGCTGCCCCTGCATTTCCCAGACCCTGGGTGCTGGGGACATGGGTTTTGTGGGAATGTCCCTTGCCCTAGAACGCACAGACACCTGCCCCAGCGTCCCTGTGGACCTGGGCCGTGACCACTACAGGCATGACTGGTGGACCCTGAGCCTGGGTGGTGGAGACAGCAGCTGGCCCTGCAGATCCCGGACCCTGGGTGCTGGGGATATCGGCATCACCTGCAGCTCCCTGATGCTGTTGGGTGGGGGTATAGCACTCCCTGCATGTCCTGACCCTGGACACCTTGGACACCTCGGCCACCTCAGCCACCTCTGCCGCCTCCGCCACCTCTGCCTCCTCGGCCACCTCTGCCACCCTTCCCTCTTGTGGCCTTCCCACTCATGGTACTGATGGAGTTGTACAAAGGGAGGCACAGCAATTAATTTTCCTGGGCAATTTGAGTGAGGGGGCAGGGTACGTGATGTAAAACATACTAGTATGATCCAGCAAAGCTCAATATCACCACTGGTGAAAAAATAAATAGGATGCGTAATGCACAGGCACCCAAAATGTAAAGAATCTGTGTGCGTGACTCCTCGATAACTCACGTGAAAAAATAATGTGTTACGCAGTACGCTGTGGCACCCAGCAACACGGAAAATACATATGCGAAGCCCACGTAAGTTACTCTGATGTTGAGAATGGGGGTATGCGAAACACAGGGGCACCCAGAATATGAATAATGCGTACGCGACTCACCATTAGCCTCAGAAAAAAGAAAAACACACGCACATGTGCGCAGAGGCAAATCCCCCACCAAAACAAGAAGTACGCAATGTCACACTAGTGAACAAAATGCGTGGCACCCCAAAAGTCCACATGTCCATCCGCTCCAAATCGCACGTACGGTTTAATGTTATCCTAGGCACTCCTTTATCCCGATTCTAAACCCCAACGCTCAATGCCCCGCGCGTGTCACGTAACTTACACGATTAGGCCCTTTCCTCCGATTTCACATGTACGCGCTAATTTTGCACGCATGATGTAACCATCACTCTGTTTTGGGCTGCCCACACGAGTAACACGGAAAACCCACGCGCTCCTGCCTATGAGCCATTTTACCTGCTCCTACTGCCCTTAGCTGCCTCCTACGAGCCATCTGCTGCTGCCTGCCCACTGTGTGTGCATGCTGCCCATCTGCCATCCAATTTCAGTGCCTGCTGTCAAGCCACTGCCAGTGGTCTGTCCTCGGCCCTGTGATCACCACAGCTTATTCAGAAGACTCCCAACGTGCCAGAACATCACCACAGCTCCACAGCACAGCACCAGGACCACCTTGCCCACCCACACCTGCATTGGGGGTTGCTATTTCTGAGCAAACATCTCCAGAGGCAAGTGGCAACCCCACGGCAGTGAGGCAGAGGGCTGTCAACTTCATGGCCAGGGAAGTTGACATCCTGGTGGAGCATGTCCTTGGGCATTATGATGCCCTCTTCTACCCGGCAAGGCAGCGGGTTAAGGAGGACAGAAGCTGATCTGGGACCAGATCATGGGTGCCATCAAAGCGGAGGGGATGACACCCCGTGACTACCGCCATGTGCGCAAGTGCTGGGAGGACCTGAAGTCCAAGACCTACAACAAGGCCCGGTGCTTCCGCCAGGCTGGTGGCAACCCAGGGGGGCACCAGGGTGGGTTGAACACCACCGACATGCGGGTCCTGGAGCAGTTTTACCGGGCGCTGCACACTCAGCTCAGCGATTTGCAGCACCGTCTGGAGTCATCAGGTGAGTGTCCATGTGATGCTGTCCTCCACTGTGCATGTGCATGTTGATGTATGGTGTGAGTGTGCACCTTGGCCTTACACCAAGTATGCCTCTTGTACGGATGTCTGTGTGCATGTCCCAGACTGTGTTGCACATGTGTTCAATGAAGCATGCGTAATTCCAACAGTGTTAGTTTTGCAATGTGTGTTGTACTGCAGCATATTATGACATGCACGTGGTTTCTTACATGTGTCTAAGACGTGCCTGTGTAAGAGGTGTGACAGATTCGGGTTGGCGTCAACATCATGAACAGGCATGGTGTACATGTGTATGTGTCTGAGATGTGACGGTGTGACTGGCCATCACTCCTGGATAAATGTAACTGGTGCATTTCAATGTGTGCACTAGTCCTGTTGCCTGATTGACGTTGAGGGGACTCTGATGTGATAGCTCAGTGCACTGCTTCAAGACTGTCAGGTGATGTGTGTGCATGGCATGTGTATGTCCCATGACGCATCTGTGTGTAGCATACACATTTTGTAGGTGTGACAGTGCCATGTCCAAGGATGTGATTATCTGTTGTGAAGGACAGACATGTATGTGCATGTATGTACATTTCATGTACCTGTGTGTTGTAGAGGGTGATGATGGTTGTGACCTTTGGAAGTGTACTTCATGTGCATATGTTTTGTGCCAAACACATAGGTACAGTACCCTGATGTTTGTGTTCTATGTCTCCTTATCCACAGTGCCGTTGGAAGAAGAGGGCGAAGAAAGTGCTGTGGAGCAAGGCAGCAGGGATCCCTTCACCAGGCTGAGACGGTACCAGGTAATAAAATCACGGCAAAAATGTTGCAGTAAATAAAATTGCGGCAAAAATGCTGTGGTTTGACCCGGTAAAAGTGTGCCCCATTATACCATTTAAGGGGAGCGGGTGTTGCGGGGGTGTCCGCCTCTCCCCTTAATTGGTATAATGGGTCCAGGGGTTGCGGGGGTGTCCCCTGCATGTTTTACATGGATTTTGGCGCAAAAACCACAGCATTTTTGCTGCAATATTTTGTTACCACAGCAACTTTTGCCACGATTTTATCACATGGAACAGCTGAGACGCAAGGCCCAGTCACGGCCCCTTGAATCAACATCATCGGGGAGCAAAGAGACTGGTGCCGCATCTCAAACATCAGCCACAGCTGCTGAGGGGAGGTCCAAGAGGGCGAAGGTGGACATGGACTCCTCGGCAGCGGGGGGGGGACAGAGGAGCTCACACAGGGGCAATCCACTGCGGAAGACGCTGGGGAGGCATCCAGGTTGGCGAGGGAGGAGGAGGAGGAGGCCGTATCAGCCCAGGCCATATGGCCCGGCGGGGGTGGTGAGATGGGCGTGACTGGTGCAATCCTGACTCAGGGGCAGGATGCAGTGCAGGTCGCCATGGAGATGCCTGTGCCAAATCCTGTGCCTAGGCCAGCACCTGCACCAGCATGCCCCAGTCCGGAACCCATCCGCAGGTGTCGGATGTTTCCACCCAAAACGACACCCCAATGCCTGCGGATCTGGTCATCCGGGACAGAGTGGAACCCCTGCTAGCTGGTATTTGTGAGGAGGACAGCCGTCATTCGTGATGATGTGCAGGCTTACTATCGTGGGCTTGCACATCATCACAATGTGGTCTGGCGTCTCCTGAACTGGCTAGCAATGTTCCTGGTCTTGAACTGGATGCGTGGGCTGACTACTTATGCAACACCCCTCCTCGTCTTGCTCCTCTGTGCACCAGTTGTCTTCCGGCCCAAATACCACCAGGGCCCCGTCTGGTGGAGATAACATCCCTGCCCGAGTTGGGAGTCAAAGTTGGATCAGCTGAGGTGGTCACCACGTGAATTCAGGCTATGACAGGAGCTATGGCAATAGAGGGGGAGCAGGCATCCGGGAGCAGGGCATGTGCCAGATGCCCCAGGATAATTTCAACAGCCAAGAGGGTGGCCATGCGACGCAGGCACCAGGCAACAAGGCAGCAGCAAGCTCTGAGTAGGAGGCTTTGAGTCTCAGGGCATACCATCCAAAGGAGGCAGGTATCCGGCATCAGGCAGGATGCAAATGTGGATTTCCAATCGAGGATGTCTTCCATGTGGGAGCAATATGGGCAGCGAATTGGGGCAGAGAGGCAGCGAGCTCGGGAGGCAAGACTCACCATGGCCAGGGCAGAGACTGCACTGCATCAGGCAAGGCAGCGTCGCCTGATCCTCAAGGATGCTTGCAGGGACTGGGAGGCAAGGCAAAGGTCCATGCTGGTGGACCTGCAAGCCCTCGAGCAGACAACAGAACCATGCATTGTGGAAGTGGTCGCAGTGCTCGATTATGCCCTGGACCGGACATTGAACAACATTGGTGAGGAGGAGGACCAGCCTGCTGCCTTTGTACTTAGTTTTTTAGGTAAAAGTTTCAATTGATTTTTATTTATTATTTGGAGCTTTGGGACATTACTCCATTTTTCTGTACATAGTTCTTCAGGTTTTCCTTTTCTTTATTTTATTATTTGGTGTGGACTTTGGATATTACTCCATGTTTATTTTGTACGTAATGTTCTTGGTGGTTTTTTGTGTTCAATGTGCAGCAATGGTTTATTTTTTATTTTTGGTGGTATTGTAAATAATTTTGATGGACATGGACATTTTTCCATTCTTCTTTTTTTTCAATTACAAATTTGGACCTTTATTTACAGTCTGTATGAGCGCAATACACCTGTTCAATATAATTTATTTTCTTAACTCACAGTCATTGCTTCTCTTTTTGCATTGTGCCTGTTTGATAGTCTGTTTAGTGTCCCTGGTTCTAGACTTGCCTGAAGTAATCAGTTCCCACTCTCGCTCAAAGCGCCAAGATACTCTTGGGTGACCGTGTGCTCTACAAGAATAGTTAACATAACATGTGTGTGGTTACTTGCATGCATGTGTCATGTTTGATATCCATTTGCGTGATGAATATACACATGTGGCTGACCAGTGGAGGAGTGTGAAGGGGGAGTTTGCATGTGCACAGTGAAATAGCATTTGCTTTCACATGTGCAGCATCACGGTGTATTAACCCTCACTGTGTTTGTGAGGGAGGTGGGTGGGTTGACTGTGGGAGTGTTACATGTTCAGGATATTGGCACATGATTTGCATGATGCTGTGTAACACATATGTAGTGCTTTACCCTTCAGCAGCATGTGTTTGTGCAGTTATCATTGTCTCTGGTGTTGGTCTACCTCTTGCACTGCCATGCAATATTGCCATTTCTTTGGATTTACACATCGGCAGACCAATACAGCAGTCTTGGTGCGTGGTGCGCTGTCTGATTGCCATGTACTCAATCAGACTGTTGTCATTCCTCTTTGCATGTGCTTTCAGTCCTCCTCTCCCCTGCTGAACTCCCGACTGAATCTTCACTGGTCACCTGGTTACCCTCTGTCCTCGGGTCCAGGTCCCCCTCGGCCACCATGTGCACCCCTGCATTGCATCCCCCGCACTTGGACTGTTTTTCTGTGTTCCTACAGCCCCTTACCTACACTTGACACCTGCTGTCTGCAATTAGCCTTGCAATTGCCACCAGCTAGCTGCACTTTAATGAATGCCATTGTTATTGTATTTATTATGATGTCATTCCCATGCACTGCAATGTACCCTTCCCCTTCCCTTTGCACTTTTCACCTTCCCCACTTCCCATGCACTTGCCCCATCTCAATGTCACCTGGCCTAGCAAGAACGTTGTCTCTGTCTTCACTCTGTTCCCCCTCCCCTGCCTTGTTGTGCCTTCAGAACATTTGTGTATAGGCACTTTATGAATGCTATATCATTTCATATGATTTCATTTCATATCCTTCACACATGGGAGGAGCATTGATGTGTTTATTAGGAAATCTGTTCTGGAAATGGCAGCTCATTGAGGCTCAGGCTGTGACCTGCCTGGCTAGTGTCTGTTCATGTGGCCTGGCTAGTGTCTGTTCATGTGGCACACATTCAGGCTTCTTTTTATTCTGTCATTGTCAGACTATTTGTCCCTGGGGATTTGTGACATGACATTGTCACATGGCCAGCTGGGCCTCACTTTAACATTGACTTGTTACATGTGTATGTTGGGAGATGGTTGCGGACAGCAATTGTGTTTGAGCAGCTGCCACACTCATGGATGTGGGCCAGGTGTATGCATTTATTTGTGTTTGCAGGATACATTTTCCAGTGGATATTTGGGGTGGTGTCACAACACGACAGTCAAGGTGCACGCCACAGCATCAATGGAGTGATGATGTGTCACTATGTCAGCGTCCAGCAAGCAGGTGATGTTCTGTCTGGAGGGGGCTACCTGCAGGGTGGCGTCACAGGTGATGGGGGCTGGGGCGGGGTTGTCCCATGTGGAGGGGGCTGCCTGCAGGGTGGTGTCACGGGTGATGGGGAAATTGGGGTGTCCCATGTGGAGGGGGCTGACTGTAGGGTGGGGTAACAGTGATGGGGGCTGGGCTGGGGGTGTCCCATGTGGGGGGGGCTGCCTGCAGGGTGGCGTCACAGCTGATGAGGGCTGGGGGTGTCCCATTTGGTGGGGGCTGCCTGCAGGGTGGCGTCACGGGTGATGGGGGCTTGGGGTGTCCCATGTGGAGAGGGCTGCCTGCAGGGTTGGGTGACGCGTGATGGGGCTGGGCTGGGGGTGTCCCATGTGGACGGGCTGCCTGGAGCGTGGCATCATGGGTGGTGGGTGCTGGTGGTGTCCCATGTGGAGGGGGCTGCATGCAGGCTGGAGTCATAGGTGATGGGTGCTGGGGTGTGTGTGTCCCGTCAGAAGGGGTCTGCTTGCCCAGGATTGCGAGGGACAATTTGGCTGTGGTGCGGTCGGGGATCGCAGGGTGTTTTTGAGCGATTACACTGGGGTGCGGCTGGGGATTGTGTGGAGTTTTCTCGCTGTTTGGCTGGGGTGCGGCCGGGGATCGTACAGAGTTTTCACGTGATTTGACTGGAGTGCGGCCGGGGATTTCGCTGAGTTTTGCCACAATTTGGCTGGGGTGCGGCTGGGGATTGCGGGGTGTTTTCGCGCGATTTGGCTGGGGTTCAGCCGGGGATCGTGCTGAGTTTTCACATGATTTGGCTGGGGTGCGGACGGGGTTTGTGAGGTGTTTTCGTGCAATTACTCTGGGGTGCAGATGGGGATCGCTCTGTGTTTTCACGTGACTTCGCTAGGGGGGCTGTATTCTGGTCCAGGGGTGGCATGGGGGCTTGAGCCGTGTTAGGCATTTTACTTCCTTTTTACCTAGTGTGGGTTCATGTTGGGGGCGTTGCTGGCACATCTTGATGTTCCTTGTGCCACAGCTACTGATGCTTCGGGAAATCCATGAATACACGTTCCGCGCTATCATTTCTCTGCACCACGGTTGGTGCACGCTCTTTCTCGGCGTGCAGCTCTTCCACGTTTTATGTGCAAGATTCTATTAATCGAGCCCTGAATTCCTAGCAGATAAGCGACCCAACCTTCAAGACCTGGTAAGCAGATGTTATATCACAATTGCCAGTCTCAGTCCTTTCCCGCCACTCCTCAGCAATTTCCCTGTCTTCTACATCTTTAAAAAGGTAGCAGAATCATTCCCTGAACTGCCCACCCTCATTTAAAAAATGATGGGCTACACAGATTTCCCCTTTTTTCTTTCTTCAGTGCAATATCAGTCTCAATCAATTTGTGAAGAGCAATTCCTGATCCCACCCCCCCCCCCAGAAACTGAGTAGTTCCTGGAACTGCAGTTAGGAGATATTAGTATGCAAATGGTACAATGTCCATTTTTAAAGCATACTGAAATATCAACAGTGGTCAAAATGTGGAGTTCACTAAGTCATAAAATAGGCCCAAGTTAGCCGACAAACCGCACCTGCCTTGGGCACTGTCATATTGTACAAAAGACCAGGGCCAGCCCGTGTGCAACATGCATTACTATTCTAGTACTAGAGCACACAAGCAACCAAGCCAAGGAACAACATTAATGACTTAACGTGCTCATGGGACACTAGTGCATGGTAATGCCCCAGTTCTGAGCCTCCCCATTGGCTGGGAGGACAAAACCATGCCCCCACCGGGTACTAATAGTGCATAAACAATGCAATATGCTCTGTACTGTGACATGATGATTTATACAGCGCTTCGGCGTTTAGCACTTAATAAATACAAAATAAATACAAATGCAAATGCTATGTATTTGTATTCCCAATTTCCAGTCATGACCGGCTTTTTTTCTCTCCCTGAGGTGAGTCCACTATAGTAATGTGTTTTATAATGTTGTTATTCCACTGTTATCAGCACATGTTGCACTCTTATTGTGACCGTAACAATAAATAATACTTATGCTTAACTTGGAGTTGTGCTTTTGGACTGTGCGCTAACTGTTGTAACACTTAATGGGCCTCATTACGAGGTTGGAGGTAGCCATGGCGCTATTAGCGGCATGGCTGCCTCCAAACTCGTTCCGACTCTGCCCTGGTGAATGGAGTAATTACCAGTCCATTCCAAGGCTGGCAGGACCGGATTCACCAGGGCCATTCCCCATTCCCATTGAGTCCCCATAGGGCTCAATGGGAATGGGGAAGGCGCTAATAACGGTACCGCAAATTGCGGTACCGTTATTAGCTCTAGAGTCCCTTTGCAGTCCGGTCCTTAATGCCTGAAAAAAACAGGCATTAAGGAAGGACCCGCAAAGGGAACTCGTAGAAAGGCGATAAGGGATTACCGGCACCGGTGCCCTTACCGGTGCCGGTAATCCCTTACCGCCCACCTCGTGATGAGGCCCAATTTGTTTTGACCCTTGATTTGTCTTCAATAACCACATTCGAATTGTCTTGTGTTTGATATAATTCTTATTTATTTTGTAATTTTCAGGTGATCCCTTTGAAGGTATTGTATTAATTTGTCATACAATTTTTAATTTCTTTGTATTGTATTTTTTGTCATACCATTTTTTTCACAAGTATGTATTATTTTCAGACATTTTTTCTTTTTTACAGACTCCTACTGTGCATCCCACAGTTGTTTTGTATTTTTTGGTGCATCCTTATTATACAACTCTCATTGTTCATCTCTCTTTTAATTTCTTTGTATCGTATTTATTGTCGTACCATTTTTTTACACAAGTATGTATTATTTTCATACAATGTTTCTTTTTTACAGACTCCTGCTGTGCATCTCACAGTTGTTTTATATTTTTTGGTGCATCCTTATTATACAACTCTCATTGTACATCTCTCAACACGTGTTTCCCCACAGTGGTTCCCGTGGTTCACCAGGAGAGAGTCCTGAGTGGTTTGGTGTCTTCAGAAATCAAAAAAGAAGGGGGTCGGGGGTTCTTAATTTTGTTCCCAATTACGCGGTTCGTGCGCTGTTAATGAAAGACAATCGCATCTTTCCGTTACTGTATAAAGGATAAGGGAACTGAATACAGAAGACAAAATTGAACCCAACAGGGGAAAATATGGGGGTAAAAATTAAGAAACCCCCCTTGTTTTTCGATTTCTCAAGAGACCAAAACACTCAGGACTCTCCCCTGATGAACCATGGGAGCCACTGTGGGGAAACACGTGTTGAGAGATGTAGAATGAGAGTTGTATAATAAGGATGTACCAAATAATACAAAATAACTGTGAGATGCACAGCAGGAGTCTGTAAAAAAGAAAAATTGTATGAAAATAAAACATATTTGTGGAAAAAAATGTACGACAAAAAATACAATACGGACAAAGAAATTAAAAATTGCATGACAAATTAATACAATTCGAAAATGATTTTGTTTCGGTTTTTAATGAGAAGGGTAAACTTTGCGTTTTTATTGATGTAAAAGAGTGTAAACGTTTCGTTTTAAAGTAATATAATTAATTATTTTAAAAAACACTGTTAGTCTAGTTGCGCGATCTCCCCACATGTGCAACCAACACAGAAGGCAGCTTCTTCCCACCAGACCGTTGCTAGGCCGACATCCTCCAGCCTCATGGGCCGGTCTCCACGGCACATTGATTCTGTACTCGAAATGCCGAGCGAGCCCTCTTTGCACACGCACAGCATCGGAGTTCAGCATCTCCAGGCGCGGCAAGGACCTATACAGTGCCAAAACAATGGCCTCGAGACGCCGCCTCCATTTCGTAGCTCTCCTCTCGCTGGACCATAACTTTCCAGTGGCCTGGAGTTGATGATGGAGTTGCTATCGAGTTACCAGAGGGAGTTGGCGACGCAGTGGCGTGCGACTTTCCCACGGTAAAGACATCAGAGAGCGCCGGGGGAATGAGTAATTACCCACTTAATGTGAAATGGTGACATATTTGCTCGTAATGGAGGAGAGACTTTAACTTCTGTGTGTGTCTCTGCTGGCAGAGCTGTTATGCTGTACACGGCGTCCAAATCATGAACTGGGCCCACAGTTGACTGAACCCACCGAAGGCCCCTGATCACAACCTCCGCAGCTGACCTGTGAAAACAGCAGTTTCCATTGCTACACACGGAAGTACTAACGGTGTCATGGGGCAAGGTTTCCAATGCCATCCCAGGACACTAGATGCCAATCAAAGAGGAACCCCAGAGAGTCCAAAGTGTGGGGCTCTCAAATAGAATCCCTTTAAAGACACCCAAAGACTGGAAACGCCTTTCACGTTCTGCAAGACTAGGCCCACCTCCCCAAGAAACCCTAAGGCTGAAATCACATTTGCATCAGGTCCCATTAAGTCACATATCATAGACACTCCAAAATGAGAGTAACATATTCTAGGAACTACCAGTCTCATCTCCCAACAGAGTTTCCCTAAGACGGAGATCACATGAACGAGACACCCCAGTCCTAAGCTCAAACCTGAGAAACTCCTAAGCCTGCAAAGACAGCTCAGTCACCCCGAGACAAGATTGTCAGTGACATCATAAAACATCCCCAGTACTGGTAATTCCTCAGCAATGCCCCATGAATGAGATGAAATGTCAAGGCAGCCCAATACACGGATCCCATGTGATCCCATATAAAAACACTCCAACGCTAGGATGGCATCTGAGACACCGAAAGGCTGCGACCTCTGCAGAGAAGGCACGATAATGGCACCATATCTAAGGCACACCCTATGAATGGCAGCCCAAAGAAGTGCCACCAAATGGAAACGACCCCCAGGGACACCACAAACGGGGATTGCACCAGCACCCCAGTGATTGCATGACTGCTTATCTCTGGGAGGTTTTCTCCATACATTGGCGAACTCCATGCATGCACTCACTTAAAGCTTGACATGCAGAGGTTGCGTGCCGACCTTCACCGTTCCAAGGGTACATAAAAGGGACTGCATTACATTTTTAATAACAATACGGCTGTTTGCTTTGGCTTCCTTCACTATGCATCCCCCCTCCTTTGATGCATTCCCTGAGAGCCCCAACTCACAAGCAGGCGATAAGACTTTGAGGATTATTATAGTGCATTAAAGCCTAACTTTCCGCCCAAGCCTGAGAGGCAGGCGGTGCTGCCAATCCTTGGGCTTAGTCTCACCGTTCACCCGAGGTTGTATACACAGCCACTATCTATTTCCCTTGCAGGATTTCCTCTCCTCCCTGCACCCGGGGTGGAAGATAAAACCCAATCTGACAGTCCTTTGGGCACCTCCTTCTGTGGTGAAGTGTTGTTCCACTCCAGGCTTTGACAGTGTTTCAACTCCTTCACCTTCCTGGTAAACTTAGACAGGATGTACAGGACACATTTCCTCCTACTTAGGTTTTAAAAAGTTGATAAGACCCAGACAGTCACATGAGTCGGGTGCTGTGTCTGTCTTGCTGCTGTTTCACCTATTCCTGCCGCGATAGCCTGGATCGATTTCCATTTGGAAAGCATTAGTTCCCAGTTAAAACAATGGCCATTTTTCTTATCTACTTATGAGTAATCGGTCTGGGAGGGCAAGTGCCAGACTTTCCGTCTGCTGGAGTCAGCCCTTCTCTGCTCTCCATTGGTAGCGGGGCTGAGCAAGCCATGTCAAGCTCAGCGTTAAGCACTAGACAGCACAGGGTACAGTGCATAGGTTTGTGACACTGGTGCAGTGGTACTCACACTTGTTCATACCGAGCCCCTCTTTGAGTCAAAATATTATGTCTGCCCCCTCCCCCCCCCACCTTGGCGTTAGCTCCCTAGGGGGCCCAAAGGATGCCCAGGGGAGAACCAGGCTCTTTAAAATATAAGCAGATTTTCTGCTGCTTACATGATCTATTAAACACAGTCACGTTGTTCCCTTTTCAAAGAGTCTGGGGCACTCCTGGACATCCTTCGGGCCCCTTAGGGGGGCCAGCTCCCCAGTTTGAAGACCACTAGACTAGTGTCGGAAAGAAATAGTGAACCAATCAATATTAATTTAGAATACATTTTCAAACATATGCAATCATGGAGAGTGTTATTAGAGTATGGCATGGAAAACAAACATATTGTGCGTTACTTCGCTTGTGTTGCTCTATTTACCAATTGTGGTTGTCTGAAAGTGCTGTGGGTAAAGTCGAGAGGGGTGAAGGAGAGTGAGATTGGAGTAAGAGGGAATGAGTGAGCTTGAGAGGGGAGGTGGGGAAACTATGTTATTTTATGTTGGCTGGTGATAGTATATGTTTTTAGAGTTCTTGGCTGCCTCCAGGCATGGGCAAGGTGACAGGGAACTACAACCAAAAAAGTGATGGGTTGAAGGTTTTGACTAAATCTGAATCACTGCAAATACTCTGGGCAACCTTCCACGCCACGGTTTTTTAGCCAGTCTGCGGGGGGTCGAGGGCAGGGGTAGACTGGCAAGGGGGGAAAAGGGGTAGTTACCCCCCACACTGGCTGGGCTGTTGATTCAGGTGCCAGAGTTCCAAAATGTAAAACAAATAACTGAAAAAAGAGAAATCGATCGGAATAAAGCCTGCCGCAAAGGAACCGAGCGCTGCAAAGCCTGCTAAAATCTGTGTAAATGGGGCGAGGCATTCACCTTGGTTTCAGCAATGTTGTATATGTGGCTGGGTGGCCCCTACACGATCCTCCACAGAGAGGGAGAGGACGGTAGGCTGAAGGAGCACATTCACACCTCCCAGTGGCAATGTATGCATTTCAATAACAGATTCTGTGTCCCTGGATGGTAATATTTGCACCACTGCTCCCCATATACCATTCCTCTGTTACAATCCACAGCAGCCTATCACGATGCCTACTTGCTAAGTAAATAAGGGTCCATATCTTATTAGAGTTTGTCTTCTGTTTGATTCTGTACAAATGTTTACCCTATGTTCGGGGGAATTTCTTGATCACCAGTGTGCTCATACAAAAAGAGTGTAAAAGCACCATAAATAGCACCCATGGATATTACTTATATAGTGGTTATAGAAACGGCTGTTGGACTGTTTATGGTACTACTGACGTTTGGACACAGTTGAAAAACCCACATAGAAAATGTAATATTCAGGCATTAATTATTAAAAGACTACAAACTACTACAAACTAAGAAGGCCATTCAGAGTTGGGTGGACTTTTTAATACCGCTGAAGAAAGTTACCATCTCCGCTGGTGGTATTTCTGAAAATCCACCCTACTCAAAGTTTACCACCAGTAGAGTTGTTATTTCTGGAATATCCTCATATCACCACTTTTGACTTCATTCTGGCCCTTTTATGCATTATATGATAACGGTGGTGAGAGGAGGCAATAAGAGACCCACCTTTTTGTACAAACTTTTTTCACTCTTTTGAAAGGGAGCACCTGTGCTTCCGTTCAAAACAGTAAAAAGAAAGATTTAACACATTTGGGCCTAGTTTGGATTTTTTACTTCCACCTTCAAGGTAGAGGTACAAAGGGTAGATTTTCTGCAAAAAGTAAATCTAAAATAATACAGCTGATAATCCCACGGAATACCACTGATGGTATTTGATCAAACCCTGAATTGGGTAGACGGTAAAATCAGCAATATTTGCCAAATACTGACAATTATACTGTTACCAGCCAATGCTAAATGACCCCGTAAATCTGTGATTGTTTTCCATTGTCTAGTCCAGAATAATCTTCTCTTATGTGACCAACGAAAGACACACATGCAAATCAACACCAGATTCAGATATGTAGATACAAAGTCACAGGGACACAGATAAATCCTTCCACCTTCACACTATCACAAATCACTAGTTCCAATGTGTATTCCCCTTGCAGTTCTCTCTGCTTCTGTGAGTTGAAATATGCAGCCGACTTTCCAAGACTTTCCAAGAAAGTGCAACTTGGCAGCACAAAAAAAGCCACATCCCCTTGCCGTCTTTCGCTCTGCGTTCACCAAGTGCAGAGCCCATAGCCACAATTACAAGCAAGACCGGATTCTTGTCATGTTTGGCAAAGGCTGACTGTCAAATCAAGGAGGTCTACTGTCTAACTGTAAACTAGGGCAATGGAAGGCGGTATGGGGAAATAAATGGGCTTGGTGTGATCAGCAATTAAAGGGCATGAGTGGCAAGAAATGGGTGATTGAGCAATGTGGGCAAGTGAAGGAGGTGCGTGCAAGGTAAGGGACAGGGATTGATTTAAAGGATGGAGCAAAAGGGGAACAGAGGTATGAAAGTTTATTGTAAAACTCAGGAGCGCACTGAGAATGTGGTGCAAGGAAAGGACACCAGATAATGATGGGTAAGGAAAATAGGGCAAATGAGACGGAGCTACACATCTGGAATCGTAGGTCAGCCATTTGACTGTTGCTTAGATTTATGTCTGACCTGCATGCCACTGCTCCAGATTGTGGGTCTGGCTTGACACCCTTTCTTTTTTCTGACTGAGTGATACATACTTGCTATAGGAACATATGTTTCAATTACTACTTCACTTATATTTTTTCATGTTGCTTTATAATATGACTGCTGCTTTGAAAGTTCACACAATTGTACAGACTACAATTTTAATTATAGTACATTTTCATTCTAATTATAATCTTAGTCTGTTCATATAAGTATATAAGTGTATTTAAAATTATAATTGTAATGAAAATGTACTAAAATGAGCATCTTAGTCTGTTTCTAAGATGTATTTGCCTCAGGAGACAAATAATGAATAGGCTTCTCCCTTGTACATAAATTGGTGTTTTGAAAACCAGATTTATTGAACAGTGTACTAGTGTAGCCCTTGAATAACAGCTTTGCAGAAAGCGTTTTTTTTTGCTTCTAATCTTGAAGATGGAATAGGAGATGACTTCTCACATGCTTTTTTTTAATTAGAAGCTGCGGAACCAGGAAGACAGGGCTCAAATCCTCACACTCCACACTTCGTACAGTATGTGCTCCTGAGGAAATCACTGTGCCTTATTTTACTTAACTATCTGTATAGAAAGCCTCACTCACATAGGTTTATACTCTATAGTGTTACTCTATAAATAATTATAATTTCAACTATTTATGTTAAACACACTGGTGAGGAGGCAGGATGACAAGTGAGGGTCTTACATTTTGGGGATGGGTACATAGGGTGCAGGTATGGGTTTTGAGTTGTGGGCTGGGGAGGCAGGCAGTAAGGCATGAGTCTTCTGCCATGCCAGCTCATGTTTGGCTCTGAGAGCAAACCCAGGCCCCCTGGTTCAGCAATGGCTCCGCTCTACCAATTAATTTTCAAGCTTCGCCAGCTCTTTACATTGTTCTAAAACTAAAGATGGGTTGGGGTGGGAGGAGATGCAGCTTGCTGTCATATTACAAACTCGATCACAATGAAATCTGGGCTCATATCACAGCTTTCCCATTACACAAAATATATTATCCCGGTGAAACAATGTTTCTGTTCGGTAAGTATGATCATTTCCAAGGCTTAAGGTCTCTAAAACCCACAAGCATAACTGAAAATGATGGTGCATAAAACTAAAAATAAGGTCAATAATGTGTTTTATATATACTTGAGAATGTGTGCGGAGGGAGAGGTTGGTATTGAATTTACTTGTTCTGGAAGTTGGGGCCACTGCACTGTAGAGTTAGGCCATTGCACTATGGGCCAGAAAAGTAAACTTGACCCTCAGGATACATGTTGACAGTCCTCCCCTGGCCGAGGGAGTGGGGGAATGAGGGAGAAGAGGAGACAGCATAATGTTATGCTGGCATTTAGCGTTTCAAACACACTTGGCCATCTCAAAGCACTGAGAGTGAAGAGGAGACAGGGAATGGGTAGTAGGGATAACCGATTGAAGAGGACAGCGAGAAGGATGCCACATAATGCTCCATTTGGTTGATTGCTTACTTAGCCTTTTTTAATAGTCCCGGCTATGATATGACATGATCGTTTATTTATATAGCGCCTATACAAAATGTGTTTCAAAGCATTTCAAGGCAAGGGAGGGAAAATGCAATGACATTCTTACATTTAGCGCCTATAGACAATGTGTTTCAAAGCACTTCAAGGCAAGGGAGGGAACAAGGAAAAATGCAATGACATTCTTACAGGCCATGAACAGTAAGGATGTGAAATTAACTATTGTACTCGGCCTGACGACATTTCAGATAGTGCAAGAGCTAAGACATAGATAAGGAAGGGAGGGGGAGAGTGGGAAGAACATGGAAACTGACAGGCGACTACCGTACTAGACCTGACAACATTTCTGGTAGAGCCGGAGAAAATAATAGGTGAGGGAGAGAGGTGCAGAAAGGGAGGGGAGGAACAAAACAAGCAAATATCGTACTGGGCCTGAAGACATTTCAGATAGTGCTGGAGGGGGGGGGCAAGTAAGGGGAGCGTGGAGGAGACAGACGAGATTGCTATAATACTAGGTCCAGGGACAATCCTATCTCAACACAGCAAGGATTTAGAGGAGCTGGTGATCATAAGGCAATAGTAGGCAGGGCAGAACAAAGAGCAAGCATCATTGTGACACATGGTCTACAATAGGGCCCACGCCCCTGAAACACCCCCTAGCATTCCATACATGGGACAACCTGTACAATTTCAGGGAGGTTAACTTTGGTTTATTTGTTTCTGACTCACAGTAAGGACCCTAGTCTGGTGCCCCAACAACCAATGAGACAATGCAGCATCACTTGGGGTGACTACGGCTAAGACAACATGTACTCCTCTTATGCCATACATGGATGCACTGCAGTTGTATACATGTGTTACTTGTCATAGCTGCAAGGGGTTTCCGCATTGCATAGGGGACTAGCTCAGTTTGCAGGACCAACCTCTCTTTGGAGTTCATGCCACTGATCAAATGAAAATTCTGGACTGGAAAGGGGAATACACTTTTTGTAACTAGTGATGTGCACATCCATGGTTGCATGGTTGTATGTGTACATGTGCACCAGGTGTGGGTTTACTGTGCTAAGAGATGGGTTGCTGGGATGGGGCAGAGGGTGTGGTGGGGGTTGGTGGTTTGAGCTAGAGTGGATTAATGGGAGTGATGGAGGTTGATGAGATGAGGCCGTGGGTAATGTTGGGTCAGTTGGTGCAATGAGGTTGAGTTTGTGGTGCGAGGTTGGGAGGGTTTGTATTAGGTGTGTGAAAGATGAGAGGATGGGGTGAGGATGGGGTGAGGTTGGGCCGTGGGGGTCTATGAGATGAGGTGCTTGGTGCTGGGAGAGGTGGTGGGCGTTGGTATGGAAGCTAAGGTAGTGGTGTTAGGGAAGGTTGCATTGTGGGTGGAATGAGGTTGGGTGAATTTGGAAGTGAGGTGGTGGGTTCAATTATGATGGTGAGGTTGGTGGCATAAGGTTGCAGAATGAGTTTTCTCCAGTGGTTATTTTTCCACACAACTTCTTTTTTAAGCCAGAAGGGACCCACACTGGGTGCTACCATTGTTAAGGTCAGTGAAGGACCGGAATTGTGATTACTAGATATTTCCTTTGTTTGTTGTTTTTGTGTATATACTTTCGTGATATCCAGTTCGCAAACAGCACGTAATTGCACATTTTAAACATCCCTTTTAACCCACATCCCCCTCTACTTTTTGTAGGGTAGACCACGCCTTGGCTCCAGAAGAAGGCTGTCAATTTCTCAAAGCCGAAACGTCTGTGGACCTCAGCACCATTTGGTGCCCCCATGCTCCACTTTTTTTTAACTTTGGACTATGATTAATCTTGCTGACGTCAACCTACCACAAGGTCACCCTTTAGCCTGGCTCCGGTAGACCTTTAGTACTCACGCTTTCCGGGGTTGTTGAAACTGAATAAGATTGTAATGTACGCATAGGAGACCAACATGTAGTATGATATATTCCATGTTAGTGCTTTCATGCTTGCATTTGCTGAACGTTGCATTGCCTTGCACTAATTTGTCTTCTTGTATTACGTAATTCTTCTTGTGGACTTATCTTTCTGCACTTGCACTTTATGCTGTCCACTTTTGTGTTCTACCATTTAATGTGTACACTTTTGCAGAGGGAATGAGGTACGCCACCCTCTTGACAAATGAATTATGGTCTAATTTTGATTACAGACAGATTGCTGTTTTCAGAAATTTTAAAATAACAATAAAAATAGTCACAGCAATACAAAAAGCTGAACTACATTACCAAAATTGAGTGTATGGAGTGTATGTTTGTATTTTGCACGTTGGTACATTATATGGCAAAAAGTAGTGTTGGCCGTTAATGTTCTTTGTCACAACTGATTGAATATGCATTTAAATAGATTGCTACCACAGGCAGGATGCCCCCCCCCAGTGTGTATCATGGTTAATGTTGGGTCAGATGGTGCGATGAGGTTGAGTTTGTGGTGTGAGGTTGAGTGGGTTTGTATTATGTGTGTGAAAGATGAGAGAATGGGGTGAGGTTGGGCTGTGGGGGTCTATGAGATGAGGTGCTGGGAGAGGTGGTGGGTGGTTGGTATGGAAGCTAAGGTAGTGGTGTTAGGGAAGGTTGCATTGTGGGTGGAATGAGGTTGGGTGAATTTGGAAGTGAGGTGTGGGTTCAAGTATGATGGTGAGGTTGGTGGCATAAGGTTGCAGAATGAGGTTGGGTTTGTGCTCTAAGGTTAGGAATATACCTGATGACCTGTCCTAAGGCATGCTCAGCACACAGGTGGTTGGAAGTTGGCTGGGGAGCGAATGGAATGTGGGAACAGGAGAGAAGAGGTATACATATACATGTACGGATGTTACAATATGAGTATATGATAGAACTATTCTCACACCAAGTCTGCATCACTGCCAGTAAAAACAAGCGTTGACAATGCCTACAGTTTGGACTTTTGTATAGGCATGGAAAAGGCACTAGCCAGGCACTGGTGAAGTGGTATTAATTGTCTATTGATGTAGCAGGTGCAACATGGTGCAAGTACCGTGCATCTAATAGCAGTGCCTGGTAAATGCCTAATACTTATACACAAGCCATATTTGTTGGCTTTGTCAATGGTGGTTTTGAACAGTTCTTCAGTGAAAGACACGCATAGTGCATATAAATCGAGTGGCTGAAGGCAGACCTGGTTAAGACATTTTAATTACACGAGCACTGCATTAAAAACTCCAATTAAGTAATTAGTTCTGAGAAGACAGTTTTGAGAAAAAAATGGCAGCCACTCCGAGTGCAAAGTTTGATGGCAAACATTGATTAAAAGTGAGCTATTTGCATGAGCAGATGTTTTTGGGTTGGGAGGGGAAGGAACTGGATGTGATTGGCCTTAGGGGTTAGCATGGCCATGGGAAGTCAATGGATGAACAAATAATCAAACATCACCTGCAAGCTTTGTGTACCTCCTCATATGCCATGTCTCGCTATCTGTACTCTAATGCAATCATTTTGGCTTATAGGTGGCGTTAAAGCCCCACCTAATAGCTCAGACTAAAAAAAGGAAAAGATGCAATTGCAGACAACGTTTATCTACAGAGTATTATTAGGGCAGTAATTCTCCTCCAATAACTTGGGCAATGCTATTCTACATTGTTTGAGCACAACATCCCATGAACGCTCCACTCCAGACTAATCTAGTTGCCTGTGACAAGATGCCATGGGCATCCAGTGTTATGTGCTTCCAATGGTGACCCTTCAGTGGGCACAGACCGCTCTCAGTGGTAGCTAGGACTGACTGGAAGGCAGGAGAGACTACCTCTAACTCTACGTAGCAGGAATGGAGCGTCGGCACTAAGTGGTTTTCACAGCGTTGAGAGTGTTGCAAGTTGCAGGAGATCTGTTGATTGGCCCTTCTAGATAGCTGCAGACTTTGCTCCCTTGGAGAAAAGGTGTCTGGCCAGGTCCAAAGAAATGGCATCCAGTATCCCTGGTTACAACCCGTCCCCCAATGCCCTTCGTTGCCATCACAACTCATTGTTTGATATGCTGTCCGGAAAGCAATCAAAATAAGCATGGGTACTCCCTTGAAGCCCCGTGCCCCATCTCATTTGCATGAATCAAAACAATAAACTGGTGGCATTTAAAGGGCAACATTAGCAGTTCACAATTTATATTTGTATTTATTATTCTTATATAGTGCTTTACTCCAAAGTGCTTTACAGTTAACAACATGAATAGATAGAACATGATAACAGTAGAAGCAATTTACAAAATATGAATCAACTCAGTAAAACAGTTTGTAGAACAATTAGCCTTTGAGGTAAAAAGGAGGGGGAGGGGAAGGAAAATGTAGAAGGAGAGAGAATGGGGAATAGAGTGAGGAAGAAAGAGAAGGGGGGGACATAGGAGAAAAAGGGGCAGGTAAAGAGAAGTATGAAGGGGGTACTAGAGGGAGGAGAGAGAAAGGGGGAAGAGGGGATAAGAATGTCAGGGTGGGGAATGGAGAAGGAGTGATTTCAAGGAGGCACGGAAGGAGGAATAGGTGGGGATGGAGCGGAAAGAAAGAGGTAGGGAGTTCCAGTCTAGGGGGGCAAGTAGTTGAAAGGAGCGGAAACGAGACGAGACACCTGGTGGTGGGGGAACGGAAAGTAGGAAGAGATCGGCAGATCGGAGTGGTTGGGGGTGTAGAAGGAGAGAGGAGGGGCAAGGTCATGAAGAGATTTAAAGACAAGACATAGGAAGTGAAATTTAAGTTGGGAATGGAAGGGAAGCCAGCCAAGGTAAGAGAGTGAGTTGGAGATGGAGTCTTGAGGAGAGAGGACAGGGAGTACGGATAGTGGAGTGGTAGAGGGATTTAAGGGGGGCGAGATGGCAGGTAGGGAGTCCAAAGAGTAGAGAAGAACAATAGAAGAGACGATAGAAGATGAGAGAGGAGATTAAAGGTTTAGTAGCATGGAAGGTGAGAGAAAAGCGGACTTTATGAATATTGAAAAGGTGGTGGCGACATGCGCAGGTGTTGGGAGAAATGTGGTGGGTAAAGGAGAGGGAAGAATCAAAGTGAATGCCTAGATTATGAGCATGGGGAGAGATAGGAAGATTAGAAGGGGGAAAATGAATAGAAGGACGGGGGGAATATGGGTACTTTTGTACTAGCAGAGGCACAGGGAACATTTTAACAATAGCATCTAAGAGGAAGGTATACTGGCTGTATTACAGATGCAGGACACAGATCAGTAGCCATGTGAAAAAGGTACATCTACCCCAACATAAACCCAGTACAGCAGCCTGAAAGAAAGTACGAGTGCTCCAAGCAAATTGGTAGCAAAAAGAAAGGTACACCTATCACAGCATAGCTAGAGGATACGGATTGCATGTATCTGAAAAAAGTCTGAAAAAAGTCTGAGATTAGAAGTGGGCCCCTTTTATTCAAGTTGTGTCCCTATTTGTGAGCAAAGAAAAACACTAGTGTTCACTGTTATATGAAGCAACATTACAGCCAGTTAAACCGCAAGTGAGGCTTTCTTGAAGATCATACCATGAGAACCAAATCACTCTTATTGGCTACCAATTTTAAAGTATTTATGGAATGGCAATTTTGAAAGGTTAGGCACTATTAGATTAAATGAGTTGTAGATAACCACAAACTTTGGTTCAGAGGCGAAGCTGGTATATGTGTCCAGCTACAAGTTATGCACATAACCAAATTATTTCACAGTTCTTGTTGTACAGCACGGTGCAATTATTTGTGAATCTTTGACTTAAATTAACTAAAATAATGCCCAGTTTTTTGGACTGGTCATGGAAGTATACAAATCACATCATTTTTTTTTCTTTGTGTTATCAAAATTTATTGATTTTACAAAGACAGATTCTGTTGGTTCAGCTACTTGTTTTGCTGATTATTGGTCTCAGTGCTGTGCATCTGTCGTTCTTTCTTTCTTTCTTTCTTTCTTTCTTTCTTTCTTACTTTCTTTCTTTGTTTCTTTATCTCTTTCTAGGTTTCTGTCTTTCTCACTTCCATACTTTAGGGTGTTGAGTTTGTGGTTTTCAGACACTCTAGCAGAGCTGCTTCCAGAATTTTTGTGGCTGCTATCGTCCAACAAGTTTTTTTTCCACTTAGTAGACGGCACCACCAGGTGTCCGCCTCTCTCAATATGGAGGATTCAAGCAGCAGAGTTAGGTATGCTTTCCTTAGTGGGGCTGTTTCGGGACATGTCATCAGGAGATGTCTCACTGTTTCAATTTCAGTGCTATTCTTACACAGGCGGCACTGATTTGTTGTTGATAGCCCTCTTAGGGCTCTTATTTCATTTGTGTGGAGAAGATTGAGCCTGGCCCTTAAGAAGGTATGTCTTCTGCGTTTGTCAGGGAAGCAGGTGAAAACTTGATCGATTTTGTACAGGTTTTTTTATTTGCGTTGGTAGATGGGCTAGCAGTTTGTTTGCAGCAGCCTTTTCGAGTGTGTCTATCCAATCAAGTTAATTTAATTTCCTCTTCACTCGTGTTGGATTTTGAGTATGGTCCTCCTCGTCGCATCCAATCTGTTCCAAGCGTGCTTTCTGTTTGGGAGCCCAGGTTGAAAGTATTTTGCTTTTTCCGGCAGTTGTTTCTTCTTTTATCATTTTGCATTGTGGGGCTGAGTCTGTCATGGTAATTTTTCTGAAGAGGGCCATTTCATTCCAGTCGACATAGGCTTTTAGCGACAACAGGCCCAGTTACCTCTTAATTGCGGTTAAGGATGTTGACTTTGGCAGGTGTAGAAGATCTCGCCAGAAGTAAGCTTCCAGTTGGGGCCAAAGACTTGAGGGAATGTTTGGCATGCCTTCTCCTCCGTATGTTATGGATGGCACAAATTTTCCTTTGTAGTATTTTATAGCAGGCATCAGGGAGAAGCGGCCAAAATTTCTGTCCAAGGCCTTGGCCTGTGAGGTTTGTTTGCATGCTTGTTTCGTTTGCAGAACTATCAATCATAACCCCTAGGTATTTGAATTCCACTACTTGGTCAACTTTTGTGCAATCTAGCGTCCAATGATTTGGTTTTCTGTTTGTTTTAGTAGATTTCTCGAGAACCAAAATTTTGTTTTTTTCCTTGTTGATCTCCAAGTTGTTTTCAGTTATGTATGTGTTCAAATTATCCAGCTGCCGTTGAAAACCGATCGGTGTCTGGTCGATCAAAATGATGTTGTCTGCATATAGAATCCTATGAATTTCCGTTCCTCCTAGTTTGGGTGGAAAAGTTCTAGGTGGATCACCAGAGTCTTTAAGACCGCCAAGGAAAGCTGTGAAGAGTGCCGGTGCCAGAGGGCAACCCTGCTTCACTCATCTGTCAGTCGGAATTTCTTCTGACAAGGTGCCTGTTTGATTGAGTTTCACTCTGATAGATGTTTTTGAGTGTAAAGCGATAATTGGTTTGAGGGTCTGCTCCAGGCATTGCCATGCTTTCAGTTTTACCCAAAGGAGGTCACGGTCGATCTTATCGAAGGCATGGGTCAGGTCGCCGAAGGCCAGATAGATTTTCTCTTGCCAGGCTTTTTAATATGCTCAAGAGCATAATATTTGTTGTTGTCCCGACGTTTTTAGTGAAGCCTGCTTGCAGTGGGTCGTTACACGGCAAGTGTTTAGCCCACTGTTGGAAGCTTGCAAGCAGACAAAAGCCGTAGATTTTTCCTATTGTGTCTAATATGGCTATCGGGCGGTAATTTGACGGGTCAGATCTTTCTCCCTTCTTGAAGATTGCTACCACCGTTGCTGAGGACCAGGAACTGGGAAGTGACTTTGATAGACTGATTTCCTTGAAAACGTTACTGATGAGAGAAGCCCATAGGGCTTAATGGTTTTTCAGATCAGTGTTCGTTATCCCATCTGGGCCTGCTGCTCTTGAAGATTTTAGGTTCTGTATTGCTCTTTCAATGTCAGCCTTGTTGGAGTAGTCTTTCCAAGGTGTGGCACTCCGTACATAAGTATTTTCCGACATTGACGATGGTTTCTGGAATAGAGTGGTAAAGTGTTTTATCCAGCATTTCTCGCTAACGGCATTGGTTATGGGAGTGTTTGTAGGTTTTCCTGCCCCTTTTACGAGGCTCCAGAATTCACAAGAGTTTTTTCCGTTGACCTTTTTTAGCATCAACTCGGCATCTTGTTGATATAAAGTTGCTCGATAAAATTTTAGCCAGCCAGTATATTTCTTGGCCGCCTCTTGATATTGCCTCTTAATCGTTGATGACTTTGATTTATATGTTTGCCGTTTGAGTTTTCTGAGGCCTCTTCGTTTCTCTACCAAAAGTTTGTTGTAGTAATGTGGGCCTTGTGAAGTTTTTCACATTTTTTCGAGAGATCTCTTTGGTATGGGATCAGAAGTGGTTGGTAGTCTATTGGGTGTAGACTTGTGTTGTTTTCTTCGGAACTGAGTTTTTGTTTGTATAACCTGGATAGTTCCAGGATTCGTTCATTTGTCATCCGTAGCTGATTTCCTTGATTGTTCACCTCCACCATTACTTTCATTGTTGTTTTTGGAGAGTTATCAGAGAGCCATCTCATTTCCACGATGTTATGATCACTTGCTTTAGCTCGTGTGACGTCAAAAGATGTTAGAAGATTTAGCAGGGCTTCGGAGGCAAAGATGTAGTCCATAGTGGTGTTTTGATGCCCTCTTTCCCAAGTTGGAATTTGTTGTGCCTTTGTTGACATTTGGGCTGCATTGTAAATATGTCTCGAGTCCATCAATTTCACCAATTTCTGTCCTCTTGAGTCGCCCCGGAGTTTCTCTTTGGGATTGATACAGGGGTCTTTTGGGGAGGGGCAAGACGCGTTTAAGTCCCCACAGATGGCGATCATCGTGATGTCAGTATTAGCTTGGATATCATCAATCTCCGCTTCTATGATCCTTAGAAATCTTTCATCTGTTGTTGCTTTCGGATTCTAATACACTGTTATTATCACCATTGATGATTTTGGTGTCTTTTTGCTCATTAGATCTCTCCTGGTCCATTCCACTTGGATCGAATGATGGCTTTGGGAGAATGACCGTTTTTTTGTGATCTCAAGGCCGCAGCCGCTTCTCACTGCAATTAGCAGACCTGCCGACGGGCGGCCTATTGTGGCTCTTTTGGCTGGTGCGATTTCTAATGAATATCCATCTATTGCTGAGACTTCAGATAGCCAAGTTTCTTGGAGTACCAAGATGTTGAATACTCCCAAGTTGATGTCTCCCTGGGTTGTTAGATGTTTGAAACCCCTAGTGTTCCATGATCCTAATTTCAGTGAGGCTACTTCTTTTTCGGAATTTGGGGTTTTGTGTCTTGTAGGCCTCACATCTGGCTGCTATTTGTTTTGTCTTAGAGGTTGAGGGTTTTGGCAGCCAGGCCCAAAGTTGTTTGATTGGGCTGAAGGAGCTTTGACTGTTTGTTTTTTCTGCAGTCGTTGAAAGTTTCGCATGATGGATTACTGTAGGTTTTTTTGCCAAGATTGTCGTGCTTCCTTGCGTTTCGTCCCCAACAGACGGTGGGTTGATTCGCCTAGATTCTTCTGCTCTCGGTGTCGTCGTGGGTTTGGTCCTCGGGCGTTGGCTAGAAGATGCTTCATTTTTCGTTGCTTGAAGGTGGCGGCGGTGATGTTGAGTCCTAGGATGGGTCCGGCGGCTCTCTGGTGTTCTTTCTCGTGAGTCTTTTGCTGGAGCTCTTTTGGACTTTATGTATTCGGAAAGTATGAGACCCTGTTTTATGAGGATTTCAGAGTCTGCGTTTGATAGTATTGATCCTGAAGACTCCTTTATGTGGATGTATGCCTTAGCTTTCTTAGCGATGTGATATGGTTCCACAAGAGTAATGTCATGCGGAGTTACTCGTTTGAGGTCTTTTGTGCTTTTCAGGATCTTCATGATGGTTCCTCTATTCAGGGTTATCGCTTCTTTGTTAGCTTCTGATTGTTCCAATTTTAGAATAATCATTTTATCATTCTTTTTAAGGGGGCTGTGTGCTGATCTAGGTTTGTTTTGAGGTCTTTCTACTTCGCTTTGATCTTGGTATGCTTGGCCTCTTTGTTTTTTCATTGCAGCCGGTCCTTGTGGGTCGGGTTTGTCGTTAGAGGTTCTGTGTTTAAAGGTATTTAGTTCTATTTTTTTTTGGCGGATTACTTCTTTCTGAGGACGATCTGTGGTCAGTAAGGTTTGAGTGGAGCTTGTCGAGCTGTTCCGTCTTCGTTTTTTCGATTGATTTTTCTTTTCGAAGGAGCACACCAATGTTGGTTTACAGACACTTGAGAGCTTTTTGTCTCCAATCTCAGGCGAAGAGTGAAGAGTGATGTTCATTGAGCTTTTGTCCGCCATAAAATCTTCAATGGACCTTGGTGATTTTTGTACTTTATTGGCGGGCAGTGCGCTAGAGGTCAACGTTGTGCTTTTCTGCTGGTTGAATACTAGGAAATTTTGTTTGTCAGAGGGAGCATTTTTTGGAGTGGTATTTGGAAGGTTTGGCTGATCGATTATGATGCATAGTTTATCATTTGATTTTGGTTCATATGCGGTACTCTTTAACCCCACCAGGGTTGTTCTGTTTTTTTCAGTGGCTGGTTTTTCTAAAGTTCCAGAGAATACAAATTGGTCTGGTCCTTGTTGTGGATCAGTTTGAGTGTAAGCGCAGGCGCACTTCGGCTTAAGTCGGCTTAAGTAACCCCTTTTTGTTGTTATCAGTTTCTAGTTTTTGGAGTTCCGAGTTAGGACAGTCTTTGCATGTTTTCTGACTGTTTTCTTTTGCGGTGATGAAACCCTCAATGTATATTAGCTTGGTGTGCATCATGGCAATTAGCGTTGTATGATCTTTTAGTTTCTTGTTGAGAGATTCATAAAGTTTCCCAAATGGTGTTAGTCCAATCATGATTGCCGACATTATTGTCGTCAAATCTGTTTTTTTTTTGTGGGAGTTTCTTTGGACGTTGTGGGAGAGTCGGTTTGATTTCTACTTGGGGTCTCAAATGATATGTCTTGGGGAGCCCTTCCTCCCGCTGGTGGTTGGAGGACCGAGATTCTCGTGCAAAATGCGGGAGAGAGGATCTTTGTGCCGGTCTTTGTGTGCCGTAGAGCAAACACTCTGCATCTGCGAATATTCTGGGGTGTTGAATCGGGGGAGTTTTCAGCTTTTGCAAGACTTCTGGGTGGTCCGGAGTGGATATTAGTAGATCACGTGGACGGACGGGATCCAAGCTCTTATCATCCGTTTGATTTGCAGGTGTGGGGAGTGGGTCGATGTTTGGGGCTCCCTGTTCCTTACTTAAGGAAGTTTGGGGGGTTTGGGTTTGGGTTGTGGGTGGAGATGTCTGGGGAAGGTCTGGGTGGACTAACCCCTTTTACGGTTGTCTGATCAGTTGGGGAGCACTCATGGGCACAGTTTGCAGTTGAGTTTTCCTGTGTAGCGGAAGTCAAACTGATGTTGTTGTTTTTAGGCGCACTGCTGGCTTTTGGGATGGAGGCAGTCTTCCGTGTTTTCACTGCTGGCTGTAGATCAGTCAGGGCCTCGAGAATCTCATCATCTGTGAGTTCCGAAAGCACCTCGTGCTTTCTTTTTCCTTGTCTGGCAAACAGTTCTTTTAATGAATTGCAGATCATGGTTTTTGGAGTAGCTCCCTCTGGTGCTCTTTGTTGGCCATTCTTGATTTGGCCAGGTCTTTTGGCATTCTTTGTCCCAGTTTTTTTTTAATGGTTTTTTGGAGTTATTTGACTCGCCATTAAGGGTCTGGTCGTTTGTCTTTTTCTTTGACTGGGAGTGGGGTTGCGAATCATACATATTTTCCCACTCCTCCGATGCATCAGCAGGCACGATAGACTTGTGTGTGTCAGACGGTTTTCCAGCATGCAGCTTTGCAATGCTGCAGATCTCCGCCGGAGGAGCTCGCGAGTCCTTGTTGTCACTGGATTCCCTCGCTTGTGGAAGACCAGCTGGATCCGAGTCCAGCGGGCGGGGCGTACGAGGAACTCCCTCGTCCTCGGTATTGCCGGCGTGTACCTGGGCGGGGATCTCCACGGCACCCGGGAGCGCCGCCTCGCCCCTGCCCCAAGACGGCCCCACCATCGGCACGTGGGGTGACACTTTTCAGCCTGGGACACGGCAGGAAGGCGGGGGCTCGCCGAGCCGCGAGGGCTCCTCTGCGCCAGAGCGACGTTCACGGTAGGGGGAAGCTCCTGATTCTCACAGCAGTTCGTAGATTCTGCACTTGGTGCGTGTTGGGCTACTTCCACTTCTTGTCCATGCCCCGGCTGCCATGGAGGCAATTCCCTCGCGGTCAGTCCTCCGACTGGCAGCACTGGGATGCCTGCAACACGAGGCTCGGGCTGGGTATTTGGAGCGGCTCCAAGGTTGTTTTCTTTTGTTTCAGAGATGTTCATTTTAGAAGCTTCAGCTTTGTGGCTCTGCATTTGAGTTGCATCCTTTTGTATATTCGTGATTTTCAAGAGGGGGGCGTGGATTACGGCCCCAAGTTGTTGTCCCTTCTTGGGGGATTTTTTCAGATTGGCTGCCGCTTTTTTTGGGCGCTGTAACCCACTTGGCGTGTAGCTTGGGCAAAGTCCGGTCAGAATAGAACTTGTGGGGAGAAGAGCTTGCGGACTAAGTTTGACAGGGTATTTTGAGTTAAACATGAGGCTGGATGACAGTTGGAGTTGGCGCGAACCTCTGAGGCGCATTTTTTCATCCTCAGTTTCCTCGTTTGTAATATCCAGGCAGCATTGTTGTTGTCGATGAACGGGTTCTGATGCCATGTCTCTGCCAGTCCTGACAGGGACTGCAGAGACTACTACTGACTCTGCTGTGACTCTGCGGCCGCTCCGCGGTGTAGGTAAGTATTAGTATCCTCCCAGTGGTAGGCAGTGAAAACAGACTCAGGAAACAGAGAGAGAGTCCAACCTGCAGAGACTGCTACTGACTCTGCTGTGACTCCACATAATTACGAAACAAGACAATATATATTTTTTTTAATGTATAGAAGGGTGTGCAGTCATAATGTCGACAGTCAAAATGTCGACAGTCAAAATTTCGAAAAATAAATGTTGAAAAAAATAATGTCGACAAACAATAATGTCGACATTTTTCGATATTTTTTCGAAATTTTGACTTTATTGTATAAATAAATATATATATATATATATAAGATGTGTTGAGTATGAGGGGTGGTTGGGGGGGTCTGGGGGGGGTGGCAGGGGGGTGTTGGGTGAGGGGGGGTTGGGGGGGACCCCCCCATAGTAAATGATACTATTTTTATTTATTTAATTATTGACTAAATAAATAAATAAATAAATATATAATTGGTATGTGTTGAGTATGAGGGGTGAAAGGGTGGTTGGGGGTGTGTGGGGGGGGTGGCAGGGGGGTGTTGGGTGAGGGGGGGTTGGGGGGGACCCCCTCCATAGTAAATGATCCTTTTTTTGGTTATTTATTTATTGAATAAATAAATAAATAAATAAATACATATATAAATAGAATGTGTTGCATATGAGGGGTGGGAGGGTGGTGGTGGGGGGTGTGGGGGGGTTGCAGGAGGGTGTTGGGTGAGGTGTTGATAGTTTTAAGGGTTTATAGTCATAATGTCTAAAAAAAAAAGTCGACATTTTTTTTTCGAAAAAATGACTTTTTACATTATAAGTATAGGATGTCGACATTATTATTTTCGACATTTTTTTTTTTACATTTTTGTCTGTCGACATTTTTTTTTCGACATTATGACTATAAACCGTATAGAAGCATAGCATGCAAAAGGCCAATGATTCTAGCTTAATTTCTCCATAAGTGGGAGGTTGTGGTTACTGTGGGACACATCTGTGACAAGGTTCCGGCCGCAAATGTATGTTTTAAGTTTGTGTCTTTCCTCCTAGACGTGATGTGGTCTTTGGATTCGGTTGTAATGTGAACCTGTTAACAAATACAGTTTAACACAATGTATACAAATACTGGAATACTAATTCAAGTGAGCCTAAAAAAATGGCATATGCAATTTTCTACTGCATTTTAAAGTGTTCAATGTAACCAAAACACAGACTTTTGGATTGCTATTCATGATATGCAGAAGCACATGTATTAAGTTGTGCAAAAAAGCAAGCCTTTTTGGTGTTAAATAAGCAGATTTGATTATAAGCTTGCCAGAGGTTCGTGAAATTGGAATCAATCGTTATTGTCTAGGTCCCCTTTCAATCAAAGGGCCTACATTCAAAGAAAGAGCAGGCAATGAGCTACACAAAGTCACCAGAATGTGAGAAGACACACCTTTTCACAGAGGACAGTGCAGTACTAGACAGTGAGATACGGTAGTCTGTCCAAGATCACTATATTGTCAAGTGGCAAAGCCTGAATATGAACCTCAACTTTGGTTCGACAGTCTGAACTGTGGGCTACCTATTCACCTCTCCCTACACTTTATGCTCTTCATTGGGGGTGGCTGTCCAGTTTTTAGAAACCTTGTCTGAAGGAACCAAGCTCTAAAACTGCATCATACTGATGCTATGTTTGTTGTTTAGCTAGTGTTATCTGTTGCATACATATCCATATCATCCTCAGACATAACATCCTTTGCAGAATTTGCTATTGTGATCTGCCATATTATCATACATCTTTGCAACAAGTGCTTAACAAACTGAGCTATCCTGTGAGCCATCATGCCACTCGAATTTATCACTATGCATTTCAATTTTTCAAGCAATCAATATATTTCTCAGAGAAAGGTGAACACGCTCACGAGTTGTGCTATAGTGACTACACAAACTATATGTACTACAGTGAACACTGAATGCATTACAAGAATAATTGATCATAGAGGAATGCCCTTGTCAACAATAGCCAGGTAGAAGTGTTACAGCCTCAGCAAAACACTATACAATATCATGACGTGTTATTTTTTATTTTTCAAAAAATGGGCACTAACTTCTTTAAATCAGGCAGCAATGTGGGTGACCCTGTCAAAGTGGTGGCCCTGGACAGATGCCCTTTCCCTCCCACAAAATCCTCTCTACCTGGCTTGATGTGGGGATTTATCGGAAACAGGACTTAACCAACAGGAGCTCAGATTGCATTTCAATGGTGGCTCAACAAAGCGACATGTGTCTCAACGAGAGAGCAGCGCTCACCATTGCTGGATGGAAGCCGACAGAATCCCTCATGGTGTGGATGCATGCTGTTGCAGACACCGCACCTGCAAATGCACGAAACCGAGCGCCCTTGTCTTCCTGTGGCTGGCCCCAGAAGTGCTTGCTGCAAAAGGAGCGATTGGCTCTCCTCTTCCTGCCTCCGTTTTGCTGCATGCGCCACCAAGTGCACGTGGGAATGTCAAAGCTCCTGGAGCTGGCGGCGTGGCGAGAGGGACCACGTGTCAGCTGCAATCAGAGCAAGCTTAGTGAATGTGTACAACTTTATGTCCATGAGTGTGATGTGTGTCTGTGAGCATGACAAGTTGTGTCTCTATGTATGCGTGTGTGCATGATGTTGAGCGTGACACACTTGCCATGTGTGCTTTGAGGTCTGCTTGTTTGTCGTTCTCATGAACCCCAACCACCAAGTGGAAGGTTGTGTTGTGCACCGGGCTGGGTGGCGATTGGCACTACCAGACATGTGATGTGCAGGCAAAGGAAGGTGCCGATATTGATTCTATTTTGGTCTTTAATCACTGTACATTTGCTGGCACTATTTCAAGCCCACAGCTGTGTCTTAGCCCCGGAAGCCCTTTGTATGTTTGCATTCTGCTGGAACTGGGAGGGCCTGCCACTGATATACCCAGGCTGAAGATCTGAACACTGTTGGACATTGGCCTGATAATTGATCCTGGTCACCAAAATACCTGGGGTAAGAGAAGTTACATCCAGGGGTGGACTGGGAACCACAAGAGGCTCTGGAAATTATTTTCAAAGTGGCCCCATATTACACATTTTGAGCAAGCCCAACCCTTTTACTATCAGAAAATGTTGAAATAAAATAGGATATCACACAAAAGAGGCCCAGGGTTCCCTATAGGCCAGTCCACCCCTGGTTACATCACAAGCCTGATGACCTCACAAGAAGGGGCATCACATGATCCTTGACTATTGACATCATGCCAAGAGATAGCATAGGCCCTAATGATATCATGAATGTAAACAAACACCCACAATAAGGGTATGACTAATGACATTACAAATAGTACAACAGACAAAAAGCTATTGTAGTTTTGAACCAATGAAGAACTATATGTCATGGCTGAAGTCATGTTATGCCAGGAGTGCATCCAGCAGAATCATCATAGGACAGCTGAACTCCTTTCCTAAACCAATAAGACTCATGTGGCCATTACTGCTGCCTCATGGCAGTTATAGCCGCATGGCCAGTTGTAACCATAATGTGTTGAATGCAGCCTCACATGCTTAGACACTGCTATATTATTCTAAGTGCAGACTCATTTACCAAAGTAGAGCCACATTATGCCAGGCTAAGCCTCATTCACTGTATGCAGCCATCATCATATGCAAGGTACAGCCTTGCAAAGCCCAAGTGCCATTATTCCATATCACATGCAGCCCCAGTCATCCAAGCACTGCTATTTCATACCAGGTAAAGCATGATATGTTAAATTATGAAGTTTTTATACTGTGCAAATCACCACCATAATGGTTTTAGGGGTCGGTATGGCAGGCGTTTTCATAATTAAGGTACAACCGCACAAGCCCAGACATTTCCAGGACATGGCAAGTCTTCCCATGCATCACTTTCTGCCAACGCGCAAGCCCTTCCCCCAGAAGCGGCAGATTTACCACAAAGGACTCTGTAGTGCAGATTGTCTAAAATGGCCCAGAATGGGGAATGTGTGGCGGTGGAGCAGATGTGGCAGTGGTAGAGTTTTGGGTGTTACGGTTTTTCATTTTAAGGGTGAATGATTCAGCTTGTTGGCTGGCAAACTGAAGAGTATCACCTTTAGGTAGGTGGGCAGGCAGGCCAGATTTTCAAAACTAAAAAATTGGACAATTTAGTAAAGTGAGTACAACAAACATACACAAAGGCCCTCAAAGGCCTTATGTATAAAACACCATGCATTATCACCATACGTTTAAGTGGTCTCAATTTGAGCAGTTTAAGCACACTAAGACCTTACCAAAAAAGGTTATTTCCCAAGGTTCGCACAATTTAGGCCAGTGGAAAAGCCAGGATTTGAGACCAGGAATCCTTGCTTCAAAACCTCAAAATTGGCAATTGCAACTTGCTGCATCATTTTCCACACTGCTTTTAATCTTACATCAATATGCTAACATTTCTGAATTGTTTTCTTCATGAGCTGAATCAACTGTTTGTCTTTAATAAAGTGGATTTACACAGCATCAAACAACATTCAAAATCAGCCTGAAAATCTTAAGGAATCCTCACTTGAATCGAGTTGAGTAAAACACGTTTGATTTATTCTCTTGTTTCCTAAAACACTTGCTCAAATAATCTTTTTAGCACTGTAATTAACAGATCTTCATATTATGGAAACATTAATGGTACTCAGATTACCAACATTGTAACAATGAAAGTCTGAGTTGGTTCTGGTGGGCTTCAAGCCTATGACTGGTTGCAGGATGAATACAATTAAACTGCAGCAAACACTTAACACACCAAGCTATCTCCATCGCGCTCTTGGTACTTTAATAAAAAGAGGGTCATTTCTGATATCCACAAAAGTACATAGAAACAAAAGTGTCACAGGTAAGACTTAAAAGTTCACATGTAAACAAATAGTAAGCACACATGTCTCTCTTACACACAAAAGCACATACACATACACATATATGTCAATTCCATGTCAAGACCGGAGGAGAGTATTATATTTTAAATGTTTTAATGCTACTCTCCAGCAGCCTTTCAAATCTTAAAATGTGATCAATAAACTTTTAAACATCTTTCTTTTTTCTTTTTTTTAAACATTAAAACTTGAAACTATCCCAGAAAAACTCCATCCCCCATGAGTTTTTTCCTACGCCAGTAATTTCCTTCCTGAAAATCCATCCAATCGAAGACCCATCTGACCCCTTTATGTCGTGTCCTGTCTGGGTCCCTTTCTCTTCTTTTTGCTGCTTACCAGCAGATTAGTACTTTCACTTTAGCTTGTATTTGTATTTTGGGATTTATAACGCGCACAGAACATACTAATCTGTATGGCGGCGCAGATCAAAACAGGATTAGTACAGAACCCAGCTAAACCCATATAAAGGTAAATGTAAGGTTAATCTAAACAGAAATGTTTTCAGTGCTCTACGAAACTGATAGAGTGATCCAAGGGTTCTCAATTCTAGTGGCAAGGAGTTCCACAATTTTGAAAGAAAAACAGAGAATCTTCTGTCACCCAATGATTTATATGCTGAATGGGGTATAGATAAGAGGTGACAATCACTGAAGCGCAGCTGTTTTACAGGTTGGTATGGCTGAATCAAATAGCTCAAATATATAGGGGCAATACCATTTACACATTTAAAAATAATGCAGGTTACCTTAAACCTTATGCGATCTTCTATTGAAAGCCAATGGAAATCACAGCGAAATTTTGACATATGAGCAGTTCTGCCCAATTTAAAAATCATCCTGACGGCCGCATTTTGTGATTTTTGGAGTCTTTAGATTTGATTAGATGGGATGCCCAAAAGTTGACTATTACAATAATCCAAATGAGCACTGGTCAACGGGCCAACCACAGACGCATGATCTTCTTTAGAATGTAGGGGAGTACCTGGCGTAGGAGTCTCAGACCGAAGTTTACCGCCTGAACCTTTACTCCCACCTGGCCTTCACTGGCAAGGTCGTTTTGCCACACGCAACCCAAATTCTTTACCCTGGATACAAATTTTAAACTTTTTCCTAAAGCGTTGGAATGGGCAATTTCTTAGCTGTGGTCAACAGATGTCTAGGTCCTAACAAAATAAATTCGATCTCAGCTGCATTCAGTGTAGTTGGTTTTTAGACATCCATCCGCTTCCTTCATCCAGACACTGCCCCAATCTGTTAAATGCTTCCACAAAATTGCCAATTCTAATGAAGATCTGAGTGTCATCTGCGTAAGAGAGGAAATTCAACCCGTAGCGTTACAGAATTTCCAAAAGGTGAAAGGGATGACCCCTGCGGAACTCCACAATTCAGCCTATTAGAATTTGAAAGGAACTCACCTAGTCTGACCTGTTGTTGATGGTCTGTCAAAAAAGACCTAAATCAGCCTAAAGCAAGATCAGAAACTCTTCCTACAGTCGCTCAAGAAGGATGTGGTGATTCACTGTGTCAAAGGCCGCAGACAAATCCAACATTATCAAGAGGGAAAGTTAAGCTATCCGGTACAATCCCACATGTCAGTGACTTATTGACAAACGTAGTCACGAAAGGAGTCAAATCCAGCGCCAATCACTTTGCTGCATAAGCCGGAAGAGGAGATAAAGAATCAATGGTAGGTTTGAGGGTCACCAAAAGTTGATCTATGTAATTTTCTGCTACTGGATGAAAATCAAAGGTAGACAGAGGAGTCTGACTCTGTGAATCAGTCAGGTTAACCACAGATTGATTTTCTAAAGGCGCAGTTGCACTCATGGCAACAGCCAGATCAATATCAGCCTTGATGCGTTCAATCTTCTCAACAAAGAAGGAGTTGAAAAGATTGGTTTGCACCAGAGAGGGATCGGACGACGTAGCTTTGCAGCTAGGGTTACAACATTTAGAAATGATGGAAAACAATTCCCTCGAAAGATTACTGGCAATTTTGAGCTTTTTACCCAAAAGGTCTTTTTTGGCTTGAAAGATAACCAATTTATAGTCCATTAATGCACTCTTAGCCCTAGCTTTGTTCTCTAAAGTCTGCTTATGTTGCCATTTCTGATTGGTCCTACTGACTAACTTGCACAGAGGAAGTAGATTCTGTGAAAACCAGGGATTAGGGAATCTCTTATTTTTGGGTTTTAAAGGAGCGGTCTTGGAGGAAATAGCGCCCAAAGTCAAAGCTCCAGCTGCAAAAAATTCTGCACATGGGAGAAAAGGATCAATAGAGGTAAGAGCCTCATTGATTTCGTAGCCATTCATTTTATCCAAATCCTTGGTTTTCCGGGAATATATAGCGGGTGTATCTTTAAAATTGACTTTACCTCCCTTGGGTAAGCTCAAAGAGTAAAACCTCACAAAATGGTCAGACCAATGGAGAGGCATACTATCCTTCAAAAGGGCATAGATCTCTCTAGCTATAAGGACATCCAAACAATATCCCTTTACATGTGAGGGTTGAAACCCCAGGGGATAAAGACTGTGAGTGTTCAAAAGATCCCATAGTTATTTAGAGTCTGGTTTTATCTGATCATCTAACCAGATATTCCAATTGCCCATTAAAAAAGTATTTCCTTGTATTTGCTCCCTCCACTACTGAGGAAGGCATCAAGGTTCTCATTTTATTTTTTTTTACAAGGGCCTGGTGGTCTATAGGCCAGAACTATGTGAATAGCAGCTTTAGGGGAGATTCGAAAGGTAAATTGCACAACCTGAGCATCATCACCTCACTCAAGAGCGTGTAGGTGTGAGATATGCAACACAGCCTTGTGAACAACTGTAATGCCTCCATCTTTTTTGGCCATCCTATTAATATATTTAATCAGATAGTCCTCTTGAACCAGCTCATGAAATGAGCTCTGAGAGGCCTCAGTAAGCCAAGTTTCCGTAATCAGCAGTAAATCCAGGTCATAATGTTTAATGAGCTCTGCAATTTCAGTAGCATGAGCCCCTGCTGACCTTGCATTCACAAGTGCTGCTTTGCAACTCACAGTATTTCCCTCAGTCCCTGTAGGAGATCCTATTGTGTGTTTAATAATATCCAAGTCCCTGGTTTTGTTTAGGGTTCTAAGAGAGATATTACCATCAGAATGATCTAGTTCCTTCAAATGAATAGTCTTATAACTGAAACAATTCATCACTCTCACGGATCTTACCACTGTGATGGACACTTTCCAAAAAAAGGTCCTATTAAATGGGAGTTACAACCAGCAGCATCTCCTGCCAACTGGTGATCCAGGCAGAAACAGGCTAAAATAGCCTGTGTTGAGCCGTGCTTCGGTAGAACTGGTGCTCGACACAAAGAATCTTGGGCGTTGTAGTTCAAACTACAAGCACCAGGCGTTATTCATCCGTGGAGGAGGTAGAACCACTTTAAGTACAACTGAATGCAATCAAAATAAACTGCAAAGCACAAAGTTAATTCCACACAGTTTCAGGCAATCAATAAAACGAATAAAATGTTATCCGATAAAATGTTGCTATTAAAGTTCACAGACAGTCACAATAATAGGTTCTGTGTTCAGTTGGATTTTGCAAAAGAAGAGGAAGTGACCCAGACAGGACATGACATGAAGGGGGCAGATGGGTCCTGGAGCAGAAAAGGACTCATGGGGGATGGAGTTTTCCTGGGATAGTTTCCAGTTTTCATGTTTAAGAAAAAAAAAAGAAAGATGTTTAAAAGTTTATTGATCAAATTTTAAGATTTGAAAGGCGGCTGGAGTGTAGCGTTAAAGAAGTTAAAGCATAATGCTCGCCCCCATGTCTTTAATAGAATCAAGTCTTCCTGCACTGTATCATAGGTAATCTTCATTGTACAGACCACCACTGCTCCCGTCACAATAATAATTCTAAAGAGGCAATGGCAAGTGCTAATGTGGAAAATGTGTAGTTTCCTTATGCCAAGTGAGAAAGCTCACACTCCTGCGGCAACCTCTTATAGTGGTGGCTCCCAATGAACAAGCAGTTGTAATTTAGAAAAGGTGATCTTGACTGCACTCACTTAAATTGTCAAAAGTTATTTATTTCAAGCCAAGAGTGTTTTTTCACTGGCTGATACATCACTTTATGGCATTTAAGTGCAAAGGCCAGTAGGCCGGGGGTCTCAAGGGTGGTGCTAGGGGTACCTAGGAGCTTGCCTGGGATAGCAGCTGCTATTCCCAGCTACCTCTAAATGCCGCCCATGCCCGGTAGGTAGGTAGGTAGGTAGGTAGGTAGGTAGATGGCGAATATTTGGAGATTGCTATTGCAGGGTCCCTGCCGAGCCATAGCGTCTTGGAACCCTCATTGGACTGCAGAGCACTGGAAACCTCCTGTATCTACATTTCTATTCTGAATGTTGGTGGGAGTTTGCACAGTGCACTGTATTTACATCAATGGTTCTGGTTGTTTGTGGCTGTGGCTGCAGTGCCATAGAGTATTGGAACCAACCCCCCAGTTCCACCACTGGGTTTAAAGAAATTGTGGGTGTAAGAACTCTAATAAAAAGATGATCTATAGGTTGGTGGAATCATAACAGTCTCTGCATGGTTGCCAACTACGCTCTTGCCTTATAAAAGGTGTCTGCTTAACAACTATCACAATGAAATCCGGCTCACTTGACAACACTTTCTTGGATATTCTTATATCATCAGTTCAAAAGAATTATTTTTTAACACAGTCAAAACTCAATTTTATCAAAACAAAGCCTGGGGCTGAGCAAGAGGATTGTGTGGTTCGGAATATGCAAGTTGGTACAAAGGCAGGTCACAAAAGAACAGGGAGCTCAAACTCCTATGGCCAAGTGGTGACTCTTAAGGACTGTCCTTCACAGATGACCATGCCTTTCTCATCACCTATTGCAAAATTGGCCTGTCAAACAAACGTCTATGCAGTCATTGTAAAGGGTTACAAGTAAACTAACCACTATGGCTTTGGGTTCAATGGGTTAATTGGATTAATGGTCCATCTATCTAATGAGACAATAAAAATAAGTAATGCTAAACAGGAGGTTTTATCTAAAGAGTACAAGCAGCACTTGGTTCACTTTTTCGTTGAGCGACCCTTCAAATGAAAGAACTGTACTAACGTCAGTGTAAATAACACTTGCTCCTCGGTAACATATATGGAATCACTTTCGGTAAGGGTCCCCCCCTTGCTCATGTGGAATTTGATTACTCAGAATTTCTTGAACTGGAGTTGCTACAGTCAGTTTGAAGGATGACTGTGAAGGCAGTGGAAGTGGCCTCCTTAAAGTCAACAACAGGGGAGACTATGGAGAATGTGTTTTTAAGGCTTCCCTTGTCATATTGTCATAGGCATCGGCAGTGGGGTTGTGACCAGTCACTCAGACTTATTCACCTTGATAGAAGGAGGCTTTAACTAAAGCCCTCAAAACAGGAAGCATTCCTTACTACAAATAGCGATTGTCTGGCATATTCTATTTGTGAGATACCCAATGGTATTCTCACTCCTACTCTCCCTGGGTCCCCTTATCAGGTGTCCAGGGAAAGGCCATCGCTTTTGGATCCTGACCCTGTGGGTGGAGAAGCGAGGTAAGACCACCTGAGTAGAGGTTCCTAAGGGATTGGGAGTTGTGTACCCATAGGTGAGACATGGTATTCCCTTTTTCCCCTTTTCCATCTGAGAGCCAACCTAACCCTCCCCCGGCCTTAATGGGCTACTATCAGGCATCTCCCCTCATTTTCCCATATTTGACATATCACAGTACTGAGGCGAGGAACAGATGACTCGGAGTAGTGAACACCAATAGGTGTTTTCACCACTCCGGTACTGAGACGAAGAAAACTGTGAATGAGGATCATTGGGGAAGTCAGGTATGTCCCACTACTAAGTTGACTGAGGTGATTCTTCATCTCTGGTGCTGGGGTGAGCTCAGGCAAATTTATTCTGCATCGCAGCGCATGTTTCCCTGATCGCCCTCCACTTGTCCTTGCTGCTTCCGTGTTCTCCTGCCGTGCCCCCTCCTGCCCACCGCGCACCCATTGGCTGCTGGCCCGTTCCCTCTGTGAAGTTCTCCAGACCTCGTAGCCCCAGCACCATTCTTCATCTCAGCGCTGGGGTAAACTTGGGCATCCAGAGGCACTGTCAGTGCTTTTTCAAACTGAATTTATCCTGTGCCACAGCGCGTGTGTCCCTGCTCCCCCTCCCCTTGTCCTTACTGCTTCCGTATTCTCCTACCCTCCCCCACTCCCACCCACCGCGCTCTCATTGGCCCCCTGCCCATTACAGTCGGCCACCCTAGGCAGCCCCCACGGCGAAGAACACAAGGCTAAGGACAGCTCTGTGGAAGCAGCTCTAGATGGTGTCAGCAGGGGAAGCAGGAAGGCCTTTTCCCCCCTTTTTTAGGAAAGGTGAATCTGGGTGTTCTGCATTGCAGCTGTGTTTGAAAACTAAACATACATATTACTCTTCTACTATTAGATCCCATTTTCCTTGGGTGGCCCCATGAGTTCTCTCAGCAGTGTTTTTTTAGAAATGCACTTGTTTATATTCCGTATATACAGTATATAACAGAGGAAACAGGTAAATCTGTCCTCTTCCCTGGCTGCCGGTGTTGAGAGCTCGGATTTAGACAAGGGCACAAGCACCTTGTTACTTACACAATTGACACATGTGCTTTGTACTCTTTTTCTGCGAATCTGGACAGTTTCCTTGGCTTACACCACAAAATGGACCAGAGAGGGAAGGACCAGGTCCGTGCTGTATTGGCGGCGCCTGTTCCAGGCGGACTTTAGTGCATCATGATGCCTGGAGGCGTGTCTTCACTTCGAACACGCGTAAATGACGGCCTGACGCCAGACACAGCATCTAACAGCAGTGGAATATAGAGGATCTTGGATTCCACACGGCTTGTCAACACATAAGCAAGTACACGAGGTAAGAGTGGGTTGATACTGTTCTCTGGTCAGCTAATGGGCTTTATGTGAATAGGGTCTGCACGGGTGGCGAGTGTGCTGCAGTGGATTTTATCCCCAGGCGCGAGAGTTTTCCTTCCAAAGCCCCGACTGTGTGCCGCGGCCACCATGTTGGGCGGGTCCCCACGGGGGGCAGCAACCGGTTTCCTGTGTCCCTGGGGGCCTCGCGGTGTGCGGCGGCACACGCGGCTGGCAGGGCTGTTTTAAATGTACTGTGGTCCTGCCCTAACATGGCGGGCGCCCATCCTTCCCATTGCTTTGGGAAAATTGCAGATTCATATTGGGAATTGCCCTCATTTTTGCTTTCAAATTGGGTGTGCATCAGTGGCAAACATGCCATGTTTTGTCCAACCCTGTGGTGTGAGTCTGACTGTTCACAGCCCCGACTGTGTGCCGCGGCCGCCGCAGTGGCGGGTCCCCCTGGGAGGCAGCAACCAGTTTTCTGTGTCCCTGGGGGCCTCGTGCCCCGTGCCAGGCACCCATGGCCGGTTTAGCTTTTCAAAATGCTCCATTGGTCCAGCCCCCTTACAGTGGGCTGGTACCTACACTGTTCAACTAACCAGACAGACTGACATCTGAGCTGGGGTGTGTCCCCACCATTGCCCTTCCAACGCGTCTTAGTATTATTTAGCATCATCTAACTTTTCTGAATTTGTTGGCGTTGCTAATCCCTAGTGTTAATTGGCTTCCCTTCTTTGGTCTCTTTTAAATTTTTAGTGTTTGCAGACACTATGAGTGTGAGACACTGACTACATCGAGTGTCCATTTGGTGGAGAATACAGGTATCGTGCTTCCATGGCCCTAACCCCCTGAACCAACTTGCCTGTAGTAAATCCGCCGGGGAGAAAACAACCAACACTTTGGTGGAAAAGGGGAAACAACTGCAAGGTATATCATGACGCAGTTGTACTAAGAATGTGGGCTCCGTGACACATGGTTGTATTAAGGCACAATTGCCTGGATTTTAACCATGAGAATTGTAACAACTCAGACAACAATGTCTTGATAGGATGCATATATACCTGTAATTGCAGATATAACATCATTGCAACCAAGAAGGAACTTTGTCTTTGGCTTAGCCCTGCCAACATTGCACGAAGAGACTAGATTTGAAGCCACCATACCTTGGGTGAGAGAACACAGTTTTTGGTTATTCAATATGGTGTGCCTTCTTGTATCTCATGGCTGTCAAGTTGGGGAATAGTATACTTTACCCACAACTCTTTGTCTCCTGGCCCATCTATGGGTCGGGTCAAGAGTGTGAGGGGCTGGTGTGTGTTTTTGATTTTTTCATTTGTTGTTTCTTCGCTCCTTTAGCTCTTATTTCTGATCTTTCTTGACTCTAACTCAAGGTTGTTTGCTGTATACCCCTCTTTGGGTGAGTGGTGGGGGTTGGATGACATCCAATGGGAGTCAATGTCATTTCCCTTCCAGAAATCTCAGGGAGAGCACTTTTGCCTCACCTGATAACAAATACGGGTAGATTAACACAACATTGGGACATGTACTGAGTAATTAGGGGCATGCCGATGACAAAGCAGCATGTCAGATTCACAACAGCTAAGATATATGTAAAAGAAAGCACGAAGGAAACTATATAGAAGGATTGTAAACTTTGTTTTCTCTCTCTTGCTCTGTTCCTTTTCTCTTTTGCCCTCCTCCATCGGTAGAAGCGGCTTTCCAGGAAAAACACTTGGTTTACTGAAATTTGACTGCTTGTAAAGCGAAAGAAACTAACCCTTAAAAATTGGAAAACAGTCAATTCACATCAACTTGAATTCTCTTTTAAGAACTGTTTTTTGTTTGTAATGTATATGTCCTGATGAGGTGCACCAGACGGAAACTGTACGGGCCGTTCTGGCAGCCCGAAACTCGAGTTGACAATACCATAGAGCCCACTGCTCCCCGAGATGGCTCTAACTTGGGTATACATAGACAAAATGTGGTAATCGATATGTGTTCAAGGGCAACCACTTTGGAACATCTACCCTGTTTTTTACTTTAAAAAAATATTGTGAACTAGGCACTTTGAGCAATTAAGATATTAACCCAAATAGATGGGATGTTCTGAGTCACAGAACAGAATTATCAGGATTGCGTTTTTTGCACAAGTACGAGTGATGTTTTGTATGTATGGGGATGAAAGAGTATGTGAGGAATGATATGTAAGATGTGAGTTTTCTTTTTGTTGGTGTGATAAAATGTGTGCTTTGACAATCGGTTTTTAATAGTTGTGTTATTAATGTATTTGATATGTTCCTTTGTAAATGTTTTTCATGATTAGAGTATGATCAAATAAACAAAATAAATGAATTCTGACAGGCTGTCTTGTGTCTAGAACATATACATCCTAAATAGGGTTATTGCTTTGGAAGGTATTATGTGGCGTTTTTACGCATGAACTGTATGAATCAACAATAGGAGGGTGTGCACTTATCTACGATAATTGCAGTTTTGTTTGGTGTTTGAAAACTAAGCCTTTTTTCCTCTTTAGGAAAGTTGAATCTGGGTGTTCTGCATTGCTGCTGTGTTTGGAAACTAGGGCTTTTTCCCTCTTTTTGGGAAAGTTGAATCTGGGTGTTCTGCATTGCTGCTGTGTTTGAAAACGAGGCCTTTTTCCATCTTTTTAGGAAAGTTGAATCTGGGTGTTCTGCATTGCTGGTGTGTTTGAAAAATAGGCCCTTTTCTCTCTTTTTATGAAAGTTGAATCTGGTTTGCTTTGTGATAACCGTGGTACTGCAAATTGTGTCTCATTAGGTTTCTCCCACTTCCCTGCTCCCCCTCCGTGTTGGGAGTTCCTGCATACTTTTCAGTGTGCCTTCCTGCCTGTCTGTGTGTTCCCTACTGTGTGACCGACCCCCCTAACCCCTGTGCATCCTGTTCAGCGTTGGCTGTGTGTCCCTCCTCTCTCTTCACTCCCTCCTCCCCCTACTCATCTTCACACCCTGCATGGTGCTTTCCGTTTTCCCTATATTCTCCAACTGCTACTCTATCTCCTATCCTGTCACTCTCACTTAGTCTGAAAGGCAGAAGTTTAAGAGGGACATCCTGGTCTGCAACCCAGGTGTCCCTATCTCTGATACCCATATCAGTGCTTCCTCCAGACAAACTCTTACAGACATCCTCTATCTCATTCCATCTCCAGACCTATTGACCCCTCATATGGTTTCTGCTCTCTCTCCTTTTTCCTCCTCTCCCATCAATGGTGGCACTCAGTGTGAGGTCCTTTTGGCTCACTCCCACTCCTCTAAAACCATCATTAATGTCTATCTGAATGGCACCGTCTTGGTCCAGGGCCCTCAGCCCAATCTCCTCCTTTTCGATAAGCATCTTCCACGTCTTATCAACTTCCTTCCTACTCCTGCTACTCCTACCAGCACCTCTCTGGCTCCTGCACATCCTCCTTCTTCCATCACCTCTCTGGCACCCTCCTCGTCCTCTCTTGCTACTCTGCCATCTCCTTCTTCCTCCGCTGCCCACTCTTGGGCCCCTCTACCACTTAAACAGGGTGTACCTCAAGCCTATACCCCTACACGGATGTCTTTCAAATATGGCATCCTGCTCCACGTCGCTACTCTCAACTCTCGCTCTGATGTGAAGCACTTCTCTGATATCTGCCACCTCCTTGAAAAATTAGACCTGGTTGTCCTCGGTCTCACCGAGACATAGTTCCTGGCCACCTCTGTCTTGAGTTTTGACACTCTCCTCCCTGATGGCTACAAGATCCTCTCCAAACCCAGAACCAACCATCCCGGTAGTGGGGTAGCTCTGATATTTCCTGAGTGGCTCCCTGCTTCTGTCATTCCTATGCAGGCCTACTCCTCCTTTGAATGCCTTGTCTACCGGCTTTCTATCTCTCCTGGCCTCTCTCTGACTGCGGCCACCATCTACAGGCCACCTGGCAGGTCGCTCTCTTCCTCTCAGAGTGGGCTGACCTCTCCTCTTCTCTCCTTGCCTCTACCTCTCAACATCTCCTCCTCAGAGGCCTCAACATCCATGTGAATGCTTCTAATCCCTCCCCGGGACTTATCCACAATCTGTGCAATATTCTCTCTTTAACTATTCTACCCTCTGGCCTGACACACTCTTCCGGGCACACCTTGGATGTTCACATCTCATCATACAACCCCCTCTCTAATCCTCTCACCACTCCTCTCTCTTGGACTGACCACGTTATGCTCTTCTCCCACCTAAAGCTCTCTGTCCCCCAGGTGAAGCCGACCCAAGCACTGCCACCTTCCTTCTTGGTCATCCGGCTCATGAAGCGTGTGTCAGTGGAGGCCTTTCCTGCTACTTTCTCTCCTCTTCCTGCGCCTGTGGCTGACTCACACTCTGACACAGCCCTCTCTAACTCTGCTCCAAAGGCAAAACAGACTCTCTGTCTTGTCCAAGAAGAGAGACCAAATCCAATCCCGCATCTCTGCAGCCTCAAAAAACATGGCCGAACTCTTCAAAAATTTAAAATCTGCAAGGCGCTGGCCAATCCTACTGTAGTCTCCACCTCTCCTGTTCCCTCCAAGGCCCTCTGCACGGCTCTGGCTTCTCACTTCACCACTAAAACTCAGGACATCTTGTCCTCTCTCTCCTCTTCCTTTCCCTCTACCTCAACCTCTCTCGGCCCCCTCTGGCCACCTCTCCCTCTCCTCCACCTTTCTCCTCTTTCTCTCTTATCACACTGACGATGTTTCTAGACAAGTTTGACCTATGAAAGTGTCATCCAAGCAAGCACTCCCCTGCTCCTCCAGAACCATTAAGGACCACATTGTCACCATCACTACAGTCTTGGCCGATTTCTGCAATCACTCTTTGCCACTGGACTTTTCCCCTCCCGCTAAAGCCCTCTTCCTGCACCTTCCTGTGAGGTAAAAAACATTGGTGTTAACTTCGACTCCGCTGTCTCCTTCTCTGCTCACATCACAGACCTTGCTTAGAAGTCCCACTATCAGCTGCACCTCCTCAGAGGGATTCTTCCTTTTCAAGCTTTCCCCCAGAAGCTCACTGTCTCCAGAGCCCTGGTTCTCTCTAGGCTGGACTACTGCAACAGCCTCTTTCTCAATCTACCTTCCTCTACTCTCCACCCTCTGCAACTAATCCAGAACAGGACTGCGAGGCTTGTCCTTGGCCTCAAACCCAGGGATTGTATCTCTACAGCCCTGAAATCTCTCCACTGGTTCCCAGTCGCTGCAAGGATCAAGTTCAAGACTCTCTGCATCATCGTCAACAAGGCTTTCTGGGGCCAGGGCCCACACTACATCCAACACTTTCTTCCTAAATGCCTTCCTTCTCAAGCCCTGTGCTCAGCCACCTCCAACTCTCTGATGGTCAGATGCTTCTCCAGGCAGAGAGTGGGTGGTAGATCTCTCTCCTCTGCAGGTGCCTCCCTCTGAAATGGCCTCCCTGCCCCTCTCAAACTTGAGCCAGACCATCTGAGGTTCTGGAAGCAGCTCCGGACCTACCTTTTCACTCCTGCTTTCTCTCTCTCTCCCCCCTGCTGACCTACCTGTCTGCTGAGCTCACTAGTTGCCTGGCTACCCTCAGAATCTCAATGGGCAACCAGTAGCCCCTGCACTGCCTCTGGGCCTACCGCGCACTTGGGGCTGTATCAATCACCCTACAGTCCCCTGCCTCCTTGCACTTACCCAGAGCCACGCTGCCCTGGATGCACTTACTTAGAGCAATTCTACCCTGATTGCACTGGCCTCCCCCTTGCACTTCTCCTCTCCCTCTACCCCCTGCAATTGCACGATCTGAATGACACAAGGCTGAGTAAGATCATTTGTTTTGTCTTGCCTCTGTCTTCCCTACCTTGTCTTGTCGCGCCTAGAAATACTTGTGTACAGGCGCATTATAAATTACTCATCATCATCATTATCATCATCAAGGTCAGGCAATTGATCTTATAGACCCACACCTCCGGACCCTTAATACCTCTAGTGAGTATAAGAGGTGGGGCTGCAGAGCGAGAAGGTGAATGCGAACAAGGAGAGCAGGGGGCAAAACGAACTTGAGGGGCGCAAGTTGGAGCCAACACCGGGAGGCGTGTGAGTCTGTAGAAGGAGAGAGACGCTGAGGCCAAGTGCGGGCCGTGAGAGGATCTAAATCTCCATCCCAGCTCCCGTTGCAGATAGCGACAACAGGAAGCTGTGCTGCGCCCACGGCCAGAGCTGCTGCAGAAAGTGCGAGAGCAAGGAAAGTGTAACGCTCACCTGGTATCCACGGGGACGTCACTCAGCCTGTTTTGACCTCTTACGACCTCGAACCCTTCCCTGGAGTCTACTTGACTGGAGACTGGGCCTGAAACACAGGATTGGTAGAGTTTAACTCCCTATTGTCTCTGTGTGCTTGAACCCCTTCTTCCCCGGGGTCCAACACTTCCCTTTGATCCACAGCTCACCTTGTTTCCTTGGAAAGTGTGCTCTCCATCCTGCTTTCAGCGCAGGGGCACGTTGATTGATGCAGGCTTGTTGCTGCCTAGTTACTTCACTGGCAAGAGTCCGACAGGTAAGTATAATGAGTCTTTTGAACAGTTCTCTAACTTTGTTCCTTTCCTTCCTTAGATGATGGCCGGAGTCTGGGGATGGCGACGTGCTGCTGAGATGAGTAGCGCTGAAGGTGAGTGAGAGCGTGATGCGCGATGCAACCCTTTCGTATTTGCATTGAACTGAGTTCTTTTTCTGTGTCTTTTAGGTACCACAACGTTTTCAGCGTGGATGCCGGTTATGAAGAAGAAATGCGGTGAGTAAGCGCGGTATGCGGCACCTCTGGATGTTTCCATGCTAACCTGGAGTGGCTTTTCCCTCTTGCAGATGGAACAGAAGTTTCGGAGACAGAGTTCCCCCTGAGCGGCTGGGATTCAGGTAAGCGTTGAAGCTCGTACAGTCTTTAAAAATAAGCAAAGATTTGCTGAATGATTACTAATGCCTTTTTTCTGTTCTTTTCCCTTTTCCTTAAGAAGCGGTGTGCCGGGATGGGAATGACACCACCGAAGATGCCCGCAGAACAGAAGGAGCGAGGAATGATGGGCAGAAGCGCCGCAAGGTAAGGTTGTTCCTAACGGTGTTCTTGTTCTTGCAGGAGCTGAGCGCAGAAGAAAGATGCAGGCCTACTGGAGACCGATCCGAACACGGTGAGTATCACGCTGCAGGTGCAGAAAACAGAAAGCATGTTTCTCAGCCTGGGCGTGGCTTAAATAGTCTCTGGGTATCCCAGGTGTCTCTGGGCTGAACCACACCCAAAAGACTTAATTGCACATACAGTTCTGGGAACCGAAATATGTGGGGGCATCCATCTTGTCCCCATCAATGCACTACAAGTCCAATCCGCAATGTTATCCTATGGGAGTGAGTGATTCTGGTGCCACAAGCGCCAAGTCTGACTCCAAGTGGGTCTTTGGAGGGATGGAGAGGCCCTTGAGGGCCATGTAGGTGATCGTGGCCTGGCTCCAGCCTGACATCTTGGAGGGCTGGGGACTTAAGGGTTAGGAATCATGACAGAAAGTTCTCGGTGGCAGCGGTGAGAGAGGCGAAGCTCGGGAGGCTCGCAGAGGGAGAACCGGCAAAGCTACAGTGATCGGTCGTGCATAACCGGTGAGTGTGGAAAGAGGGACATCTCTGTCCGGAGCACTCCACTAATGCTGCAGTGTGTTCTGAAAATGGAACTGAACTGAAATAAGAAACCTATGAATGTCGAATCAGATGAAAGCCATTGAACATAGTTGTGGACAGCTAAGTGATCCTTTTAAGCAAATGCTGAACTCTTATAAAGGAAGCATTAAACAAATATTGAATACTGAACTAAATGACAAATATTGAATACAGAATTGAATGAAACGTTGTGGGCAAACCTACAACATGATAAAAGGCAAATGGGAAAGCTCCCATTTAAAAAAAGCACCAATGTGAGAAAGCCTACTAGAAAGGTTGGAATAAAACGACCACAAAGGCAATTGCCAAAGTCAAGTGAACTTTATGAATAATGACCATTTGGCAAGGCCAAAGACTGGCAGAAGTTGTGTGACACATTGTGGCAAAGCCAAGAAACTAATCAGGAGAGGCCAAGAGAGTGTGAACCTGTACAGAAAGCCAAGAGGCCAATCAGAAGAATGTAAGTGAAAGTAAATCTATACAAAGGGGCAAATACAGAAGGACCTGTGTGGGCGAAGTTTGAAAACCAAGCATAAGTGGATATGTTAGAGTCTTGGGGATGGGAACTCTGAGGCTTGGGGAAGACCCCCTTTTCTTTTGGGGCTGTGTTGCCTTGATGTTGGGGAAGTGAAACTCAAGGAACTGAGGAACTGTGAGGAAAGGTAAACACAAGACTTTTGTGGGACTTTCCTGAACTTGGGAAAGGGGAGCTAAAGAAGAAGCTAAGAGTTGGAATAAGCTCAGAACTTTGTGTTGATCGCCATTTCCGTTATTATTGATATCCCTACACACTGTTTAGCTTTAGGTATGAGGGCAAGGATAGGTTTTGGACACAGATAGACTTTAAAGTTGAACTCTTTAACTCAGGCATTCCTTAGTTTCGTTCAGGTGGGGAAATCCCACCTTAGCATAGGGCAAGTTAGGCCTTCTACTATCCTGACATTTGATTTAATAACAAAGAGGTGATGGCTGGAAGGTTTAGAATTAATCTTAACCACTGGCAATGCTCTGGGCAACCCTCCAGACCACCGTTCTTCGCCTGCCAAGCCATTACAGAAGGGAAATACCATATGCAAATCAGGCTTGGCCCCACCCCAAAAGGGGCAGTCCAGCCCGAACTGCTAGGCCACATCCCCTCTGCACGAGACCACAAGCATCCCCAAACATGTTTCGCCCTTGTTGGGGCTCATCAGTGAGGAGTAGCTTGGGTCTCTAGGCCCGGCAGGCACGGGACCCACGTCTGGGCATACCCGTCCCACTCGGGGTGACATAGCAAAAACAAAGAGGTGATGGCTGGAAGGTTTAGAATTAATCTTAACCACTGGCAATGCTCTGGGCAACCCTCCAGACCACCGTTCTTCGCCTGCCAAGCCATTACAGAAGGGAAATACCATATGCAAATCAGGCTTGGCCCCACCCCAAAAGGGGCAGTCCAGCCCGAACTGCTAGGCCACATCCCCTCTGCACGAGACCACAAGCATCCCCAAACATGTTTCGCCCTTGTTGGGGCTCATCAGTGAGGAGTAGCTTGGGTCTCTAGAGCATTGCCAGTGGTTAAGATTAATTCTAAACCTTCCAGCCATCACCTCTTTGTTTTTGCTATGTCACCCCGAGTGGGACGGGTATGCCCAGACGTGGGTCCCGTGCCTGCTGGGCCTAGAGACCCAAGCTACTCCTCACTGATGAGCCCCAACAAGGGCGAAACATGTTTGGGGATGCTTGTGGTCTCGTGCAGAGGGGATGTGGCCTAGCAGTTCGGGCTGGACTGCCCCTTTTGGGGTGGGGCCAAGCCTGATTTGCATATGGTATTTCCCTTCTGTAATGGCTTGGCAGGCGAAGAACGGTGGTCTGGAGGGTTGCCCAGAGCATTGCCAGTGGTTAAGATTAATTCTAAACCTTCCAGCCATCACCTCTTTGTTTTTGCTATGTCACCCCGAGTGGGACGGGTATGCCCAGACGTGGGTCCCGTGCCTGCTGGGCCTAGAGACCCAAGCTACTCCTCACTGATGAGCCCCAACAAGGGCGAAACATGTTTGGGGATGCTTGTGGTCTCGTGCAGAGGGGATGTGGCCTAGCAGTTCGGGCTGGACTGCCCCTTTTGGGGTGGGGCCAAGCCTGATTTGCATATGGTATTTCCCTTCTGTAATGGCTTGGCAGGCGAAGAACGGTGGTCTGGAGGGTTGCCCCGAGCAATGCCAGAGGTTAAGATTAATTCTAAACCTTCCAGCCATCACCTCTTTGTTTTTGATTTGATTTAATAAACCATTTTATTATGAACTTTTAATCTGTTGTCTGTGCCTTACTTCATGATTCCTTCACATATATAAAGATATTTATTATATTGAAAGGATTATTTTGCGTTTCTGTAGGTATATGGGATCATTGATGCTTACACACAAGGCATTGAAGCCGTATAAGCCACTAGGGAACTGGTGGAACTGGTTAACTAGGATCTAGGCCTGCTAGCGTTAAGTGATTCGTGGTAATTGTTTCCTTTTACTAACAGAGGTCTATGCAAGCCAAAGAGTGGATTGTTGAAGGATAAAAACTGAAGGATCAGAAGTAGGAAAAAATGGCAACTACCTTTGACCATTGAATGTGGAGCCTAAGAAGAGGTGGCAAAAAAATGTGTGATAGGTGAGAACGGTAAGAAACAAATAAAATGATGGGAACGCTGCAGCCTAAACATCTTTCACCCCATTTGTGGAAAGGTTTTAAAGAAGGGGAGAGGGAAAGTTAACTTTCTGCTAACAATTGATTAAAACGTTCCATCCTCTGGTTATAGAGGATTATTTTGGCTTTCATTAGTGAAGAGGTGGCTCCATCTTGACCTCTGGCAGCAAAAGAGGGCTTGGAAGATTCAGCTTAGAGTGGGCTTTGACCACCAGTTAGTGCCAATAATAGTGATCACTGCTGGATGGAGAGTTTACAAATTTATAAGAGAGATTCATGGAGGGTTGCAAATTCGACCTGGTACGTCTCACTGGTGACATCATTGACTTAATGATTCTACCCAGCCATCTGTTTTACATGGCCCACAAGTGCATATAATGATTTAAAGAATTCAAAACTTAGCTTGTCCTGAAGCTGGAACCGTGGCACCCTGGGATGGGTTACATGGCCATAAGTGTTGCAAACAGGAGCCCAGGGTGATTGTCTAAAGGACAGACACAGGGAAAAGGGCCCCTGCACCGGCCCAGCCGTATTTGCAAAAAACAGGATACAGTAGCTGTCCCAGCAGTTTTTAGAAATGGCAAAGTTTAGTTACAGGCCTGAGGGTAGTGAGGGCCTTAACGAATTACCTCACTCGATAATGCCCCCCGGCGAAGGGATTATTGCTTTTAGTACCCCGGCCCGTTGGACCGGGATACTAAAAGCTTCTTTCTTTTTTGCGAAATGCTCCTTTCTCAGGTAGAAAAAGAAATATATCGAAAATGGCCACCGTGGATGGGAAAACAAAGTCCGGTTTCCCTTTCCATGGCAACAATTGAAAATAATACAAAAGATTAAACAAACAAAATGGCCGCCATGGAAAGGAAGAAGAGACTACATGTTCATGGTGGCCATTCAAAGAATATGGAAAAGGTGAACAAAAATGATGGCCAGCATGGAAAAGAGAGAAGAGACTACATGCAGTACCTTCTTCCTTTCCATGACGTCCTGTCACAGAGTGGGAGCGGACGCGCTGGGGACAGAAGTGAACCCTATCATGTCCACTCCCGAAATGGTAAAAAAAGAAGGTAATTGGGGGTGGGGAGGGAATTCTGTGGATGGGTTTAAGAGGGACCACTTACCTCATTGCTCGGCGGGGGAAGATGTCGGCCTCCAGCCATGAGGAGGCTGAGAGCAGATTACCGTCTGGTAATTCCCCCGTTCCGTGCCTCTGCATTGGCTGAGAGGCTGCCCCACCCCCCTGCCGGGTACTAATGGTCAGTAATGGGTATTGTTACAGGTATACATGATTTGCATGCAACAATGTCGGTCTTTTGAGGTTCAAGTTTTATCAAGATGTCAATGAGTCAATTATTTCCTTAAATCTTTCCATTCAACTGATCCTGATCAGTCAGGACCGTGTAGGTAATGGCATAGGCTGGGTGTGGCACAAGGGGCCAGGTCCACACTCACTGGCATAGGACTAAACCTGCAGTTATGATTTAAGGATCTCAGCTGAGTTCGGAGCCATTCCTGACAGCTGATGAGAGTGCCCATTTGTTTGCTTCATGTGCAAAAAATGTGTTAAACGTTTGTGTGCCACTCAAATGTTACAGTATGCATGTTTTGCTATAAACGTTGAATATCAGTGTCAAAACTACTACAAGCATGTGCCTTTATCATGCAAGCGCTTCTGTGGTGTGTCTTAGTGTAAAAAGTGGGTAACTTAATTGGCAAGATCTCATGTCATCTGATGCCAGGTGTGACATGATAAGTGAGCCGTGGCTTTAAGTCTCACAGGTTCTATGTGATCTGGTCGATCATTTTCGTCATGGTAGATTTCGTAGATTTTTACAGGATGATTTTGCTGCAAATATATACGTGGGGAGACCCCTGCAGCCCCTCTTCCTTATCTCCCTACATTCACCATTTTCCGAAACCCACCCGCCACATATATTTGCAGCAAAATTCGACAAAAAAAGCTATGGAATCTACTCCGACGAATTCTACTGCAGCAAAAACTCCCTATCCCAGTGTCACATAATATTGCTTTTTTGCACTTAGAGTCCAGAATGCCTAAACTGTACAGGAATTCAACATGACGTGCTAACAATATCAGGATTTACAGAACATGAAGTGAGAGCCGTGCTTCAGCACATTTTTTACAAAGCAACTATGAGAAATAAGCAGTTGGGAGTAAAAAGTGGGTAGTGATTTGTCTGCATGGCCAGCTCGAGAGCGTTCACAATCAGCAGTTCGTTTGGGTGCAGATTACTGCTGTGCAGCTGAAGAGGAAACATTTATCTAGGTAGGTAAGGATGCATTCATGGAGCATATAGCACAAGCCCAGCAAACAGGAAATGGAGCACTGTATCAAAAAGAGGGAGCCTACAGAAAGAGAACATCGTGGAGAGCCAAGAGAGGGGAGGTGAAGTAAGAGGGTTCATTGCAGGGACGACATTTCACCAAAATGCCAGGGGTAGCGGAAGTGGCATCACACAACCCTTGACCTTTGATGACATCACAGGAGGTGATGTCATTTAACCCCACCCGAAGTAATGTCACGGGAAGCGATGGGACACGATCTTTCACCCCTTGACAAAACAGGAAGTGGCATCACATAGCATTGTTCCTAAGTACACTACGAAACATATGGTTACAATATCACTATAATGTGATGTACATTTCATACAAGAATGGTTCGCCATATGTATGGCTAAGATCAGTGTGTATAGGCCCATGTTACCAAATTACTGTGAATGCATGCAGGCGTCCATGGGCAAATGATAATGATGTGTTATTGTATAGCACTTACGCGTAACCACTTTATGTACAACAAATATACATACAATATCACCCAACCTATGTTGGTACTCATTTATCGATGTCAGAAGGATGAAAGGCTGAGCTGAGGCGTTTAAGAACAGACTAAATTAGTGACTCAGCCCCTGAAGTGTGCCTGAAATAAACGTTTAATGATTCCAACAATTATTGTATAGAATTCCAGCAAGAAAAAATATTTGGTATTCCTATTCTTTCTCATTTAGGGTCATTGCTAAAAGTGTTAGACTTGTGCAACCCCTATTCTTTTTTTTTTAATTGTAATTTTTTTTAAGAGGCCTGAACAAGAAAGCCATCCACTCCAGAAGCAAAGTGCCACATGGCGCTGGCCACAGCCCAGGAGCATGTATTAAAAAAATGGGAAAAAAACGTTTTTTTCTTTCTTTTTTATTGGTAGCAAGGGAGACCACAGTGGTAGTAAGGAAGACAAATGTCCCTGGTTCATTGGCAAGTTCATGTATGTACATTTCCAGAGATTGTTTTAGAACCTGCATGCACATGTCCGAATTATGACTGTGCCCCTTTCTGTCTTTCATATGTAACATAGTCAATACAATAAATACTGATTAGTTGGGTAGTTCTAACATCTGTTATGTACTATGCATTGAAGAGAGCCTGGAAAAGCCTCATCGAGGTAGAGTGGAAAAGCTAAACACTCTCTTAAAATAAATGTTTCTCCTTCAGTTTATGGGGACTCTGCCTTAGCCCCATGTGCATATGGAGCAGGCCCACCCTGCAGTGACATTCTGCCTGCACCATTGCGTGTAGGGAATTGAAAGATACTGCTCGCCAAGCACATGCACTGAAGCAGCATCAAGCAGATACAGGCGTGTCTCACTCCTCTGTGGGATCTTGCACACGCTTGTGCTTTCCTTTGGCAACAGTCTCCGCAAGAGCAGCTCCAAAGCACCTCATGAGGACTAGTCGAGATGCTTTGTGCACACGGCAAGTCAATATGGCTGCCTGATTTCAAAGGTGTATTCCATCTCTGGCCCCAAAGGAGAGATCCTTTCATTGATCAATAAAATATACCTTTTCTCCTAACAGGCTGGTGAATGGGTTTCCAGACACCAGGCTCTAGCTCATGGACTTTGTTCAATAGAATTTCTGTCAGCTAGGCGGCATCAGGCCTCTAAAAGACAGTCCACACACATCCTGAAGGTGTGGAGTCTCTGCTTAGCCTAGGGACTGCACACAGGTGTACAGCAGCTCGTTTGAGCTTGGCAAGGAGTCTTTTCTAGAGATTGCGTGGTTCGAAGGTGGCAAAGCAGGCATTGTCTTCAAGGCTCTCAACTCACACGCTTTTGGCGGGTGTCACCCGCCTTGTAAGGAGCTGACTCACCCACCAAGCCTCCTGCACGCCCATTCATTTCAATGGGCTCTGACCCGCCAAAATCAAAATTGGGTTTTTTCACCCACCTTTGCTACAGAAATGGTTGAGAGCTACGTGTCTTTCCTTTCTGAGTGCCAATCTCTGCTCTTTCTGACCACAGTGTACAGCCACTTTAAGAGTAGAGAATGCATCTGCCGGTCATTGGTGCCTGCTTGCTCAAGCCTTACTGTGAAGATCAGTTGTAGTCAAGATGCCTACATGGAGTCTTCTAGCGAAGAGCTCTCCTCCTCTGCCTCATGTCTTCTCTTAAACTACTAGTAAGGTAATCCCTGCTGGAGAATCCGGCTGGCCTGTCAACTGGGTACTGATGGGTGACCATCAGCGACATGCTAACACGATGTGTGCACTCCCTTTCCCCATCATACCTCTGTGACTAACAGAAGGACAGGCTGTGAGGTCAGGGCTCTCCCTGAGTGCTTAATGTTTGGTGGCCAATCACAAAAACATCTATTAAGCATGTCTAGTGGAGCAGGACAAAATGGCAAGGCAGCCACATGTTGTGGTTTACTCGCCCAATCCAGTGTAATCATTGCTTTTCTCTGTCCATCTATGGTTCCATTTTGGTGTATGGTCGACGTGGGCTACCACCATTTTAGGATTGTGAGTTTACATTTTCACTAGGAGGCTGAAGTGATCACCAGGGCAGGCGCATTCAGCACCGGATACATTATCTTAGGTGAAATATATCCGATAGCAACAGTATCTTCCTCCCTCAGCAGAGAGTTACAGGAAGGCGGTCAGAACTCATTTCATCACGTGCCCCACTATGGACAGAGCCACAATAAGTAGTGGCTGAAGTACATTGTGGGCCTCAACAGAGTTACTCACAAGCATTGGGAAATGACCAGCAGGTCCGACTTCACACGCTTTGATCTCGTAGGACTGGCAAATGCTGAGCAAAGCAATAATTTAGCCCACAGATATTATTTCAGTTTCAGTTGCATTTTATCACCTTTATCAGCAGAACGTCATTCAGTCCACAATACATAAATACACATATCCATGACATACACATGTATTTATGCATTTAAATACAGTAAAAACCATGCACTTTTTATCACATAAAAACGTGCAATAGATAGGAAATCAGATTTGATGGGAAACGGTGAGCTTCTTCCAATGAGGTGAGTTTGAGGGACATTCTGACCGGGTTGTGGAGGGGAGTAAATGGAAAGGTCAGTGGGGACAATAAATAAGTGGACATACATAGATCAAGGACAACCAACATTGGACATTTTTAAGTGCAGGTAGGCGGTACAGCCATCTGTGCTCGGGATGTGACCATGATGGGGTGAAGTGCTAGACTGGAGGCAGAAGTGAGAGACAGAGGCAGGTTAGAGGCGAGGGAAACATGTTAGCTACATTCCATTACTCATAAAACCAGTGCTAAAATGTATAAAAACAAATAATAAAAATACTCATGTGCATAAAGATTTAAGAACCTACACTGATTTTAATGAGCCAGATTCCAGCTTTGCAGAAGCTTTTCTCCTCGACCATGCGCTGTGGGGATATTCGGCCACAGAATGTACAATCAGTTGATCATCAGTACCAAGCGATAAAGCAATTGCCTGTGGTTCCCCGCTAATGTCCTCGGCTAACAACAAATGTCTCAGATAACGTCCATGGAAGATGGGCATGTAAACATAAAATGAACAATGTTTTCCACCCGTTCTTTGCAGTGATGAAATGTATCTGAATTAGCACTGTTCCGTCTATTCGGCAAGGTTGGCACAGGCAAAATGCAGATTTAATAATGAGAGATCTCAAGATTATGGGCTTCAGGTAATCAAGATATCCCTCAAACCCAAATGGACGTTGGACTTTCCAGTAGTGGGTGAGGCTCCAGGAGCACTAATAGTTGACATTATTAGTTCATGCTCCTGTGCATTAAATTCTCTCTGTACCGTTGACTTAAATTATTCATATTATCAGGCTGGCTCTACATACAGCCCGTCCTACTCAATAATTTCTTAATAAACGAGCACCAAGATGATTAAATGCCTCCTTCCTGAGCACGCAAATCCTTAATTACTTCTCTAAACTTAGTTAACTTGGGAGAGGACCAAACTCTGATCCAGTAACCCAATGGCCTAAATTGATCCAAGGAGCTTATTCCAAGTATATTGGATTGCAATATCAATCGAACATTTGGGGCACTAATGGCTAATCTAAAGATGTTTGGTCTTAAGTGAATAAGTCGTTTTTCAAAAAACAACTTTAAAAAAATCGATTTAGAAAGACTGCTCCATGACGGCACGGAACAATCTTTCCAAATCAAACTTTCACATCCCTGCCTCACACGAGTGCATGGCGGGGCTGACAGCCACACCAGGACCTGGATGCGCTGTCGAGGGACATGGGTAAGTGTATGTGTGCGTGTGTGTTTGTATGTGTGTTGTGTGTTTATGTGTGTTTGGGTTGGGGGATTCTTGACTGGGGAGGGAGGTGGAGGGGGCTGAGTGAGAGGATTCAGGGGTTACCCCCCTGATTTCGACCTAATCCTGCCAGAGGTGGTGTGGGGGTTAGGTGTGAGGGTGGTGGATGTGGGGGCGAAGCAATGTTGTTTTTTTGGTTTTTGTAGGCCGCCTAAAATCGGCATAAAAAAAAAACAGTCTTTTTGTTAGGCGACTTACAAAAAGCGAAAATATGACATAGAACCAGATGTTTTTCAAGAACCTATTTTTTATAATCATTAAACCATAACAATTCACATTGCCCCACAGCTCTGCACCATACAACGCTGACTGCCAGGCTTGTAACATGTATGCCTCAAGAGAGATTTTTACTGCTCTGTTTCCATATACTCTCGTGAATTTAGCAACAACCCCCTCCTGCCTCTTTAATTTGATGAGCCCAGGAGAAATTATCTTTTCTTTTTGTAATTTTATGTCAAGCTTAAACTGCTCTTTCTTTCTCTTCTTTCAGAAAACCAGGATTTCTATTTTTAAGGTATTGACAGTTAAGCCGTTATCCTGAAGTTCTCAAATATAGTGAATTGGGCCGTGAGGCCAGTGGTGATTAAAGGATTAAGAACAGGGAAATCGGCAAACATAATGGTAGGATATTTCTGTCTTGCCATAGAAGGAGCATGGGACGGTGCTGTTAAAAGGCGGCCATTTCATTATTGAATGTCCTCGTTGTCTCGTCTCACCATTTAAATTCCACCTTAATAAAGCTTCATTGCTTAAATATAGGAGTTGTATGGTGAAGAGAAGCACAGGAGGAATACCTAAATTATTGAGAGTGTTCCATAATCTAACATAAGGCAGCTGGTCAAAAGCAGTCTGCAGGTCGCTAACAACATAGTTTAAAGATTCACCTGCCTTAAAACCACATATTTCTCCCTCAGGAGTTCCAGCCACATACTCTGTTAAATTGTGCTTAGTGCCGCCTGTAACCCGGTCTATTAGTGGTTTGTAAGTCATTTTTTATAGATATTCTTTCTCATTGGCAAAATATAATGTTGTACCGAGAACGCAACACAATAGATACTTTCGTACAGATATAACGTGGAATATATTTCTTTGACCTCTGAGTCCTTAACACCATCACAGGGTTGCCAGTGAATGGAAAGCACATTAGCCATGTGCTCCATCTGCCTTATAGTTGTAATCCTCACCACCTCTGATTTTTGTAGTATTTATATCGCGCTCGTGACGGAATAAACTGTATAGTGGCACAGCTGGAAGTTGAGAAAGTTGACCAAGCAGACTGTAGCTAAAAATCAAATTTGAAACAAAGGTTCTTATCGTAACATAGTGGTATTCAATTATCTGAACAGAAACATTTATAGTGTCCTACGGAAATTGGTTCCACAGTTTTGGGCCAAAGACAGATAATCATCTATCACCCCTTGACACAAAGGTAGAGGAGGGGATGTTCAATAGCAGCTGGTCTTTTGAGCGTAAGCACCTAGAAGGTTGGTAACGGCTAATCATTTCCCTCAGGTAGCCTGGTACCGATCCGTTTAGGCATTTAAAGATGAGACACACTACTTTAAGGTTGCTACGCTCAGTGAGAAGGTGATACATGGGCTCATTTACTCAGCTTGCAGACCAGTCTAACAGTCATGTTCTGGGCTTTTTTGAAGTCTATAGAGTTGTTTTGCTAGAATGCCCATCAGCACGCTGTTGCAATAGTCCAGATGGGCATTGGTTAAGGCTCCTATCATTGTTGCATGATCTTCTTCTGGGATGTATGGCAAAACCACCCCCGTAGTAATCTCAGCGAATAGAAAATTGCCTGTACCCTGGCTCCAACTTGGCCTTCACTGCCAAGATTATCCTGCCAAATACATCCCTTATTCTTTACCTTGGAGGTAAAGCCTAACTTTACTCCCAAGAGATTGGGGACTGATTGTTCTTTGAAGGCTGTGAGTAGATGTCTAGGTCTGAACAGGATAAACTCTGTTTTGGATGCATTCAGTTGAAGCTGACTGGTAGACATCCACTCACTGACCTCTTCCAGGCAATGTGTAACCCTAGCAAAAGTTTCCTAAAAGTTGCACATTTTTTTGATGATCTTGGTATCGTCAGCATATAAATGATAACTCATCCTGTGATGCCTCAAGATCTCCATCAACGGTTGAAGGTATAGATTGAAAAGCAGTCGTGGCAATGAGGACCCATGCGTTACATCACACCCCATAGAGATGGGATCTGAGGTGAAACCTCCAAGTTTGATATGTTGTAGACGATTCACCAGGAATTATTTAAACCATTTGATGGCATGCTCTGATACTCTACCAACCGTCTACAGCCGGTGAAGAAAGGTGTTATGGTTGACTGTATCGAAGGCGGCAGACAGGTGTAACATTACTAGAAGTGAGAGTCCACCCCGGTCAGCGACTTCCAAATGCTCATCCTGGACCGCTAACAGGGCTGTCTCTGTGCCAAACTTGGGTCGGAATCCCGATTGACCTGGGTCAAGGAGTGCCTCTTCAACCACAAACTCCTGCATCTGGCGGGTAACCACTTTCTCCAAGATTTTTTTTAAATTGTGTATTTAGTGTCTGAAGCACTAGGCGCTGATTCAAGGATTTGTTGATAAACTCAGTCAAAATATTGTAATTTCCTGGCCCATACGCTTTGCTGCATAAGCAGGCAGGGGAAATAAAGAGTCATTTGTAGGTTTCAGGGCTTTAACTGGAGAACATTTATAGTTCTCTGATGCAGGGTGAAATTCAAAATAGATCATTGGGTCTGCAACCCAGGCTGCACTGTTCCTAGTGGGAACTGGTCAGTCATCTGTCCTGGGGAATTTTGGGCTGGGGTCTGACCTTTAACTGCAATATCTTTCTTGATGTGTTTGATTTTCTCCTCAAAGAATGTATTAAAAATGTTGGCCTGTGCCAATGATGGTGTTATGGTGGAGACCTTGCAAATAGGTTGGCAGAGCTTAGTTACAATGAAAAACAGTTCTCTTGGTTGGTTGCTGGCAGCCACTATTTCTTTGTGTAGGAAATCTCTCTTGGCTTCAAAAATGGCTTTTTTGTAATTGGTCAGTGCTGTTTTTGCACTGCCGGCCCTTTCTGGGGTTTCATTCTCTCGCCACTTTCACCCTGTTACACATCCTAGTTTATGCAGAGAAGCTAGATTTTGCGTAAACCAGGGTTTTGAAACTCTCCTCTTGGGTTTCATGGGTGCCATGTTGGCATCCAAGAACTCGGTCCCAGCAGTAAGGAATTCCTCACTTGGTAAGGTAGTATCAAAAGAGGCTAGTAGTTCCCCAACCTCTGATGTAGAAATTTTGTCTAGATATTTAAGCAGAATTATCTTTGGACCCTTGATAATTCCTAGTAGAGGGAGTCAGTGTATGATATGATTGGTTATTTATAACGCTCTTAATACCCCAAGGTTTCTAAGCGCGGACACAGGGATTGAACCTGCGTTGCTCCGTGTCGTCGTGCTTCCAAGGTGAGCACGTTGCCGCTGAGCTATCCTCCCGAGACAAGAACAAAGATGAGAAATTGAACAAAGTGGTCTGGCCAGTGAATTCGTAGGCTGTCTGTTAGGGAGGTATGGTTGCCTTTAAACATGAGCACATCCATACAGTGGCCTTTGATCTGAGTTGGTGAGTATCCTAGTGGCCGTAGCCCATGATTTTCTAAAATTTCCCAAAGTTCTTTTGAATCTGACCTTTTAAAGTCATCTAGCCAAATATTCCAGTCTCCTGCAAATAGTATCTGTCTGTATTTGCTCCGTGTAGTTGTCAAAAAGGAGTCTAAGTTTTCTAGAAAAGTTCTATATGGTCCGGGGGCTCTGTATCCCAGCACAATGTGAACAGCAGAGTTTTTGGACAGTTCAGTGGTCATCTGTCCCACTTGCAAATCGAGGACCCATTCAACAGTATTTAAATGTGATATTTGTAGTGATCTCCTATAAATGACTGCAATACCCCATCCCCTTGCTTACCGACACAGTTAATATACTGTATCAGTACATTTTCTGGTAGTAGATCATGAAAGAGGGCCTGCTGAGAGTCGGAAAACCACGTTTCCGTAATGAGGAGTGCGTCTAGGTTATATTCCTCAATGAGGTGGCCCACTTCTGTTGCATGAGCACATGCAGATATGGCATTAATTAGTGCTGCCTTTATACCCTTGGGATGGATGCTAGCAGGTGCTTTCTCCATAGGTCGACAAATAACTAAGGCTCTGGTTTTATTTACATCCATAATGTAAAGTCCCCATGGTTGTTATCCAATGCCTTTAGTGTAGGTCCTTTGTATGTGTAGCCCCCCATAATTGCTTATATAGCCACTCTGCGCCGATGGAATGTAGGAGAAAAAGACCCACCTGATAGGCAGTGTTCGCATACAGCACGCACAGTCACAACCTGAGTCCAGCAGCGTCCCCTGCCGACTGCCGTCCAGGCCGTAAACAGGCCTAAACAAATTTAGCGTCAGCGCTTTGCGTTGACGTGGGCCAGTTAAAACCTGTCGCACTCCGCAGTGCCATCACACTGGTGCGTGCCACAGGTTTTGCTGGGATATGGAGTTCAAACTCCAGAGAAAGTGCCACATGCTTAGTATAGTGGAAAGGAAAGCTTTCAATCAATCTGTACCGAATGAGCACAGAGTGTAGTCAGTAAGTACAATTTCACAAACTGATATAAAATAAAATTTTTACAATTTTCACTTGGTGATCCTTTAGGGCAGACTACATCTCATTTGTAATTAAATGGCTCTTTGTCTGTCATGGGACTCAGATAAGGCGGGCAATTCCAGAATCAATCAACTACACCTCCTAAATGGCTATCAGTCAGGTTTTCATCCGAAGTGCAGCATCCAGGTGGTGGAATATGCCCTCCAAATCATAGATAAGTGTAGCTCTTGTCCCCTCATTCTCTTTGACTTCTCTGCTGCATTTGACACAGTTGACCACCGTATCGTCCTTTCCCAAGGCTCCATCCTCTCACCAATCCTTTTTAACCTTTACATAGAGCCTCTGGGTACACTCCTCAAAGACCCTGATATAGCCATCTACCAATACATGGACTATACTCAGTTAATCATTTCTTTCTGCAATTACCTAGCCATTATCCAGTCCTGGATGTCAGCTATTGCCTCAAACTTAACCCAGCCAAGACTGAATTTGTCATCATCGGTGCCCCTGCTAAACAAGAACTTGTCCAACTATGGCTCAATGATATGCACCTAGAAGGTTTTAATCTACAACTCTCGGATTCAGTAAATTCATTAGGCTTCACCATTAACAGCAGCTTGTCCTTCCAGAAACACATAGGCAAGAAGGCCCAAAAAGCCTAGCTCCAAATTTACACCCTTCGCAAAATAAAACCCTTCCTCCGAACACAAGACTTCTGGATCATAGTGCAGGCCCTTATGGTCTTGCACATTGATGGGGGAAATGCCCTCCTGACAAGGCTCCCAGCTGCTAACTTGGATCCCCTAAAAGCAGTCCACCACGCTGCAGCATGTCTTATTAAAGGTGCACAACAATGTGACCGAATCACCCCAATCGTGCGCAAACTACATTGGCTTCCTCTCCAGGCCAGTATACTGTTCATGACTGCATGTATCATCTATAAAGCAGTCACGAGTAGTACACCAGTGTACCTGGCAGCTAAGCTCATTATATATTTGTGCAGAAAATCGACCAACTGGCTCGAAACACAGCTAGTCTGCAAAGAGAGGACCTGCATCCAATCCGTCTCTTTTAACGCACCCATCCTCTGGAACTCAATCCCAGTATCAACTCAGAATGCCCCCACAATTCCCTAATTTCGCAAATCTCTGAAATCCTGGCTTTTCCAACAGCACCTGACAGTGGGCTAATTCCAATGGTTGCACAGAACACAACTCACGGTACTACGCTACTGTTAAAAGATGCCTTCCAAAACCCTGGTACAGCACTCCGCTGTTCTCAAGATAGGTCTGCGGTTTAAACAATAACATTTAAATAAAAACTAAACTGCACCGCATATCCATAAAGTAGAATCATCCATTTAAATTCAGATTTTATTCTGGATATTTGCAAGCCTGAAATTAGAAACTGCTCAAGCCAGTTACAAATAAGCAGTGCAGCGGCAGAGGACACAAAGCAGTGTAAGAGCAATGGCAATGAAAACAAGTCAGAAGAACCCATTATAGCCAACACCTGAAACCATTCACAAATCTGGGGTGGTGTCATTATCAAAGGGCAAACATGGTCTCAGTTGCTACAACTAAGCACAAAGGCGGGAGTAGCAGCCTATGTCATTGTACTTATGCATATACCTTTATTAATAGCGAGCACCATGCTGGAGCAGCAACAGCAAGCATGGCACCCAGCCTGCTTAGTAGCCCCCTCAACAGCTTCTCCAACAACAGAGAAGGAGGAGGATGCCAAGAGTGTACATGCCTATCGTACACAAGGCCAGGCTGTATTCCTAAGAAATAAGTGTCTACCAGGTACCTGCCAGCTACTGGCTGAACATGGCCACAATACAATCAATCTTGGCAAGAGTGCAGGACGGCATAGAACTCAACAGAGGGATCAGAAAGGCAACACATCCCATGTTGAAGCTTCTCAGGATGTTGCGCACTATGCAAGTGGCTCATTCCAGGGCACCAAGGTGCTCGCACATGGCATTACACATCCTTGTTTCTCTAAAAGTCAAAGACAGTTCCTAAATGAAATGTATAGTTTCAAACATGATCCATTCCAATCTGTAGGTGCTTCCCCAGTCCTAGTTTTTGCTTTACACAGAACTACAAGTCCCAGAATGCAAAGAACACATACAAAACTGGATAAACACCTACAGATTGGAATGGGTCATGTTGGCAACTATGTGAACTGTTATAGCACATTGAACGTCACATATTATCCCCCAGCGGCCAAGCTGCTCTCAATGGCAGAATATGCAAATTCTATACTATTGCTGCATTCCCTAACATTGCTGTGGCCATGTATTGTAAATAAGTGCCCCGTTTTAAATCCCAGCGTCTGACATCATGTCTTTAGGAAGAGACACATGCAGCACAGCATCAATGCTCACAAGGTTTGTGATGCAGCCCTGCTCTTCGCACATGCCTGCGTGCATCAGGACGCACAATTACACTTTAGACAAACATATAAAACAGGACAGTTCAGGATCCTAAAAAGGTCTATTAACTAATTGGAATCAATTTACTTAAAGAGATGGGTTTTTATTGCCCTATGGAAAGCTATTGTATTCTCTTCAAGTCTGAGTTTGAGTGGGAGGGCATTCCAAAACTTTGCTGCGAGGATGGGGAACGATCTTCTTAAGCCACCAGTGCATTTAAAGCCAGGGCAGAAGACCTGTCAAGGTTAGAAGAGTGCAATGATCTAGTTGGTGAGTAGCGGGAGACTAAGGACTTTAAATAGAGCAGAGCAGTCCCAGATAGGCAGCAATGAACAAGGGTGCCTACTTTGAAATTAATGCGGTCTTGCACTGGCAACCAATGAAGGCCTCTCCTGTACTTAAAGATATGCTGCTGCCTCAGAATGTTCTTAATAATCCATACGGCGTAGCTGCCCCCATCAACAGAGCATTGCAATAATCCAACCATCACAAAATGGTTACACAGGCAATAATCGCACAGTTCCTTTCAGTAAGGAAAGGCCGGATGTTCTTTAGCAATCGAAGATAGTAATTGCAATTTCTGCTGATTTGATTAATGAATGCATTAGCATTCAATTAAGATTAAAGCAAAGAAGCTTTAACTTTGCTCTGAACTGGAATGGTGCTGCTGTTAATTGTGAAGCTTGTATAATCAGGGTTCAATTTGGATGGTGCCTGTGAAGAGCCAAAGATCAAAAACTCAGTCTTTCCTCCATTGAGGCTTATCCAATTCTGAGACGTCCCTGACTCCACTAAATTGTAGAGGTGATGGAGCTTGGATGAATCCTGTGCATAGTCCCCGTTGATTTCCAGCACTAACTGCTTGTCATATGTGTAGTTTATGAAAAATAGACCTGATTCCCTGAGAAGTGTGCAGAGGGGTCTTATGTACAGGTTGAATAACAGTGGGGACAGACAGGCTCCCTGGGGCTCACCGCACTGAATGGGGGGGCAAAGGTGAAAAAGTGTCACTTCAATGAATTCTAGACACGCAGTGGGACAAAAAAGAATCCATTTAATTGCTTCCTTAGAGCAATTTCCTATGAGCCCAAGTGTGTTCAAAGGACGGTTATGGTCAAGTAAGTCGCAGGATGAATGCAGGCCAAGCAAGACCAAGAATCCAGCCTTTCCCTTTTCGATGGTACCTAGCATGTGTGTTTGGAGATCGACCAAGGTCGATTCCGTACTGTGTGCTGATCTGAAACCGGATTGCCAATTGTGAAGGACGTTGTTAGCTTCCACAAAAGATTGAAGCTGCAGTGTTGTAACTTTATGAAGTATTTTCAAGAGAAAACTAAAGTTTGTGATGGGTCAGAGGTTTCCGTGGTCTTTAGGGTCACTTCCAGGTTTTTTAAGAAGTGGGTTGACCGTGACTGCCTTCATTGATTCCAGGACATGTTTGTCATGAAAGGAGGAGTAAACCAGGTGGTTAAGGAAGAGGGCAAGTAGTTCACTGTGTTCCAGAAGTACTTTAGGTGGCAGAATATTTTCAGCACATGAAGTAGGTCGCATGGTGAAAAGCGATCTCACCATACCCGTATTAGAGATAGGCGACAGAGCACGATTTGGAGATTCCTGCTGCTTAACTGTAGGGGCTTCGAAGGCTGCCTGTACTTCTGTACAATCATGTACAGTGGACGTAAAGGGGAGAGTTTGTGCTTTTGTCTTCTCCAAGGATTTGAGGCTTTCAAAGAGTTTCCCTAGACTGTTTGTAGCCTCATTAATCTGTGTATTAAAGACATTCTTTTTAGATTCCGCTATGTTCTGCTTGTAGAGTTTTTTCTGCACTTTCCAGGTCTCTTTATTCTCGACAGGTGGACATTTCTGCCATCTGGCTTCTAAAGTACGATTTGCCCTCTTAAGAACACGCAGCTCAGGCGTAAACCACTTTTGATGCCCTATATTGGCCCTGACTGACTATGACCGGAGTGGTGTATCTCGCATGTCCAGAAAGGAATTGGAGAAGGTATTCACTAGGGTCTCTACCCAGTCAGCGTCAACTGTAGATGACATAATAGAATCCAGCCATCCCTATATTGGCCCTGACTGACTTTGACAAGAGTGGTGTAACTCGATCTCGCATGTCCAGAAAGGAATTAGAGAAGGTATTCACTAGGGTCTTTACCCAGTCAGCGTCAACTGTAGATGACATAATAGATTCCAGCCATGTTTGGATACCAGGGAGCCAACTTTCTTAGAATTCCATCTGATGACCTTTCTAATTTTGTTGGAGGATTTCAGGGGAAAGGCTTTGGACTGGATGTGAAATTTGACTATGTAGTGATCAGACCATATACACATGGAAGTGCTGTCGATGAGTGCTTTAAGGTTTCTGTCCATAACCAGGTCTAGCATATTAGTCTTAGCGGTAGTGGGTTTGGTTCATTATTTATGACTTGGTAGTTGATGTTGATGAGGGCCTGTTCCAGATCGATGGCTTCTTTGTCAGTGGGGTTTCCCCACCAGCGATTCAGGTCGCCTAAGAACAGGTGGAGCAGTTTGGGGCACTGAATATACCCAGTAACTGGGTAATTTCTTCATTGAAGCTAGGCATTCCAGAAGGGGGATGATAGATCAGTATGAAATTAATGCAGGACTGGTTGGTCGGTTTCATTTTAATGTGAAGAATCTCACAACCTTGACATTGACAGGGGGATGTAAAGAAAACAAAATTGGCTTCAGCGATAAATGCCACCCAGTCACCCCCTCCCTGGCACTGTTCTCTGTTTTGCAAAAGATGGAGTAACCCTCTGGGACAACCAAGTTGACCATAGGACCACTGACATCTGTGATCCACATTTCTGTGAGACACATGACGTCAAGGTCTCTGTCACCAATAAAGTTGTGGATGTCCCAGGCGTAATTATTTATGTTCAAAAGGGCAATTTTTATTAGCCTGCCTTTGCCTGGCTGGGGGGAGATGTTGTAACCCCTTGTTAGTTTAATCGGGGAAGAGACAGGGGGCCTCATTACGACTTCGGCGGTAGCCATGCCGCTATTGGTGGCATGGCTGCCGCCGAAATCGGGTCCGGGTTCCCAGAATGAGGAATTATGGAACCATTCCGAGTTTGGAGGGCCCAGTAATTCCTCCCTCCAGGAACCCGGGCCCGGACCTTCCCCATTCCCATTTGAGCCCCCACAGGGGTCAATGGGAATGGGAGAGGGTGCAAACAACGGGCCGATTATGGGCGGCCCGTTGTTTGCTCCCTCTTCCCCTCGCAGGACCCGGAAAGGATGCCTGGTTTGACCAGGCGTTACTTACCGGGTCCCGCGAGGGGAGCTTGTAATGAGGCGGAATGGGTTTAACGGGTCCGCCTCCTTTAGCGGAGCCCGTTAACCCATTCCGCCACACTCGTAATGGGTCCTGTAGAGACCTTGTTGCTGGTAAAGGATATCCCTGACTGATAGGAGGAAAAGCAGACTGGAAAGGATCAAGGGGGCATGGGCGATCTGGTTCATTTGAGAGTGTTTCCTTCTCAACTGATTCCACTGGGTTTTTTGATCTTGCAATTAGTGGTGATGTATCTACCATTGGGGTAGGTTCAATAGTTTGCAACTGTGAGAGCGAGGTTTGTTCAGACAAAAGCGGAGTGGGAACGAGACGTGTTTCAGAATTTATTTTGGACAGGGAGCAAGAGGGGTTGCTCTGGAAGCCATGAGGATAGAAGTCAGCAGCGTCTAATTTCAGTTGCATGTACTTGTTTATAATCGAAAGGCGATAAGAATTTTGGGCTGCTAATAACAGATTAAAGTTTGCAGGGAAACCCATATCAGCCAGTTGTTGCACCATCTCAGTAAGTGGAACAGAGGTGATGGGAAACCACCTGCACAATAAAGTCTCTCAAGGCAATCACATATGACAACATACACCATTTTCAGTCACAACACAGGTTATTTGGGAACGCCATTGATACATGAATAATATTGAAATGGGCGCCCATCAATGATTTTACCAGAACCGTTCTGATGAACAAGTTGGTCTAACCTTTTAGTTTTGCCCTCCAAAGCTAGATGGGAATCTCCAAAAGCAGCTTCTCTGTAAAGAAGCATAACTGAGCAGCTGTTCCCTGAGCACATGTTCATGATATTCTCACTCCAGGAACTACTGTATAGGGAGATTGAAGAGGACTTTTCTTTGGGCACATCATCAGATTCTGTGATCATTCTGGCCATTAGAACCAGAGGGCTGGCTGGCTCTGCAACCAGGAGCTGGATATTGACCGACTGGCTTGGGTCAGGCATAGGTGGGGGCAATGATTCAGGTAAAAAATTTGGTGCAGATCTGGCGTCTTCCATCACTGGTCCAGAGCATGATTCATCTCATGGCTTCCCAGCTCTGGGAGAGAGTGGAAAGTAGTCTCAATAGAAACTGGCGTGTAGCTGGTGAGATATGGAACACAGGAAACTCACTCAAGGGTAATGGTAGGAGACCATTGCCACAGCTTATTACTTTGGCACTGTCCTTATCGTTAGCAAAACAGGTGCCTGGGTAACCCAAAAAGATTAGCAGACCTTTATTTGAATCCGGTTTGGCTTGGTTTTTGGCTTGTTTTTGGGATATGGGGTATCTTTCAGTCAAGCCCCCCCAAGCTGATATTTACATCTCCTCTGTGCTGAACCACCGGTTTTTGAGTTGCCACCCTCAGTGCATCCTAGTTATCGACCAGGAACTGATTGATTTCTTTAATGAGAAAATAGGCCTCTCCAGTTAGCTTAATGGGACTACAGGGTTTGTTAGCCAGGTCGGTGTCAATGTTGATATCAATGTTGGTCTCCCCACCAGATTGGGGGGAAGCCGGATTCTCATTTTCCACCTCACAGTTAAGATTTTGTGCTTGAACCTGGACTCTGTGCTGTTTTCCATGATGGACTGAGAAGTCAACTGTGCGTAGTGAGGGGGCAGAAAGTTTAGGGACGCAGGCACCGGGGTGAGGACCAGTGCCTCAATGTTGGGGTTTTCTGTGATGACCACACACAGGAATCGGTGGAAATTGGTGAGAAAACAGTCTCACACTGCAGACCCCCAGCCCTATCCTTTCCCGCTCTCCCCTCCCCTCCCCTCATGGTGTGCTTCTCTTGGAAGTCCTTAGGCATAATCCGTTGCTAGGGCTCATGGAAGATGTCTCTTTATCAACACCCTTGCAGGAGAAAAACACTCTGGGTCCTTTGCCCCTTCAAATTATATTGAACATTGGAAATTGTTTTGAATTATTCTGAATGTAAAATGCTGTTAGAAATCAATTGATTTTGGCTTACCAAAGTGATACAGATGGGAAGAGAGAGCAGTGTGGCTTGACGCCGATGAGTCCGTTCCTCTATTCTGATCTGCACAGTGTCGTAAAAGTTGCTGAAGCAGGTGAAGCAGTGAAGTGGTGGAGCAGTGGAGTTGTGGGAAAAATGTGGTGAGTTTGCCTATGAGAGCCCAAGCGGTCGCTGAGACTGCAAGATGCAATGAGGCACTGAAACTAATTGTACTGGATGACAGGTGAGCGAAGAGAACTGGCAAATTGGAAAGGGTTGAGGAGCGGGTTGAGGACCAGGAGGGCTATGCGCTGCTTGACTGGTGTGACTCGTTTTTCAAGGTCAACTTCAACTTTAATTCCAGCCTTCCCTGCTACCTTTTCAAAGCCCTTACACCTAGCCTCTGTGGCCTTCCCACAATCATACACTACAGCCTTCCCATTTCCCTTTCCAAGTGCGTGTTAGCAGCGGAACAGGCAGAAGGAGTACTTGGGGTGACTGCGAGCAGGTTTGCTTTTGTGCCCCGCAGACAGCAACGAGCGTGATGCTGGCCTCCGCAAGGTGTTAGGTGCCCTAGTGGAAGGTCTGGTCTATGGCGGACTGAATAACGATTGGATAAGAGAACTGCATATTGGATATTCTGCATGGTGGTGCTGACCAGCACATCGGGCTTTGAAGGACTTTGTTTGCTGAGGTCCCTAGCTTTCTTTTTGTTTGGAAAAACTTTACTGTCTTGTTTCTGTATTATTATTATTTTTTATTTTTTTTATTTTTTTGGTTGGCTGATTAAATCAACCTTTCAAAAACAAAAGTAAAATTCAATGAAATAAAAATAAAATTCAATGAAATGAAATCCAATCAACAATAATTTACAATTAGGGGATAGTTAAAATTATACAAACCAATTTAAAAGTCAACAAAGCAATCATATCATATCAATTTGTTTTCAGTTTGAATTCTTACATGCATTTTATGCAAGATTAAAAATATCATAATTTCTTCTGACTCATGTTCCAATTATATAACGTCTCCTATCAAGCCAGCATTCAAGATACTATTCAAAGGCTTTCGTCATCAGTTGACAAAATGGCATCCAGGAAATGTACTATTGCAACTCTTATTCCCAATTTCTTACTCGTGAAAACCATATACCAGATTTCATCATCATTCATTGGAGTATATATCTGTAACAATTTACTAAAATTAATTTGCCTCATCACATCTAAAGCTGGACAAACCACTATTACATGCTGCAATGTCTCTCGGCATTGCTTATTGTGACAAAATCGACAATGATTTAGTTCATTAGGAATCAAACCTCTCCTAGCCATGATTTCAGTTGTTTGTAATAGATTGAACCTGAATCGCAAATATTGCTGTCTTATGTAAGGTAATGGAAACTTTACTAAATAGTCTGATATAACACAAAACTTTTTATAACCAAACATTTGGCTGTTAAAGTCCTTGTAAGTACAACATTTTGCCCTGGTACAGATCCAATAATTTTGATAAAATTTCAGCGTGGCACGATTTGGATTTGTTAGCAAAATGTCTAATGTTATAGAAGCATCAGATAAAGCATCTAAAACACAACTTCTCCAAGTACAAGGAAAGGAATGAGTAGAAACTACAAGATAATGTGCAACAGCACTTAGAATGTTGTTATTCTCAAGACCCAGTAGGCATTTCCGAAAGAAGCTGGACATTTTCCACATCAATTGTACATTTAATGAAAGCAGACCAAATTCTAATCTAATTATAGGTAAGGGGTGCAATTTGGTAGTTTTAACACTGATTTCCAAAATCGGGATTCATATAGATGCCAGGATTTTACTTTGATCACCAGTTTGGTTTTCGGCACCATACAATAGAATTGGAAACGCTTTTGCTTGATAGAAAGTCATAACATGCTGGCATGAGAATTTGCCATACTTAGACATTAATATCGTTGCTTGTGATCTCAATGTTTGCAACTTACAATTCAATGATGTGATGTATGCAGTTTCAGACAATTCGTTAAAAATTGTTATGCCTAGATATTTATATTCAGGTACATTCTCAACATCCTGTCGGTACCATTTATATTTTTTGCCAACAATTTTGGTGTGTGTGCGACAGGATCTGTGTTTTTTCCAAGTTAAAAACACGATTATTTTCTGAGGAATATACAGATAATTTATCTAGTAAATTCTGTAGCCCACTAGGTATTCTTGACAAAAGGACTAAATTGTCCGCGTATAACATCCAAGCTATGGATTGTGTGCCCATTTTTGGTGCATCAGTTGTTATAGTGGCAAACGAATCACCCAGATCCAAAATAAACGGATTAAATAAAAATGAAGCTAAAATTCAGCCTTGTTTAAGCCCTCGTCTTGTAGAAATTGAAGCAGAGAGCAATGCTTCTGTTGTTAATCTAACTTGTAAACTAGTATCGGTATGAAGATGCCTGATTATGGAAAGCAGTGACGATGGACATTCATATTGTGTTAATTATGTATACAAGAGGTCACGATCAACAGAGTCAAACGCAACCCGGAAATCAATAAACGCAAATCCAAAGGTTGATTTTGGGTGCCACAATTAGATCTTATCATGCTTAGACTGATGATATTTGTATTAGCGTTGGCTATTCTGGGTCTATGTGACTGTAAGGACTCCTGGAGTGGTGCATTCCCATTGGTGCGGTGCCGGCTCTAGTACTGCAATCTGCTCTAACCCCCTATTCAGCAGCTCAGTCTCTTGATACAGGTCAGCTGCCATTTTTATTGTGTACTGCTGCTACATATTGTGCCTAGAGAGAAGCACAGGCTGCCTTACAAAAGGAGGAGAAGTCCTTTCTACTGTGGGCAAAGGGTGGTGCAGACCACCAAGTTAGTATGTGTAAAAGAAAAGCAGCCAACGACCCTGCTAATGGGAGTGCATGTGAGAGATCCTCCAAGTTCACCAAACATTTGGCTGAAGCCAATTTAATGATCAGTGACACAAAATGAGAGTGATTATTTTCCACTATCCCTGAGCATAGATCACACATGTATTGGATCAGTTAAGGTGCCATCTGGCCAGACTGCAGTCCCCACATGTAGTGAGTGATATCAGGTGGGCTGATTAAATGGTGCAAGTTAGACACTGCTGCCATTTCTTCTAGTATCTATGACCAAATCACTCCAGCACTGGAACTACTTCGGCATTGCCCGCTGCTGAGGTCTCTAATATGATTGAGCCATTCATTGTCATAATGTAGGAGCTGGGCGTTCATTTCTCTGCCCTGTGCACAATAGTGAAAAAGCTGACTTCAGATCCGAACTCGTAGTACAACAGGGACTGTCGTAAGGCCCTGGGAGAAATGATAAGGGGTGCAAAGGAGGTAAAAACAACGGGTACAAAAGCACTCTGAGATGCCAGGAGAACATACAAAAACCTGGTAAAGGTGAAAACGGCGGCCTACATTGATGATCTGTGGGAAAAATGCGCCTTGCAATTAGACAAAAGAATAACCTCAGTTTTTGGTTGCTCCAAGGAAAAGGCGGACCTACAGTTCAGGGTCAGCTGGAGAGATGTATTTCGGAAATTGTATCGTATGATCATTTCAATAACCTCTGCCAAGAGACCAGGGCCATTCTGACACCCAGGGCATTAGATGCCATGATAGGTACAATTGAGGAAGTGGCGCCATTGGAATGTACTGATACAGAGGTTAAAAGGGCCTTGCTCAGTCTGAAAGCAGGCAAAGCACCGGGCCCGGACAGAGTACCGGTGGAGTTTTTCCTAGCTGAACCTGAGATATGGGGCCCCTTTCTCTGTAAATTGTTCAATGCGGCACTGAGGTTGAATAAGGTCCCTTCATCACGGACTAGTGCAGAGATTCTACCGATCTATAAGAAGGGGTCAAGAGATGACCCAGGCAACTACCAACATATATCTCTGCTAAATGCAGGTGGCAATATCTTCGCAAGATGTGTGTTGAGTCACTTAGAAGCTTGGGCTGAAGATAATAACATAGTACATCACCTCCAGGCAGCTTTTCAAAGTTGTATCCGTACTATCGATCAGTGCCTCCGTTTAAAATGGTTGCTGGACAAATGTGTCAAACTAAGGAAAATGTAAGTTTATTCTGCATTTATTAATCTCTGCACAGCGTTTGACAGGGTCCCAGTCAGCTCTGGAGGGTGAGGTTGGACCTTAATGTCCCTGTCACCTTGTTGATTCTGTATGAAAAGATTGACGCTGTGGTCAGATGTCATTTGGATGGCTCTACCACGTAGGCCATAGACATACAGATGGGCGTCCGTCAGGGTTGTGATCTGGCCCCTAAGCTCTTTTGCCTATTTATTAATAGGGTAATCCACGACTTGCTTAATGTCCCCTCAGATGCCCCTAAATTGGCGGGTGAGAACTTTCCAATCATGTTATTTGCAGTTGAGGCAATACTGCTGTCTCTCTCACCAGCGGGTCTGAAAAAACAGTGCAGTATCTTTGAGCAGTTTTGTGTGACCAATGGCCAAGCAATTAAAGACCAAAAATCCAAGGTGATGGTGTTGAGGGGTGCAAAGGTGAAAAGAAGCATTGGGTCAGGGCTATCCTTAGACGACATGCCATTAAACAGGTGTATGCCTATGATTATCTTGGCCTGAGGGTTCTTAATGACTGCAAATGGAATGCCCATATAGATAGAGCTGCTGTGTCCTTTGCCTGACATAAAGGTGCACTGGGGAGATTTGCCAGGGAATCGGGAGGTGGGACAATCAGGGTCATGTTGGAGACATACAAAGGTCAGTCCAGGCAGGCCTCCCTACATGGGGCTGAGCTGTGGGGCGCAAGTGATTCCAGGAAGCTTGAGGTCTGGGAAAATACATTCTGAAGAGTATTCTGGGACTACCACACAGTGCCCCGAGCATGCTTATTTTCTTGGATACAAATATGGTGAGGATTGGTTCCGTTTTTAAGTCCAGACCAGTATTTTTTTGGATTAGGGTCTGGTCGACCCCAAGGCTGGACACATTCAGAGAGGAACTTTTGAACGATCTGTTCCAAAATGGTGGGAGCTCTATTTCTTGGCTTGTCCATATTAAAGAGAGCTATATAATTTGGGTCTCCAGATACACTGGGACAATCCCAGCTGTTCAAGCAATAGTACAAAGTTGCTACTAAAGAAAACATATCAGAATAAGGTGAAACATGATGTGAGGAACATGGCTATCAACTTTGCCTCATTCAGCACTTACTGGGTGATCAAGTTAAATATCAGCTTCGAATCATATCTGGATGACATGACTTTGAAGTCGATGAGAGTACTTTAATTCAAGATGTAGCTTGGAATCCTACCATTGGGTACTGTCCTTAACAAATGGTATTATGGTAATGCGCCAACATGTCACCACTGCAAGACGCAAAGAGAATGTCTCACCAATTTTTTACTCATTTGCCCGTTGTACATGGACATTCAGAAAAGGTATTTAATGTTGCTTTTTTAGCCAAGTATGTTAGATCTACAGTACAGGCTCTAAACATTTGCTGTCTGACAGTTAACAGCTTGGTAGTGCATACGATGGCAAATTACCTGCTAAGAGCTTGGGACAGGAGGTCTAGCATCTTGTCTCGTGTTGGCAGAGTGTAGTTGACTAAATACTCTAAGTTCAGAGGAGCTTCTGTAACCTTTGTATGTTGGGTGGGAAATCTTATTATGATGATGGAAGATGATGTGCTACCATCACCTACGAAACTTTAGTTGCTTTGGTCAGCTCTTTATAAGTATAAAAGTCCTCACAGGACTCTGCATTTGTCTTGTGCACTGTTTCTATTGTTTTAAGGGATTAACTGTGTTATATTAATTATATATCTGAATTTGATAATTGCTTGAGTGTCCAAATCGTTTTTATTCATTGCATTGTGAATGTTTTCTCCATGTGTAACTGTATGTCTTCTTCTGCATTGCGTTTTATGAATTATGTAGTGCAATGTTTTGTTTTTGTGGCAATGCCAAATAAAAATTGAATTGATACTAATTTAACCAACTTATTAACAATAACAGTGCTAACTATTTCAACGTTTTGACATATAATAATGCGTGAGGTATTCAAGTCAAAGTTAGCACCGGGTTCTCCTTTGTTAATAAGTGCTCAACATAAGCTTTTGAAGTTTTATGATTATTGATCATTCTTCATACACTAAACTTTAAGTTTTATTATCATAAATGCCAATATTTGAGGTCTCTTTGGTGCTCTAGATTTTTTCACCGTCAATATGCCAGCCTTTTTGATAGTGTTAGAACCACAACACCCAGTGTGAAATTCTTCTTACCGTCTTTGCTTTTTATCATAGCCCTTGTGCTTCTCTTCTCTTGATGTTGCCAGCATCGCTGTACTAGACCTTTGGAAAGTTAGGGCCAGATCTTCCACAATGCAACTTTTACCTTGTTTGATTCCCTTTGTCAATACCTCTGTACTAGGCTTTTAAAGGGTTAGAACCCCACCTCAAGTCACTGTAGACAAGCAACTGTGTACATCTGCAGGTAATCCCGCCCCCTACCTCCCGTGTATTGGAGACATGAGATTGTACCGTGCCTAACACCAGCCATAATACCAATACTGCAGAGAGTGTTTGAAAGAAGATACCCATTGAGACAACTCTACCGAATGTACCCTCGATGTGATGATAACCTACAGGAGGAAAACACTGAAGGAGTATAAAGAGAAGCTGAAGAGGTGAATTGATGACGTCATAAAGAACAGTGTGTAATGTCTCAAAATAAAGAAGTATGACAAGGTGTGAGTCCTAAATGACAAACAATTATGCAAAAGTTCAAGTGAACTATTGATGTAGACAAGAAAAAGACTACAAAGTAAATAAGATGTTGTAGAACACAAGTTCAACAAATGTACAGATGCTGAAATGCAAGGTATATTAAGTCATCATAGAAGCCAGCTATAAGTAGTAAATGGAATGTTAGGCAAAGCCACCATTGTACAGAAACTGGACATTGGTATCACAAATTAAGTAAGCCAGAACCCATGAAGCGGGAAAGGAAAAACTGTGTCGCAGCAAGAATAATAAGCTCATGGAGCTGCATGGCAAGGCTGCCAGGCCTGGAGTCAAGATTCAAGAGTTCAGTTCAGCTATCTATTCTTAAGAAGGATGAATTTGCAGAGGATGGACCCTCTCACATTAAGGTGCAAGAAAGAACACAAAGGATGGCAAGATTTAATTCATTTAGAACATTTAAAAAGCTGCAAAATGGACCAAATCGTGTTCTCATCTCACGTGAGCCAAGGATGAAAACAGAGCTTGAACTTGGAGTTCCAGACACAATAGCGAGTGCCCTCACTCCCGTGCATTCTCAAAGACAGGGATACTCTGCAAGGCCAAGCACAAAGACAATTTCATGGCAGAAGGCATGGGCGATGAGAGACGCGGGCTAATTGGGTGGTGAGGTAGTATTCTATCTCCCTGCACCTGGGTCTGGGCTTACGTGCTGCTAAACGAACCGAAAGTGTCAGACATGGCAGAAGCATGCCAACCAATTATATCAGTCCATATAATGAAGGACCTTACAGTTTGTAGGACCAATGAGAAACAATGTATCTAATCTTTCTGAAATCACATGTTTTTAGAGGTAGGCATAAGTTGTTCACCTGATAACGGGCAGCCAATAACAATCCTAGCTCCTATAGAAATGTACACTTAGATGTTTCCCTTAACCAATCGTGACCCTTCATAGGTTTTCTCACTTTCGCCACGTAGTGTGATGTCACTCTGACGCATTATCACTATAAAACTTGTATGTTGTGGGGAGATCATTGAGAGACTGAGCGTACGTCCATTGATATTCATTGTAACCTTCCTGTTTTAGATAATTGTTAATAAAACAGTACCTTGCCATCTTCCTGATTTGGTTCCGTTATTTGGACTCATAATTACTCTGGTGTAATCTCATCTATTTCGTATGCATGTTCCTAAGGGCCTTACACTCATCACCATTGATCGTCTTAGCTTTCTTAGCAAGAGAGCATTAGGCTTGTGTGTTGTTAGATACACAACTTCCACAATTCATCCCTCCTTTGGTGTTCTTGGCTTTGTCAGGGCCACCTGCCCAGGTTGTTGCTGTTTTAGTACTACAACTTCCACAATGTAACTCTTCTTTGGCTTGCTTGGTTTTGTCCGTACCGTAACTTCTATTATGAAAATCCTCTTTGCTTTGTGAAACCTGCTGCTGCACTAGGCTTTTAAAGAGTTTACACCATATTCTCCACAAATAAACTTTTCTTTGATTCTCCATGTTTTGTAAGCACCACTCTGCTAAGCTTTGGAAGTGTTAGAACCATACCTTCTGCAATACAACTCTGCATTAATTCAGCTAGCTTTGTCAGCACCACTACCCTATATATTTGAAGTGTTAGAACCACAACGTCCACCCTTCAACTCTCTTTTGTTTTTCTTAGTTTTGTATTTTCCAGTATGACATTTAAAGTGTTAGAACATTAATTTCCACATTGCAACAAAATGCAACCTTCTTTGGTTCTCTTAGTTTTGTCAGATCTCAAATGCTCTCTATTTAATTCTCTTTTCTTCTTGTTTGATCCGATGACCTTCATTTGGTTCCTCGCCACAGTGTCTTATTCAGAGCATCTGTGTCTGGCAACTCCGGTGTGTTGCAGCTGGTCCTGGAGCGGCTCTTCTTTCTTCTTCCCAGTGCTGAGTGGTTCTTTTCCCCACAACCTTGTTTGTGAGCTTGAGTACGCATCTCCACATCTTCTACTTTGGCTTTCGCCTCTGAAGTTCAGAGAAGATAATTTCTCACAATGGATTTGATCATGTGTGTGTCCTTGTCTTTCCCCTTCATTCTCATTCACTGTGCCCAAAGCTGTTCCTGGTCTGGTTAGCCTCGTCCTTCACCTTGCCATCAGTGGTCTGGCCGTGGGATGGTAGTTTGACATCTGGATGATTCTGGGTGCACTCGGTTTCCAGGCTCTGCATTGCTCTCCCTGTCATGCATTGCCTACAAACTGCTGCATGGCTGTAACGGGGGAGATGAACATGCAGGTATCACCTACTGTCCCTACTCAGATAGATATGTAAGTACCAATTCCTGCCCCTATTCCGAACCATTACCATGCAGGCTAGAAATGATACCAGCTGAGGTAGCCCTATAGCCCCATGAGCCCAGCGGTGAGAGACGAGACAAACTGAGGCAGGATCCAAGAAACAATATTGTAAACGATAAATGTATACGCCTCTGCCATAAAGAATTAGCTAGGTTGTGTGACTAGTAGGGATTATAGTTAGATTGTAGAAAGCACAAGTGGTGTGCTGTGTCTGGCATAGAAGTGCGCAGGATGCCAGAATACAAAGACAGGGACTCACTACACTGATAGAGCAGGTGAAATTATAGTCAGGTTAGATGCAGAATACAAGGGCAGGGGCAACAATGTATGGCAAATGCACAAGGTGAATATAACACGAACAATCACAAATATATTGGTATTGGAGAAGGGTTACCTTCTGGCTACTTTAGATGTCTCTGCACTATATACTTCCATTGAACACAAGTTAGCAATCAAAGCAATCGAGCATACTTATCAAGATTTCTCAGTGTCAAATATGCAACATGTGCAAATGATCAAGGAGTTCTTGAAATTCACTCTGAGCAACAATGCCTTTCTGTTTGACGGTATTTACTACCTTCAGATGAAGGGGATTGTAATGGGGCCAAAATTTGTCCCCCCTGGCCAATTTGTTTATGGGCCACTATGAGGACACACTTGCACTAAACAACAAAGAATGTATCAACACCATTGTCATCTGGAGGTGATACATAGATGATATTGTGATTATATTGAATGGGACTCAAGATAAATTTGAAATCTATATGCAATACTTAAACATAAACGACTTGGGACTGAACCTCTTGGGACACTGTGATGCAAACAACATTAACTTTCTGGACTTACATATTTACATTGCAAAGAATAAAATTGAGACATCCACATATCGTAAGAGTACAGAAGTTAACTCGACACTATATGCTAACAGCTGCCTCAGAAGATCAGCTGTAATGAACCTACCCTCGGGGGAATTCTAACATGCACGTAGAAATTGCAGTCAAGATGAACGGTTTGAAAGAGAGTGTGGACTCCTGACCGACAGGTTTCGGAAGAGAGGGTACTCTGGCAAACTGATAGGTATTGCACAGGACAAAATCAAAGAAATTAACAGGTCAGACATGATAGTCTGTGCACCAAAGGCCCAATGTGGGAGGGATCGAATCAATATAGTCACACAGTACTCAAAAGAATCACGTGTACTATGCAATATCATGTTGAAGCATTGGCATATATTGCACATGGACAAAGACCTGCTACCTTATATAGAAAGCAAATCAAAATGTGCATTTACAAGGGATCCGACCCTGAGAAACAAACGTGGCTCTTAGTTTCTGACATAAGTAGGAAAGAGAACGGGTCTGATTGGTTGAAAACAAAAAGGGGTTTTCACAAATGTGGATCCTGTAGTATGTGCAAGCATGCCTACAAGGATTGTGCTAGCTTCAATTATAAAGAGGATTTAGGGATTTGTATCAATTACTTTATAAACTGCAGAACAGCACATGTAGTATACGCCATTATCTACATTTGTAACAAGCTGTACATAGGGAGTACCATTAGGCAGCTTCGAATACGTATTCAAGAACACCTGGCGAATCTTGGCAGCCAAGATCCAAAGCTGCCACTTGCCTTACATTGGCAGGACTGTCTTAAAATGCATAACAGGAATGATTTGATATGTATGTATTGATTTAATGAAAGCCAAATGTGCCGAACGTGGAGGGGATCTCACACTTCAACTGGAACAGATGGAATCGAAATGAATTTGTCTTTTAAGATGCACCACAGATGGTTTAAATAAGGATCATGAAAGGAAGGTGTTTTTGTGATTATACCAATATAGTACATGACAATGGCTACACTTGATGATGTACACTTTTCTGAATTCACTCACTGTTGGTTCACAAGCTTTCATGGATGATCTGTTACAGCAAACCTTCTGTTTCATAATATGCTTGCGATTTTATAATTCTTAAGGTACATCACTATATATCTGATATGGAATGTATACAATCTACATATATATACATATCTTCTGGCATACATTATTTGATGTTATTACAATAATTCATGGTGCACACCTGCATCTGGACCAGACAGTGATTGTGAAAGATACAACCTTCAATGACCATAAGAAGATTTTGTTAAGTGTGTCTCACTCATGTCAAATATTTACCATGGAATGAGATGGATCGTGCACCCACATGATGCGTTCTTGCATTCAAATGGCTAAATCCATTGCCATTACAGTATCATAGACAAAGGGGAACATCAAGTACCAACGTACCTTGCGTACCTCGCACGATTGACATAATCACAGTAATACGTGGATGTCACCTGCTATTTAATAACAAAGAAAATGGCGGCTGCATGCAAAATGCAAGCGGTCCGCCGCAGGTGATTCCAGACAGGACACCACAGTCTAAATATTAAGTATTGGGGAGGGGACAAGTTTTCCCTAATTTCCTGGCACTTGACAAAGATCACTTAGTCTAAAAGAGTGACTTAGCACCTTGACATTACAACAAGGGTACTTTTTCATTACAGGATTCCAATAAACATTGGTCCTGAGACACATTTTTCACAATGGCACTGAAACCATAAGGTAAGGGTTTTAGAATTAATGTATTATCTATTGGTAACGATGTAAGCGTACCCATTATTAATTACATCGATGTACATATGTATGCTAAACAGATCGAGATATTGTGATTCAATCTGCAAGTGAAGGGAAAGAGAGGCGATATGACACTGAATTGCAGACAGAGTTCAAGATTACCATTTCACAGTGCACCTAATATGGTACTTGTCTGACCACTTTTGGTAAGGGACAGCATTCTTTTGCCTGCTATTGATTGCCATCTTTTGCAATATCCTGTCTATTATCTAACCTATTCTGATCGCATACTCTCCTTTGAATTTTAATTTCACCCAATGAACTGCAGGTATTACCAAATGAGAACTTAAGGTGAGCATCTCATCTCGTAATAAATGTACAACTTATTGGCAAGAGGAACTAATGACCATACAATGGGGTGGTGCACTTAAAACTTAACTAACTACACTTAGGCGTTTGTCGTTTTTTTTACTATGGATACCAGAAGGACAATTTATAGTAAGTATGGCATGTGTGTGCACAATCCACCCTGCTCATTTTACTAATATTGCATTTGGAACAATACCACTTTAATCTATTAGCACATTATGAAGATTTGGGAGACCTACCCACTACATATTGGTTATTTTTACTTTTTGGGCACCAGCCTATGTAAGATGCACTGTAATTCAATGGGGATTTATGTATCTGTTTGAGATTTTGTGACAAAAGTATTTTATATGTCCAAATCTTTATTTGTTTCCTTTCCATTCTCCTTGACTCACCTTTTTGGTATGTATTATTGAACTTATATTGTACTGTTATATAGGTAATGCATTTTGTTTTTGAAAATGTTTTGTTTTACAAATATATTTTGTTAAATGACCATATGGATATCATGTGAACCCACTTTAATTATTGTATAAACAGCCTTGAGAAAGACAGAAAGTGGAAACAAGTGTTGGCTGTTTTCGACCACATCGACATTGGAGTGAATAAACACAAATATTAAGAATCCACTGATCTTTTCAAAAATTGTTTGCAATTTGTATCTTTGTGTATAATTTGTGGACATTGATGGACTAACAACACTCTATCTAAGAATTTGTAATTAGAGCTTTTTACTTTGGGGCTAAGTGTGAGGTGCCAGTAGTATTTATACACTATATATGCTCTTTGGTTTAGGGATTGACACAGATTACTAGCCACACGGCTGGCCGTTTCACTTTCAGGTTTTGCATGTCAGCGCATCTGGACACGGGCCCCCCAGACCCTCTTACCACAGGCACAAATATAGGTCTCTAATATGAAGGCGAGACGCACCGAAGTACAGCCATTTTCCTAGCGGAGCAGTTGCAGCAGGCCTAAGAGTTAGCATGGGCTCAAATAAGATACTGAACTACAAAAACCCATTTATTTTAGAAGCTTGTAGCTGCCCAGACAGTAGTCCATAGCAAGCACCAAGATCAGATGCTCGACAGGGAGTGATGGATGAGCAGAGTGCAGAAATGAGATAAAAGTTCCCAGAACGGGAAGCACAAGTTAATTAAATTATAATAAGAGCAGAAACAGCCTTTGCTGTCCAGGTACGTGAAATCAGTATGGTAAAAGACACAGGCCCTCATTACGACCCTGGCGGAGTGGGTTTACGCCAGCGTTATTCGCTGCGGACCCGTCCGCCCTACTACGAGTTCCCGTAGCGCCATGGAACGTTTTCCGCCTGGTTTTTCCGGGCGGAGAAATCCATGGCGCTACGGGACCTTGATGTTAATTACGCCACCGTATTTTGCGGTGGCGCAATTAACGCCTTCCCCACTCCCATTATACCCTATGGGGCAAAAATGGGAATGGGGAAGGGTAAAATGGGGATTGGGGATTTACCGCCCCGCCAAGGTCGGCATGGGGCGGAAAATCCGCCAACCTCCATGGCGCTATCGGCAGCTTTCCGCCGTGCTCCGCGGTGCATTTAGCACCGCGATTTCCGCCAGGGTCGTAATGAGGGCCACAGTCACGGATAGATGTTAGGTTAGAATAAGCATAAAATGTGTTAAAACTCCAGTAAATAGTACGTAATTCATTCTCAAGCACAGTCCCCTAACAAAGTGATCAAGACATGAAGAATATTATTCATTATAAGCCAAGTACAGATAAGACACCTGTGCATGCACAGACACAATACGATACACAAGGCCAAATACAAAGGAACTCATAGGCCACATGTCCTGGGTATGATGAAGAGTTCTTTTAAATGAAAATTAGTGCATGCCATGGACTTCTCTCCCCCTACCCTATGTATCTTTCATATTTTCACATCTCGTCAAAGTGTCCAAGGGTGGTGGGTAATATACCAACCAGTGGAAATCCCTCTTGCTATACCGCCTATGATGAATAATGCCAGACAATGTTCTGTTTTGTGTAGTTACTCTTTTTTGAATTATTGATTTGTGAAATATAAAAAGAGAGAAATCTCTACAAAGGTCAGAAAAGACTGCGTGGTAAGCCTCTTTTAGGGGCAGAGAAATAAGAAAATAATCCCCTGCTTGAGGGGAAGACAGCTGTGTTACTATTTATGTTAATGTTGTTGGCTTCATTTTATAGGGAAATAGACGTGTTTTTGTTGTGTTGGTAGAAGAGTAAATTTGTGTTGTAAATAAGGAAAAGTGGTTTAGAGTGTTAGCATCATTTCTATGGTGCTGCTCAGGAGAGCGGTTTTAGGCCACGTCGCCTCAGAGCGAGACATGGGTGTGTTAGTGATGTAGAAAAATATTGTAGGGGAAGGGAGGGAAAAAGGTGAAACAAGTGTGAGCGCATATTGAAGCAGTGATTATTGACTATTGGTAATTTGTGTTTTAAAATTTTCTATGATATCGGATACCCCCATTGTCCACCTATGGAAGTCACTCCCTAGATAGAAAGACAATATACTTAAGCACCAAGTTGAGTGAGTTAAAGATATGGCCGCCAAGACGTTTATGACTTGTCCTCAAGAGGGAACGCATTCAAAAGAGGATATGCAACACATGTGTACCTATTTACATGCCACACATAAGGGAAATCAGTTACGGAACAGACTAAGTATACCTGCGCTGTAGAAAATGTTTGATGAAGAGGTAGTGGAGCTGAGCATGAAAGAATGGTTGCTTGACCGGCATGATGAAGGGTGTACACTGACTACGGCTCCTGCTCTTCCTCCTACTCCTCTGACCAGTGTCCTGTCCTCACCTGTACAGGTACTATGCCCATTAACGGCTGCTAAAGGGTATACCAACCCTAAATATTTGCCCGTGCATATAGTGATAATGTTAGCAAGAAGGGAGAGATAGTGAACAGCAAGAAGGGAGAGACGTGAACAAGCAACAACCACAATTGTGGCAGATAAATGGATAGGAGGGCAAATAATATTTAAACTTGATAGAAAAGGCATAGACGATTCTAAAGAGAAGGGTGAAGAAGAGAAAGAAAGAGAAAGGAAAAGAGAAGGAGAGAGTGATTCAGAAAGGAAGTTGATTATATAATTAGCAGACATACATTGGCTGACATAGAGACAGGGAAGCAGTTAGAAGAAGCAACAGTGACAGCTTAAATAGGAGTAGAAGAGATAGCATGAGAAGAAGAGAGAATTGGACGAAGTCTCAGCTAGGCCTGGGTAGGAATGTATTGGGGAGATAGTAAGTGCGAAGTATGTAAGGGAGCCCCTTAGAAGGCTAGAGTTTGAGGAGGAAGAGGAAAGACAGTCGGAGGAAGAGGAAAGACCGTCGGAATGGGAGGGTGATGATGAGAGCAGGGAGGATGAAGGTGCACAGGCACCCCCTAAGGTGCACTTATGGGAAGAGAGATTTTTTTGATAAATTTGGAGGGAAGAGCGATAGAGCCCATCAGGTAGCCATTGCTCCCAGAGAGACGTCCAATGAGTCCGGAAAGGAGCATAGTATATGTAAACAGATTACAAGATTTACCTGACCATAAGAAGTTTTGTATGGAAGCAACACCAACTAAGACAAAGGGTGTGGCTGCCCACATGTGCAGAAGTGGATGGACACAATTCCCCTAATTATAGAAAGACAGAGGATGAACACAATATTTATCCTGGCCATAGACAGACAAAAATAATGTAATATTTAAATTGCTGTCAGTTACAGCGGGCACGGGGACGTGGATTTCTGACACTGGAATGGAAATGCTTGGCATGACTTTGGCTGTAGGAGACATGAAAAGTTTGTTTGCTGCCATGTAGGGCGAGCAATCAGAAGACATTTGTAATGGGCATAATACCCTGGGGTGACAAGCCAAAACACAGGACATGACGGGGCATCTTTTTACAACTGTTGGGTAGATGTTTAGAAGGCACTCAGAATACAATTCCTAGACACATTAGACATGCATGTGATAATGACACGGAACATGCAGCCCGAAGAAGTCCAAGCTGCTTATTTACAAGACATGCAAGAGAAATTACATTTAGAAACAAAGAAAGCTTGGGCCAAAAATATAACAATATTTTATCACATTTTATCCCAGGGACTCCCCGAAGAAGTGCAGAGGCAATTCAAGAAAAGTGTGGGGATTGGGGCAAAACCATGGTCCGAGATTCAATTGACCATTGTTCATCACTGTCGATTAAAACAAGAGAAAGATTGGAAGAAGGTTGAGGAAAGAAAGGCGGAAGAAGAGAAACTAGAACAAAACAATTGCCAAAATTAGCAGTAGAAGAAGCACCATTGACAAATGTTGGGGATAACCAGAGTGTGCAGTAAGCACAACAAATGCAGCCAGGGGTGAACGGAAATTTTGCAGGAAGAGGAGAGGATAATTATTAGCCCCGCGGGTGGGGGTGTGCAAAAGAAGAAGACGTTATGGATTCCAAGCACCACAAGTGGAAAGGTTTAATGGAGGACAGCCATGATTTGGGGGATTTGGAGCATAGTGTTGGTTATGTGGGAAACTAGGACACATTGCATGGGTTTTCAGAGGAGGTAGGGGAGGAAAGCAACAGAATTGGCGGGGAATTGGCCCAAAAGTGGGGTCCGCATATCCACCCCCATATAGCGCTATAGGGCAAGTTTACAATGGCCACGGTTAAATACAGTACCACCCAACCCAGACACAGGCACAACCACAAATACAGCAACCACAGCAGGCAGCACAACTGCAAATACAGCAACCGCAGCAGGCAGCATGGCCTCAGACATCACAAGCACTTTTATAACCACAGTACTGCAGAATACAATAGCACAATGGGACGCAAACTTATTGCCGCAAACACTTCTGACATCTAGAGTAGGGGGGCATGACAGTGGAGGAGGGAATCCCTTTACAGGAACAGGACTGAACATGTATCCACAATACGACTGCTCACAGAGCAAATTGATGTGCCCATTTCTATTGATTACCCCAGACCTGCAAGAGGAACTGAGGGTCGGGGTGATCATATGCGGCAGGGCCTTTTTCTTCTTGGTTGACACTGGGGCACGAGATCCTGTGTTACAGAGGGAGAGTTCTCAAACTAAGGAATATCAATGGACACACAAGGATTCTCTGGGGCTATGACAATGGTTCCTTTTACAGATAAATTGGCCCTAAAAATCAGAGAACATGAGATGGTGATGCCATTATTATATTCACGGAAAACACTGGTTAACATATTGGGGAGATACTTGATGAGCAAGATAAACATCGCTATTTCTTTCACTGAAGAGGGGATAATATGTTCGACACTCGGTATTCATTATGTGAACATGCAATTACGGAATTTTATGGTCAGAGAGCACAAAAATGGGTGCCAAAAAACACAGAGGTTTTCCATTATGGGGTACAAGTGGTACTAGCATGGCTTCCACGAATACAGGACAAGTTGTTGAGATTACCTACATAACTTTTGTTTACACTCAAGGTTTCGACAGTCAAGGAAGAAGGGAAAATGATTACAATTGAATTAGAAGCAGTGATAGTAAGAGAAGTTAGAGTGATATTGCATGGAGGAGATGATCAAGGGGTAACTTGGCGCAGAGTAATAGTGGTTTACCCAGCACAGATACTTACTGACTTGACTAGGGATGAATTGTTTCAAGATGATTATTCAGACAATGAGTTGATTTTTAATATCTGTATCACATATCAGTTACAAATAGAGTACAGAGAGGTTCCCATAACAATATTGCTGTTGAGAAAAGTACCATCTTTTTTGCAGAAAGATTTGGCAAAGGTGCTGAGTTCATTGTGGACCAGTAATCCACATTACATCTGCTTATTAAAAGGAGTAGGAGTGGTTAAGATAAAACTGAAAAAAGTGCTGGTTTACCACAAGTAAAACAGTATCCCATGTCAAAAGAAGTTGACAAGGGCATCTATGAAACTATTGCCACCTTGATGCAACAAGGGATATTAGTGCCTTCAAAATTGCCATGCAATAAGGCAGTCCATCCAGTAAACAAGGCAACAGAGTTTTTTGGGAAATGTATACAGTATTTACACCCATTGAAAAATATTGTTTAGGCAGAATTTCCATTGATGCCTAATCCAGCAACAATGTTAAGTAACAACCCACCCAAAGTGAAATATTTTACAGTGATTGCTTTTTTTCTCCATCCCCTGTGTGAAGACTCACAATATTTGACCAAGTTTGCCTATAGCAGAGTCAGATTAGAGTACAGTCGCCTATCTCAGGGGTACTGTGAGTCCCCCAGTGTTTTCAATAGGGTACCACAGATGAATTTGAGAAATGGACAGATGAACAGTACAGTCATATATTATTTGGATGACATGCTAGTATGCAGCACCACAGAGGAAGAGTGTAGGAAGGAATCTGTGAAGTTATTGACTGTATTAGCTGAAATAGGGGTACAATGTGGACAGGGAGAAATTGCAATATTATCAGGAAGAAGTAATATATCTAGACCAGATAATATCAAAACAGGGGGGGGGAGTTGTGGCAATTTTTTGGGCGCTGCAATTATTGCCGTCTATGGCACTTTGACTATAGTGCATACATTTGGCCCCTTTTTGAAGGACTGAAGGAAGCACAGAAAGACAAAAGTGACATTGTATGGACAGGTGAGATGATAGGTGCCTTTGATGTATTAAAAGAAGCAATGAGAACAGCTCCTGTGTTAAGGATCCTGGATTACAAGGAAGATTGTTTCCTGTTTTCCCTTTCAAATGGAGTTTGGCTGTCTTTGCACACAAAACAATCTTTGATGGGATATAAACCATTAGCATTTTATAGTGGGATCTTGGACCCAGTAATGAGAGGTCATTTCCCAGGTGAGCAAGATTTGACTTCAGCAGCTTTTGCAATTGAGAGATCATCCAATACAACAATGGACTGATCAGTCACATTATTTATATGTTGAAGATGCTCCTTTTGCCATCCTTGAAAAGCCCAAAAGCACATTGGCTACACAGAGAGCATCAGGTTATGAGGTCATAATATCTAATTGATCAATCGAAATTGGGAGGTGCCATGCATACACTTGAGAAAAGTTATGCATGATTTATGATGTGTCATGTAACCATTCTATGGTGAACATAAATAAAGATTTAAATAGTGAGGTGCTGCATGGTGATCCCTGCAAGGGTTATAGGAGAGCCAGTAAAAGAGGGAGATAATGTACATGACTGTTCTCCTATACATATTATTATGGGAAAATGCCCTAGGAGAGATCATAATTGTCTTAATTGATGGTTCATCGACAATAGATCAAAGCAGCAAAGAAAGGCATAGTGGGATGGCAGTGGTAAAGGCACAAGAGAGCGGCAGGTTTGAGATAGTGAAAAGTGCAAGATTATCAGCACATTTCTCAGCACACGCGGCAGAAATAGTAGCAATGATTTTAATGCTTGAAGAGCATACTGATGAGGTGGTAATGGTGTATTCTGACTACACCTATGCAATGTCAGCAGTACACTCAGGACTGTCACATTGGAAAAGGAGGGGCTTCCAGCATGCAGGCGGCACACCAGTACAGCATGCACCATTGTTAGAGAAGCTACTAGTTGCACTTGAATGTCCCTCAGTTAGCACTGTAATGCTCTGTATCCAGAGTTCTGTATCCAGAACCTGCCATTTCCACCTATGCTTTCTAAAACAAAGTGTCTTCGCAAAACTGGCCATTATCATCTCTCGCCTGGAGTAGACCAACTCCCTCTGTCCCTGCGTACCTGCATGACAGCTCAGGAAACTTCAACATAGCCCAAATGCAGCAGCTAGACTATTCCTTGCCCTCTCGCCCACAGAACACATCACCCCTGCACTCAGAATTTTGCACTGGCTCCCAGTTAGCCTAAGAGCAACTTTCAAAGCCATGTGCATCACACACCGAGCCCTCCATAATACGGGACCCAAGTTTCTTCAGAACAAAATGATACACTACCAGCACCCCAAAAACCTCAGTTCGGGCCTGGCCCTCCTCCTAGCTATGTAACCACACTAACCCACCAGAGTTGGTGACTGGCTTTCTCTATACCTGCACCCACTATCTGGAAGACCTTCCCTCTGCACATCTGCTGCACTGGAAACTACCTCTCCTTCGAAGTAGCCCTCAAAACCTGACTATTTACAGCATTATCCTGAAAACCCCTAAAACTGCAAATCCCGAGTATATGAACAGTCTCCCCAGTCGGTGCTGGCTGTGCTCGTGATATCACCAACCTCCAAACAACTGATGATGCCAGCTGTTTTGCAGCGGCCCAGATCACACACACTATCATACACATACCATGACCCTGCTTCCCTCAAGAACCACTAGCTGAATCACAGCACTCATATATGTTATGTCACAAAGTTGATGAATGGCTGCACCAAGCATGTACAGAAAACAGTCAAATTGCAACAATAATGATAGAGGCAAAATGGTGTGATAGACTACCACCACCACCACCACCATCACAATCACACAGATAGGGATGCACTGCGGGGAATTCATGGGAATTCAGGCAACCATGGCCACTCCCCAAGCCAATAGGCTAGGTGGGGTCCCCTGTGCAACACCACAGGGGGGTAATCAAGACTCAGCTCAGCACCAGTCTTGAAGGAATGGGGGACAGGCAGGTATTGCGCAAATATGAACCAAAGCCCTTGGTAAAGGTACCTCCTTGAAAGGATCAGTAAGTGTTTGATATCTGGGTAGACTCACCACCCGACCCACCTAGAAGAATATGGAAGCACAACTCATGCACCTCCTGAGGTAAATAGTTGGAGCATAGACTGTTGCTGCTGCTAACTATTTTTTATCTCAGCCACATGTTCCTGACAGAAGAAGCCAATTACCTGAGTGGGCACCCTAACAAAAAAGGCCATCAATAGCAGCAAGGTACGTATAATACAATACTCCAATGGCTGCAGGCATGGCTATCCACACACATCAGTATACAGCAAAGATTATTACAAAATGTTGTTGTGCTGTTCACATAACTCTCTGCGTACTTACACCAGACTATGCCTCAACACCTCTGATAGCAGAATGCAGCACAGACCTATGACAAATTTGGGCATGCTGAACACATAGTAAGTCTCTAGCACTGACGCCACTCTACTCCTCCCAGCACCCATCGAAATGCCTGACCGCAGGGGTTGCTTCTCTGACAGAGCCTGACTAGCACTGCTAAGCCTATTTCAGCCAAGTGCACACACTCATCCTAATCCTACTCCATGACCTCCAACATTCTGGACTTTGGTCCTCCGAGGGCGAACCCACTAATAGTGCATTGAAACTATAATAATGGTAAAATGGCGCTATACAAAGGCCAAGTACAATACAATGCAATACAATACAAGTGCATCGCCACTACAAGAGGTGAAGACATGATTTCCTGCGGAAATGAAGATGCAGAAGCAGAACTGTAAAGGGCGGCATATTTTCCTCAGATATATTAGACATTACAAATGCCCCAAACAAATGCACACATGCACCTTACATGTGATGAAATAAGGTTTCAATACACTGCCAGTAACACAAATTGTGGAGTTGCAGGGACACGCGCCACAAGAAGCCCAGAGATTGTGGAAGAAAAGAAAAGGGATGCTCGCTATCCCCCACAGCTAAAAAGCTGACAGGATAACACAGTGAAACATGTTTTGCCTGTTGAGTTGCTTAACGTAGCACCAGATCAGTTGCACTATCCAACACACACCACACATCGATTTCGGATGACTGTTTCATCCCAAGTTTAAGTGAAAATGTAACTGATTCTATAGTTAACTGCATAGTATGCCAAAAATGCACTGCTGGCCATACATTACGAATGGTGAGAGGAACAATACCCCTTCCTACTGGATCACTTCGGCATTTGCATATTGCCTATGTAGATTTGCTTCAACCTGTAATGGCTACCAATACATTCTAGTATGCCTCTTTTCTCACTGGATAGAAGCAGGTCCCTACACTTATCCAGATGTCATATTTGCTGAAAATTCCTCGGCCGCAAGGTATATCCCAGATGGGGATTGTGCAAACTGCTTCATTCTGATAACGGACCCCATTTTGTAAATGAGGGGTTTGAACACATTACAACTCTATTGGGAATAAGACACACATTCTCATTTGCATAGCAACATCAAGCAAATGGATTTTGCAAGTCCCTAAATGGCCTTTTGAAGGAACACATTGCCAATATAAAACACACTTTGCACAAGACCTGGCTGCACTGCCTACCTCTGACTCTTTTCGCCTTACACAATCAGCCTGGTTCTGACCACCACCTGACACCTCATGAGCTACTGACAGGATGTAGAATGAATGTCCCAATTGCTCCTCCCACTCATGCCCAAACAGTGCTCAGAAAGAAATGCATGATTATTTGATAGCTATGACTAAATCTCTGACATTGTTCTCTAAACAGGTGCAGGAGAGACAGGTGGGCTAAGCACAATCACCAAAAATTCCAATGAACATCCTGACCCTGCTAGCTTACTACAGTCTCTCTCAATATACTCGGGAGACCGAGTGTTGTGTCACAATTTCACTAGAAAATGGCACAAGCCAAGGTTTGAGGAACCATACCCAGTAGAGATAGGCACACCTTCAGCAGTAAAGTTTAAGGGCAGGCGAGTGTGGTTGCATCTAAGTGACGTTAAGAGATATTGTGGTGAGCCCCCCACCCCTGTCACAAGATACCAGAAGAAGAAGAAGAAAACCAAAGTTCCCAGATGAGGGTGATGACCAGAGCATATAAGCAGCAAGAGTAGAAGAACATGTACTGTTTTAAATTCCAAGAACATTTCTCAACGTTCTCCAAAGACGTTTTTGAATGCAGTGTGTGGCTTTTCCAGTCCAAGAAGGATATCAGATGTTCCTCATAGATATTCTGTTTTCTTCTGGTCTTTTTCTCTTGAACACTTTTTCTTTTGAAGGGGTCTTGAACATTTGTATGACCGTTTTGTTGTTTAACTTAAAAATATTATATTGTTTTAGAAAGGACTTTCCTTTCAATTTTAACTAGGTTTCTCTTGTGAGCAGATTTTTTAAAGGGAAAAAAACAGACATTATTTTTTTTTAAATAATATCACATATTTTCTTTTGTTGCCCAAACTGGCTTATAGACAGAGGTACCCACAAACGGTAGAATCTGTAGTTACAATGATTGTGGTGTTCTTTTTTGCATTCTGTTGCTTTTATTTCCTTTATTGTATTGTAGTGAGACAATTTAGCACCGGCCAAGGTCTGTTGAGGGTAACACAAGAATAATTCCTGAGACAACAGCAGTTGAAATTAAAACTGACAGTCCCTTGAAGGAAGCACACATGTTTAAAGTACACAAAGGAGTGTGCAAATTGACACAAACGATGTGATGCAATATTTTGTTTGTTCTCTCATTCCATATGCCATGAGTGCCTCCCGAGTATTCATAGCCACAGAATTAAACACACACAGAGCACATTGCTTTATACTTCTTGCACTATGCACCACAAAAGGACAGTTTCAGTGAAAACAGGCTACCATACAATGGGTAACAAAGGCAGATTCCATTTGTGAAGATGTATTTATTTATTTAACATTTGTAGAGCGCTCCGAACCCGTTGGCATCTGGGCACTAGTTACATAAAAGACAAGATGAAGAACAACACACTGAGGTAGGTAACCCTGTGGCAGGATTCAGTTTACATAGGTGCAGGTCCATGACCGTAGGTGCTATCACATGTACAGCTTCAAAAAACAAATGCCCCTGGTGATTAATGCAGAAACACAACATAAGGTAATAAAATACATATTGGCAGTCACGCAGAGTAGAGAAATGAAAATAGAAGATGCTTAATTGTTGTACTGTACTGACACACAAGGAAAAGAAACACTTGGTTGCTGAAATAGACTCCAGTTATACATAGCAGGGAAAGTATTGACTGCGGAAGGATAGGTTGATGGACTGATAGGCTGTAAAGCACAAGCACTCATAATGGCACAAAAGGAGGTTGTCGTTCAGGCAGGGGGTGCAGCCATTTCTGCTCACCACTAAACTGGCCAACCTAATCTTATCCTATCTAATTCTCTATTAGCTAGTTGTCCGATGATCCATCCCACTGTTTGTATAGTAATCTTATCTTGCATTTTGCCTGATTGTGCTAGTCAGCCAAATCTCGCCTTTAGCCGAATTGTGATACTCAGCCACAACTCGCATTTACCCTGATTGTGTTAGTCAGCCATAACTTGGTTTTAGCCTGATTTTGTATGTTAGCCATATCTCCCATTTAGCCTGAGTGTTTTGGTAATTCATATGTTTTAAGTGTTACTGCATTTACTGTTGTGAATTTACCCTTGTGCCCCCATTTTAGGCCATTCTCCCTCTATTTAGGTATCCAAAATCTAGGTGTTACAGCAATTACTGTTGTACCCCATTTTAGGGCATTATCCCTCTATCCTGGTGTCCCAAATCTAGGTGATACTGCATTTATTGCTGTACCCCATTTTAGGCCTTTCTCTGTCTATCCTGGTGTACCAAACCTAGGTGTTGCCACTTTTTACTGTTGTGCATTTACTTTTGTGCCCCCATTCTAGATAATTTCTCCCCTAACCAGAATTCCCAAGTGTAGGTGTTGCCACACTTACTGTTGTACCCCATTTTAGGTCCAGGTATCCCAGATCCGAGTCCTACGGCATCGCCATTGCACACCATTCTAGGCCCTTCCGCCTCTATCCAGGTGTCCCTAATCTAGGTGTAACTAGATCCAAGATCCTCACTGCAGTGAGCCATGTCTGTCATCCGCTATTGCAGAATTTTACCTAACCCCAAAAGTTCGACTCCCAAAAGTTTGACCGCCAATTTCCCGCATATATGTATGTGGGGGGTAAAGTATATAACAAATGTATAGGGGTAAGGTAGGGGGGCTGTGAGGGGTCTCCCCCCACATATATATTTGCAGGAAATTAGAAATCTAACTTTTGGGAAGTCGAACCTTTGGGTTCGGTAAAATCACTTAGAACCTGACATCCAGACCAACTGTGTTTGTTAACTATACCTGGCATTGCTGCAATGTCCTCAATCTGAGCTTCCCTCCTCCTTGCCAGGCATTCGAAGTCTAAGTGCTACCATATCCTATGCTGTGTACTCACTTGGGGACTCTCTCCCACCGGCTAGGTATCCCAAAGCTAGGAATCAATGCTTTTATGGTTTTTAATGCAATCCTAGGCCCCCACCCACTTACCAGACATCCGCAAGCTATGTATTGCTGCTATGCACCAGCTTGGGACCCCACAACCCCTGGTAGCTAAGGCACAGGTGCCTTTTGAGTAATCATTGTGTCTCCAACACAGACACCTCTGCCCTACGCAGGTTTCGCTTAACCCAGCTCTCCCACCTAGCACAATGCTCCAAATCTAGTTTGTCGATGCACCATCAGCAGGGCTCCAACTCCCCAACACCCTCCCCCGGTGCATGCAAGCCACCAGGTCTTTACCACCTCAACGCCCAGCTTGCCGCAAAACCTGCCCTCTTCTACAGCATCAACCTAAGGACCATGAAGTTAAACACAACTATAAATTAAACAAATTAAAAAAGTAAAAAAACACATCGTAGCTGTGAGAAACCTGAAGGTGTCTCACCCACAAGTCCTCGGGATCTGTCATCCAGATGGCCAGGACACGGCCATCACTTTTGTATCCTGTTCTTGCAGGTGGACCAGTGGGGGAGGATCACCTGGATGAGGGATCTTTGTGGAGTAGAGGTGGGACACCGGACTGCGAGACGCGGTATCCCCTTCCCTGTAATGCCTTTTCCCCATCCTACCAGGTAGGATACTTAGGAACTCATCCCCCCCCCCTTTCCTGACACAAACACTTTCTCACGGACAGCTCACTGTGAGAGAAAATGGGCTAACACCCGAGCCGTGTACCTGACATGTCCCAATACATGGCAGGGTCAGGCAATTACTGATCATTAAACACACCTGACTTCCATCACACCTCCCCACACGAATAAAAGGCGGAGCACGAAGGCACACTCTGAGCAAGGCAAAGCACACAAGGAAGCAGCGGTTCCAAGATGGCAGTTTAATACAAGGAGAAAGACAGCAAGACCAAAGAGGAATGCAAGGAGGGAAATGCCCTTGACCTTTTCAGAGAAAGACTGTTACTTTCATGAGCCTTCGAGAATAAGAAATGTAAGACCTGGAATCAAAGCTGAAGAAACCTGCATTGTGTGTTGGAGGTACACGATAGTCGCTTGTTTTGTCCCTCTCCTTCCTTCTCCCCCGCTCCCCCTCTCCTCTTGTAATCTTCCGGCTCTATTAGAAATGTTGTCAGGCCTAGTATGTTAGTTGCCTGTCTGTTTCCATTCCCTTCCCGCCCAACTCCTCCCTTCCTTTCTGTGTCTTAGCTCCTGCACTATTTGAAATGTCGCCAGGCCGAGTACGATAGTTAATTTCACATTCTTATTGGTCAAGGCCATGTAAGAATGTTCACTGTTTGTATTTTTCCCTTGTTCCCTCCCTTGTCTTGAAGTGCTTTGAAACACATTTTGTATAGGCAAATGTACTATCATACCATATCATACACGTGACTCTCCCGCGTCAATAGCCAATGCAGGGAGGATCGTTTACTGCCGTGGTACTGTCCTTGGCTTCTACAACAAAGCAGCACCAGTAAAGTCAACACAGCCGGTGAGTTGGGGAGGCTGATACCAGACCGGTCTGTGTTAAAGCCAAGGTTGCAAGCAGCAACATTGTATAGAGAAAACTGAAGAGAACAGTGTCTGAAGCGTATGAGACAAGAGGTGCAAATATAATCAAACATTGGATGAGGGACTGAACATTTGAAGCCACGACAGATACTGTAAACAGAGTGGTCCGGCACCACGGGGGTGCTCATTCGAAGGTCTGTGTTAGGTATCCAACTGGAAGGTGGCAAATGTAAAAAGGAATTGTGAATCTGAAGTGGTCCTGCAACGGGTCAAGCCAAACCCTGTGTACGTTCGAAAGTATTCGATAGTTGATGCTTACTGAAATTGGTCCGAACCCGGCTGAGGGAGACTAATTGTATTAAGAAGGGGATCTGAGCCCAGCTGAGGGGGATGCGGAGTGAACCGTGAGTCACCCGAGAAAGAACATCTAAGGAACATTGTAAACGAGGATCTGAGCCTGGAAGAGGGAGATCCAAAGTCACGAATATTGTATTAAAGGGATCTGAGCCGGGCTCAGGGGAATCCAGGCTGAATATGGATACACCTGAATTGAGTACTTGTAAGATGAAAATCACATATTGTTTCTTTTATCATAAATCCTCTGCATGAAGAGACTTTGATAAGCAAAGAGACTTGGGCAGAGCAGGCACTGATGCTAATCATTGAACTGTATCCTCATGCTAAAGAAGCCAGAGATTGTGCTACGCTCGAGTGAACAGCCTTGTCCCGTGCTGAAAACATGGGGAAGGGAGGCCAATGGCCTGAACATCCTGACATATCATTTTGTGAACACTTCTTTCTATTTCATAAAGACTACCCCCACATCATTTGCATTTAGAGGTAAGGATTGGCAATAGGTGTTTTAGTTTAGTTCCTTTAATTTTAACAAGACACCCCTAGGACTGCGTTATTATTATTTGATGGTCGGACCATGATTCCATCCGTAGATTTAGGATTAGATTGGCGTTTATCATACCCTTGTTGAAGTTCAATAAACACCCTTAAACTGTGTGTCACTTGTGTCTGTCTTACTGTTGATATCATGCCTTCCTTACAGACCCAGATAGGAAATACCTGCAAACGACTGAAGCGCAAGGGTTTACTAACCCTGGTTCAACAACCACAACCAAAAGAACCCCAAGATAAACACCAAAAACCAAACCGAAACACAAAGGAAATAGCAGTAGATGACCAAACCGCAAGGATCTACAACCCCTGATTCAACAACCACAACCTCACACTTCACCCCCACAATACCCAGAATCAAGGGCTGGTTTTACCCAAAGGATAAGGACACCTAAGACCTGCACACAGGAAGCACCATACCCTTTAACTATAAAATCCCCTCCCTGAACAATCTACTAACTATCAGACTGTAAAACCCCCCCTATCAAACACCCTTGTCCATAATCACAGGCCACCAAAAACACAAAGACGCTGAAGGAACACTACAACCCAAACTAAACTCCAGAAAGTGTTGCCTTCGAGCAAGGGCTGCTGCGACCGAAACACAAAAACGCAAATGCAATAAAGTAGCAGACTCCAAAGGACTGCAATATGCCTCGACAGAGAATGGGACTATGCAAGAGAAAACTCAAAGAAAAAATAAATCAAATGGAACTACACCATGGTACCTCACCAATAAGCATAGAGTCGACAACAGAACACACACCCATAAGCATGACATAAAATAGAACAAACTCCAAGAGAAGGGAAAAATCTATATGCCTACCACCATACCTGTGCACGGACCACCAAGCAGAGCAACTCACAACCACCAGTGATGCTAGACGCTTCAGCAAAAAAACAGGTCCTCACAGGAAAAGACCAGAAACACCTAGAAGGAACAAGAGGGAAAACAACACCCTCACTCCATATATCTCCAAAACTCTAGGGTACCTACAACAACTGCAACGAGATACAGAAGAGGAACTGGAAGAAGTCAGAAACCTAATAAGAAACCTAGCAGATCTACTCAATGACGAAACAGATACTACTGAGCACCTCACATAATGAGAGCAACAAGGAAAACAGTGAATAAAACGACCATAAAATGAAACAAAGAACACAACAAAGCACTGTTAAATAAATACACTGTAATCTAATCAGTGCAAGATCAATATACAAGCATGCTACAGAGATCTACAAACTTCTCTACGACGGTGGAATAAACATCTTATTCATCAAAGAAACCTGTTTAAATGACAACTACAAAGTCACACTACACATCTGTTTACCCGACAACTTCAAATGCACCCAGGTAAACAGAAAAGGAAAAAGAGGAGAAGGACTTGCAATAGCCTGCAAAAAACACCTGAAAATAAAAACCAACAACCCACTGAACATCAGAAAATGCAAATCTCTCGTCCTTCACCTGATAGATAACCCAAAAACAAACCTCAGATGAATACTCTTCTATAGACCACCGACCTACGACGCAACCTTCGTAGACACCTTCATAGAAGCCATCACAAACGTAGCCAACAAACGCGATCACCTGATCATCCTAAGGGACTTCAACATATGGTTTGAAGAAGAGAATGCAAACTCTCAAATATCACTAATCAAGCAACTCAAGGCAATGAAACTACGTCAGATGGTTAACGGAGCGACACACACAGCAAAACACATCCTTGATGTAATCTTCACCAACAAGAATCTGATCTCTACTGTGCCCGCAATACAAATACTATGGAACGACCACCTCATCATACCATTCATGATCCAACTACCAGCTAAATCATCCAAAGAGCCCCAAAAGCTCCCCACAATCAGTAAAAGAAACTGGAATACCATCAAAGGTAGTAACTTAAAAGAACAACTGTAATCCTGGAAACCATCAACCCCAAGCCTGTACAGAACTGAACTTGATGAAAAAGCAGACCTAATTCAGAAATGGATCGCCAAAACAATACACAGCATCTCCCCAGAAAACACCTTCATCTGTTCACAAAAGAAAGCAGTGGCAAGATGGTTCATACTCCACCTCAGTACAATAAAAAAATAAACCAGAAACTTGAACTAGGATGGAGGGAAAACTAGGACCAGGCAAAAAGAATAAACTATCAAAAACAAATCCAGGCATACAAAAAGGGAATTCTCAAAGCTGAAAAGAAATACAATGACAACCAAACCACAAAAGCCACCAACACCCAAAAAGAACTATTCAACATCATAGAGAGATGAGAAATCCATCTGGATGCAACAACACACCAGTACCTTCGCAAAAACTATGCAACAACCTCACAGACCACTTCAACAATAAGATCATTGACATATATCGGATCATACAAAGTAGACCAATCAACCAGACCGAGCACCATTCCCCACCGACCCTGAAACCACAGATCAACCTGCAAAGGATCATCCAAATATCAGTAGAGAGATTCCTCAAGCTGGTGAAACTTAGCAATAAAGCAGGCTTACGAATAGATCCCTGCCCACCAAACATCTATAAATCAACTCTTACAAAAGGCACGCCCTTAGTGTGCCACAGAAAACTCTTCAACTAATCACTCTCAATTTGGGAGAGTACTGCAGTATTTCAAATCTGTGTACATCTAACCACTCCTCAAGGATACTACAGGTGATATGGAAGACCTCTCTAACTACTAACCAATATCAAACATTCCTTATCCAGTAAAACTGCTAGAAAGCTATGCCTACAAACAAACACTGGAACATGTAGAATTACACCAACTATTGGACCAGGCACAAGTCGGCTTCAGACCTATGAGAGGGACAGAGACGGCACTCCTCTCTGTCTAGGATGACCTAAAGACCAATGCAGATTCCATCATAAACTTGGCACTGATACTACTTGACCTCTCCGCAGCATTAGACACAGTCAGCCACAACATCCCCATCAAGAGACTGGAAGAAATAGGGATAACAAACATCTAGCGCTGATTGCAGGAGCTATAATTAACTCCAAACTAGATTACTGCAATAGTCTTTTTATGGGTACCTCTAAGGCTCATATCAAAAGATTACAGACCATTCAGAATGGTGCAGTTAGAGCGGTCTGAGGCTTGAGCCGGCGGGTGAAACGTCAGTAGGCAGGGAAAACTTCACTGGCTACCAGTTCAACAGCAAATACAATTTAAATGCTCTGTTATGACCTTTAAATGTCAGACAGGCATTGCTCCTAATTATCTTGCCAAGAGACTAAGTAAGGCCCGGTTCAAAGAACTCTACGATCTAATGGAAAAAAGAATCTGCAACAACCATGTAAAACATTGGAAAGAGTTGATGGCACTAACTTTACTCACTGGGCTCTGATGATTTGGAATGCTATGCCAACTCTCATAAAAAACAGCACGTCTCTTACCATCTTTAAGAAACTGCTTAAGACGTACCTGTTTGACGAAGGAGAAGTCTAATAGAATCTCTACCTCGTTCTCCTTGCAGTCTTGTGTTCCATGTTGTTTCTCTTTTTGTTGTGAGTGCTCCGTGGCCTATGGGCGATAGGGCGCTATATAAAAATCAGAATAGATAGATAGATAGATAGATAGATAGATAGATAGATAGATAGATAGATAGATAGATAGATAGATAGATAGATAGATAGATAGATAGATAGATAGATAACCAACACATCGCTTCTCTGGATTAAATCATTCATATCTGAAAGAACAGAAAGAGTATGGATAAAACCATTCAAATCCATGCTGCGTGACACCACCTGTGTTGTATGGCAAGGATCCTCCCTATCCCCGCTCCTCCTAAACATCTATTTGACTTCACTAATCAACCTCATCAAAAGGCACGGCCTCACCTGCTACAACTACGCAGATGACACCCAAATCATCTTCACATTCGAAGATGTACAAGAGGTGAACACAACGCCAGTAGACTGTCTGAAAGAACTCTACAAATGGATGAACACAAACAACTTAAAACTCAACCCAGGCAAGACAGAAATCATGACTATATCCAAAAACCAGGAAAGCAACCAATACATTCCATAGCCCACAGAACTAGGAACAATCCCCATGCCATCAAAAATAGTCAAAAACCTTGGAATCCTAATGGACAATGAGCTAAACCTAGAACCGCAAGAAAACGCAATAATCAAGAAATGCTTCTTCCACCTGCACACAATCAAAAAGATCCTACCATTCCTCTCCTTTACACACAAAACACTAGCCATCATCTCCCTCATCATATCCGGGATAGACTACATCAACAGCCTGTACCTCGGAATGCAGAATTATCTACTGAATAAACTGCAACATGTACAGAATGCAGCGGCCAGAATTCTCCTCAAACTCTCACGAATGGACCACATCACCCCTGCGCTAAAGATGCTAAATTGTCTGTCAGTCAAAAAATGAATCACATTAAAAAGAATGTTCATAACGCACAGAGCAATCCACGGCCAAGGAGCAGAATTCCTACAAAAGAAAATCACCATTTACCAGCCGACCAGAAGACTCAGATCCAGCAATGACATCTGCATGGAACCTAAGCCGTACACAAGGAAAAAAATGTGGAGGGCCCTACCGGAAGCTAATGAGAGAGTTGGGAGCTTCCTAGGTTGAACCACAGACAGGTCACAAGAGTTGAAGGGGAAAGAGAGGCGACTGAACAGATAAACCATGGGCCCAGGTAGCTCAGGTAGCCCAGGTAGCTCAAGCGCACAGAGAAGAGGCCCCCTCTCAAGTGGCCCAGGGTGGCGATGGCAGCCACACACCAAGATATGCCAGGGGCCAAAGCGATGTAGACATCCATTAGTCTGAACACAGGTATGGGGTGGGTGAATGAGGCACTAATAGCCCTGCAGACAACCCACAACACTGCACAGCATATAGGAGGGAGGCCCCACATTCCTCCTAGCACAACACAATATGCAACACTGGCAGGGACGCATACCACAGGTGGCCCAAGCGGAGGCAGCACGAAGGAGCACCACCACTAACCAACCCACCAAAAAACTCATCCCTCTGCTTACACCTCACAAACTGTAAAACAAAACACAACCATATAGCACAACAAACTGCATGCACTTCAAAACACCACAACAAGGAAACAAGCCCCACATAGCCTCGCACAACAGCACATGACAACTACTGACCGAAAAATCACACATGCGCTCAGTGAGTGGTGTAAACCAAACTGAAGCTGCCAACAGCACATCACAGTTCTCTTGTGCTTTTTCCCACTCAGTCCTACTAACTTACCCTACCCTCTTGCTTGTCAGATCCACCAGAGCGCCAGGGGACCACTCACGTGGTGACAGTTCAAAGTATAAATATCCTTTAACATAACATTACAGAATGCAAACAGGGTGTGCCTTAAAGAGTGGATTGAAGATTCCAAATTGCTTACCTGGCCAGAAAATGAAGCAGGACCAGTACTGATAATACCAACAAAAAAATCCAACCCTGTGTTTCAGAAGCAATGTTTCGGTGAAAGTGGGGATGAACGAGGATTGCCAACGTATCACAGGCCCACCAGGCATGAAAGTGGGCAGAGCTGCATTAATGGGCCACTACTGTGCTTGTGGACCAAAGGCCTATATGCATCTCCCTCCCAAATGGGTAGGCATATGTTCCATAGTAGTAATAAGTGCACGGGCTCTGGTGGTGCCACAAAGTGAGGTGCAGGTTGGCAATTTTCCCCATATGAGCTTGAACAGCAGACACAAATGGTCTCTTGCTCTAAAACGTACCCGAAGGGAGAATTATTTCTCAACAAAATCAATTGAGGCCTATTATGACATACCAGAAGAACATAAACTGATTGGCTAATCTTGCGGTACGTACTAGCAAGGGATGAGCAGAATGGGTCCCTTACGGAGGACATAACAAACGTACAGGAGCTGCACACTAAGATGGTGTTACAGGTGGGGGACATTGAAGGTGATGACTGGTTTAATTACCAGTTTTGATGGGTACCCACCTGGTTGGTGAATGCATTTAAAATACTATTGGCCATACTGGTACTGGTCCTGGCTTCTCTCTGTGTCATGAAGATAGCCTGAATCAATGTAAAAAGGAAACCAAGAAAGCACTGGAAATGACAATAATAGTAAATGTGGGTGATCACACACACAGATATACCCAAACAGATGAACTACCCTGCATGTGTACAATCAAACGTCCGATTAGACCTCACAGGACAATGTTCGAATGTCCTGTTGACCCCCACATTTACACCGAACATTGGGTGGGTTGTGCAGGGGATGGAGACTGCTCTTTAATGACATGTGGCCCAGAAGAATACGTAGCACAAAGAGGTAGCTTGAGGGGGGGGGGCACTTAAATATGCTACCTAAGAATGGCTATAGTGGGAGGGGCAGACGTGAGGGGGTGGTCAAAGATTCAACCAGAGCGGGGAATGTAATGGGGCATATGAACATGCAGGTATCACCTACTGCCCCTACTCAAATAGATATGCAAGTACCAATTCCTGTCCCTATTTCTCACCATTACTGTACAGGTGAGAAACGATACCAGCTGAGTCAGCCTATCACCCCATGAGTCTAGGGGTGAGAGACAAGACAAACTAAGGCAAAATACAAGAAACAATATTTTAAACAATAAATGTATATGCCTCTGCCATAAATAATTAATTAGGTTGTGTGGCACTAGCAGGGATTATAGTTAGATAGTAGAAGCACAAGTAGTGTGCTGTATATAGCATAGAAGGGAGGAGGATACCTGAATATCAAGAGACGGACTCACTACACTGATAGGGCAGGTGAAATTATAGGCAGGTTAGATGCAGAATACACGGGTAGCGACACCAATGTATGGCAGATGCATAAGGTGAATGTAACAGGGAAAGGCACAAATATAGGTCTCTAATAAGGAGGTGAGAAGCACAGAAGTACAGCCATTTTCCTACCACAGAGGCTGCAGCAGGCCTAAGAGTTAGCATGGCTTCAAGTAAGATGCTGAATTCACCAAAACTTATTTTAGAAGCTTGAATCTGCTCAGACAGAAGTTCGTAGAAAGCGCCAAGGCAGATGCACAAAAGGGATAAATGGATGAGCAGAGAAGAGCTAAGAGTTCCCAGGACTGGAAGCGCAGGATCCCAAGTTCATTAAGTTACACCAAGAGCACAAACAACCATTGATGTCCAGGTTCATGGGATCAGTATGGTAAAACAGATAAATGATGTGTGTGTCCAGTGGCCACAAAAAGTACAACATGCACGTTAGAATTAGCTAAAAATCCAGTAAATACCAGAAAAAATCATTCTCCAACACGGTCCCCTAACACGTGATCAAGAAATGAAGAACACTGGCTATTCATTATAAGCCAAGTACAGATAAGACACCTGCCGAAATGCCCTAGCGCATGCACAGACACAAGACGATACACAAAGCCATATACTATGGAACTGGTAGATCACATGGCCTAAGGATGATGAGTAGTATTTTCAATTGCAAATTAGTGCAGACCATGGACTTCTCTCCCCCTACCCTATGTGTCTTTCATTTGTTGATGTCTTGTTAAAGTGTCCAGGATTCGTGAGTAATGTGCCAACCATGAAAATCCCTTTGGCCATACCGCATATAATGAATAATGGCAGCCAATGAGTGGCCAATATAATGAAGTAGTGAAAATATTATTTGTGATGGGCTGGGCTCAGGAGAAGCCATCAGATAGTTATAGCCCATTGAAGAAAGTAGCACTTATTAAGTATATATTAAAAAATGAACCAATTTTAACTCCTCAGGTTTTGTAACTGAAATCGTAGTATGACAGCATGTTTGACGTATTTGTAGTACAAAATCTAATCACACTCATGATAATGTTGAGAGCGATGATCATGATGTCCCGGCCGTTCTTCTGTGATTTGAATAACGCTGGGTTTTACTGTGCACTTGGAGTACTCCATTATTGAGTATTTTTGTTATGCTAGTGCAGTAATTTGGGCCCATCCGTGCACTTGGTAGCAGAGGATGGTGCCCTAGGTATTTTGTGGACAATCAAGGATTCCATGCCATCCCCCTTGGACCGAGAGGGCAGCTTGTGGAGAGCAGAATAATGTGCATCTAAGAAGAGAGGTCAGCAGGTACCCCCGTTGACTATACGTCCTTTCCGGTTTCGCAGGCTACTGCCCTGGGTGCAGAATGGCGGAGAAGGCAGATAGAGGAGACTTGATGCCGAAGACCCTCAGGGGATCCGTGGATGTGAGTATAAACTGTGCACAGCAAAACTGAAAATGTTCTGTTTTGTGTATTTATTGTTTTTGTATTATTGGTTTGTGAGATATAAAAAGCAAGAAATCTTTCAAAAAGGGTCGGAAAAGATGGCACGATAAGCCTCTTTTAGGGGCAGAGAAAAAAGAGAATGATTCCCTGCTTGACGGGAAGACAGCTGTATTTCTATTTATGTTAATGTTGTTGGTGCCTTTTTATTTTTTTGTGGTATATAGAATAGGGAAATTGGGGTGTTTTTGTTGTGTTGGTAGAGTGAATTTGTGTTGTTAATAAGGAAAAGTGCTTTAGAGTATTAGCAGCATTTTTTGTGGTGCTGCTCAGGAGAGGGATGTTGGGCCACGTGGTCTAGGAGAGCGACATGAGTGTGTTAATGTTGTTGTAGGAAAACATTGTAGGGGAAGGGTGAGAAAAAAGGTGAAACAAGTGTGCGCAAGTATAAAAGCAGTAATTATTGACTATTGGTAAGTTGTGTTTTTAAAATTGCTATCAATGGACTTCTCTCCCCCTACCCTATCTGTCTTTCCTTTTTTGACGTCTCATCCACATGTCAAAGTTGATGAGTAATGATCCAACCAATGGAAATCCCTCTTGCCATACCTCCCGGGATGAATAAATGCCACCCAATGAGTGCAAAATATAATGATGTAGTGAAAATATTATTTGTGATGGCTGGGCTCAGGAGGAGCCATCACATAGTTCTAACCCAATGAAGAAAGTAGCACTTATGTAGTCTATATGTATCTTAAGGAATTAACCAATCATAACCGACATACGTTTTGTAACTGAAATCGTATTATGACGTCACTGTTGACATATTTGTAGTAAAAAATCAGCTCACACATATGATAATGTTCGAGAGCTACCTTCATGCATCCCGGCCGTTATTTTGTGTTTTGAATAAAGCTGTGTTTTACAGTGCACTTGGAGTACTCCATTATTGAGTAGTGGTTTTTATGCTAGAGCAGCAATTTGGGCCCATCTGTACATGGCTCCCAGCTGCACATCCTCCTCACTGTGTTTGCTTCACCAGACACACTCTCTGCCTTCTCTGGTCGTTGTCTGTTTCTTAGCAATGGGTTGCTCATCAAAATTGGAGAAGTATTGGTTTTCAACCACATTTTCATTCTCAAGCGAGTTACATAATCACATCAGGTTCATAACAGGTTCATAACACAGGTTCATAACACAGTACAGTGCAGGAGTTCATAACTCCTGGATTCAGTGTGATGGGGCCACTGCAGACTTGTGAGTGGATATCTTTTGGCAGTCACCAGGGGTAGCAGCTATGACCCCTGGTGACTGCTCTGCCACCTGTGCAACCCCTGGTCAAGAATTGCAGAGCCCTCTTAAATGTTAGAAAACCACCCGCAAAGTTTTTTTTTTTACTTGTTACACTCACAAAGGTGCAGCCCGAGATTAGTGTTTGTCTAAATAGGCCATGCAGACTGGATGCCACAGATGCAAAACCTCTTAAATTTAACTTGATTGTTTTATGTTTCTTCGGGTCTTCATTTTGTGCAGCAATTGTTGTAATGTTACTGTGTCCTAGATTTTCCTTTATCCAGGTAAAGTAGATGGTGTTATATGTGTATGTGTAGCACTTCATGTCTGAATCTAAATTCTTCCTACTTCTAGGCGTTGTAAAATTAGGTGTTACTACTAAAAAATATAATAGCACTTAAATTATCAACACCAAAAGGATGAAGGGCTGATTCAGCCCTGCTGAAATATGGAAAGGGCAGGCTGGCACATGTCAAAGTTGAGTTTGTAACTCACTAACTATCCAATTGCAACACAGAATGCAGTTTAATCAACTGTGTAATTAATGAAACATTTATTAGGATATCTACCCACCACCCTCTTCGGTCCCAATCTGTCCTTTTTAAAACAAAATATAACACTAGTATTATCAGGTTAGCTAGTGGCAATTACATATTCTTCCTGACTCTAAGCATTGTAATAGTAAGTGTCACGCTAAGAAGAAATGGAACCCCAGAGCCAGTGCATGACCACATGCTGCCCTATGCACATTTAAGGAGAACTACCTGGTAGGACAGCTCAGCGGGTTAGATGACCACTGTTGACATCTCTGTGTGTTCTGCTGGTCTCAGTTTTGAATTCCTGCAAGGACTACCCAACATGTCATCCTGCTGATGTCGACAAATGAGTATTGTTTTCAGTTGCCAGGTTGGAATATTTTTATAAAAGAGTATTTTATGTAAAGTACTTTGACGAAAGCTCTACATAAGTAATAGATTATTATAGATGCCCAAGTGTTAGCATCAATAAATCCAAGCATAGGCTCAGAACGATGTCATTGGGTCTCATTATGACCACGGCGGTAGCCGTGCTTGTAAAAACAACACAGCTGACGCCGGAGTTGTGTTTTTTTCCGGCGTCTGGCAATGGGGAATCACCGGGGCATTAGGACTCAATGGGAACGGGGAGGACGGTAGCACCGGCACCATTTATAATGGTGCCGGTGCTACTGTCAAAGTCTGCGTGCGGGTGCCTGGCAGGCGGAAAGGCACCCGGCACGCAAACTTGTACTCTGCCGGTCCAGTAAAAACGGTGCCGGTAAGCCTACCAGCACCGTTGTTACCAGACCGGCAGGGTTGTAATGAGGCCCATAGTCTTAAATTAATGTAATTTAAAAAGCATTTCTTTGCTTCCATGTGAATCTTACCTTTTTATGCTGGCATGTCTGTAGCTTAATGGATTATTAATGCATTGGAATGCATGGTGTCTGCAACTTCATACCCCATAATTCATTTATCCTCAAGAAAGCCGTGTTTGATAAAACACAAGCACATCCACAAATGTAGGCAATACAACTAGGTTTTTTAATGAAAAATCTTGGGTTTTTTTTAAATATGTGCATATAGTGTGGTACATTTAACGGCTCAGACTTAATGTGCTAGTTAATAACGATTGATTACATTTTGAAAGAAAACTTGTTTTGCACATCTATACCTTGAGTTTTCTATCCCTTGATTATATTAACTGACATTGGGTGGCCTTAGTGGACATTTGAGAGATTAACTTGGCATATGAAAGAAGCAATTGGATATATAAAGCAGTTATTTACATGTTGTTACTGTGCTTAGGATGTGAGGCTTTAACAGACATAAGATGTCAGTATCCTCAAATGGAGGCTACATTTGGCACACTGTGTTATATGGCCACACCTGGGAATGTGGGGTTTTACTTGGAATAGAAATACCAGACCGGATATGTACAGCTATAATTGGTATAAGATGGCAGTAAATGGCCATATGAGGCTGTAGTGACTTATGCATGGCAGTATCCCTGGCCTATGCTGGTTCTACTGAGTATACCCCTGTCATAACAGGACTTCCTCTGTGGCATATAAAGGCAGGAAACTAGTTCAAATGTGGTTGGTATCTAAAATGTTATACCTGCTTTAGTACTGTTTGGTATGTTATGAAAAGTAAGAATATGTATGTTCTTTTAAACCCGACAATCACTTCAGGAGATGTCATTGGTGTTAAATGTCATGTGGTGTTATAAGTTCATATTACATAACTTTCTTCAATATTATCGGACGTGTCATGTCACTTCCGTTACCCTAGGGATTTTGGTTAATTGACGTTCCTGGACATGCCCACTGTTATTTTATGTAGACAGTTTTGACATATAATATCAACACAGCTATGGGATTCGGTGGCTGGTTAATAGGTTGGTGCATGAGGGTGTACGGGGGAGGGGTGGATGTCAGGAGTAAAGTGGTGTCAATGTGTACATTTTTGTGGTATGTGATAGTGACTGAGGTAAGCATTATGGGCTAGACGAAGGTGCATGAGTTCAGGGAAGGCGTCTGTTGAGGAACTTTGATGGGGATAGGCGCAGTACAAGCCTAGCCGTTTTGTACAAAGAGTACACACACTTATTAACATTTCATATGTGGAGGTGCATGGAGGCTCTATGAGAACCTGTTGGTATTTGTGTTCTGTTATAGTTTATTTTTATAGTGCATTAACTCAACTGATGGCGAGTCAAGGTGTGGTGTAGAAGTCAGTTATTAAAACCAAATCACAGAAGCGCAATTGATAAATTGTTTTGTTAGGTTATGTTGTAATTTTAGTGTTTAAACAAAAGGCAGAGGGTTATTCACTCATGCTTCTTACTTTTGGCATTTTTATGAAAACAGAGGCATGTCTGAGGAGCATCACTGGCAGTAGCACGACACCCAAAATGATCCATATTCATTATTTTCTTATTTTATTTTTATATTTAAATAGTGCATAAAACGGGCATGTGGCCATCGTAGCGCTAACACAACTAACAGAAACATAAAAAACACATAGGGGTAAAACGAGTTAACAGTAATCACGCATGCGAAGAAAAGGTAAGCTGGACCAAGACAGAATATAGGCCCTCCTTCTAATAGTGTAATTGGGTTGTATGTGTCGGTGTTGCCAGGTGTGTTTGTACCAAGCCTGTGCTAGTAGTTTACTGAGTGTGTTAGTGTCTGGACTAAATGTCTGCAGCAGGTGGGAGAAGACTGGAACACCTTACCAGTCTGATTGAAATAGGTACAAAGAAGTTATTCTCCCCACAATAGTGCGATCTTTGTCCTGTTGTGTCCTGGCAAATAATTTATACCTGGGATTGTAAATCTGGTTTTATTAGGTAATATACCTGGAATGTTGCATCATATCCCAAGAAAACAGACATTTAGTTGTGTGACTTCTCTGACATTCTATATTGGATACATGCATTGCTGTGTATAGCCAACAATCACCTTTGGTGCACATGCATTGATGTTTTGCCAGTTAATTGGCTTTCTCGAGGCTAAAATTGTAGGTTGCTGGTCATAACAACAATGTCTATTTTTACAACATCGCTGTCTTTGACCCGTTGGGTCTGTCACTTTCTGTTTGCATCCAATCTAGGTAAGTACAATTTAAGTATATTATCCATATTACACATTCATAGTGAGCCAGTAATGTTAACAGAGCATTTATGGTAATTCCGTCTTATTGGGAGGGATTCCTCATCGCATACAGGTACTTCCTTGTTTTGAGTGATCTGCCTCCGATGGCTGCATCCATTGTTAGGTCCGGCGTGTGGCAAGGCCCTCTGGCGATTCCTCTGGGCTATGCTGTTTGTCCTTGTTTCAGAACGGTTCTGGTCAGTGGCGCTTACGGGTGTCCGGCAGTGTGTACCTTTGTATCTACGTCTAATGGTGGGCTCATACAGAAGAGTTCACAATCAATGAAGTCGTTGCAGTTCGGCAAGAACAGTGGAAGGTTACTACGGCCGCAGCCAACCAATATGCAGTCTCTGTTCTCCTGTGAGCACCATTGATCGATCTTAATTCTCTGTAGGACCTTAAAGTCAGTAGTTCTTATGACCCCAGAGCAAATCCTCTCTCTGAGCCAGGACATAACCTTATCTCTAAGGGCTTCCTTAGGATCAATGCCTGCTGGTAGCAACACGTTAGAAATAATAACAATTCTGTGATCTAGGACAGATCTTTTTAACGATTTATTCAGAATAAAGGGCATCTGTGTTTTGGCGATTCGGAGGCTCATACTGATTTTATCTTATTATCATCACAATGAGCACCCCGTAACAATGTCCCTTGAAGATCTTCATTTGCAGTGTGGAGCCAACTATAGATGATTGGATTTGCTCTTCAAGTAAGGCAGTAGTGGCTGGAGCCATGAGATGAGGATGCTTCTGCTCTTCATTTGCCAATATTTACAGCATCCAGCTCAGTCTGACAAGTGTTATCCTCCGCGCATATGCAGTGCTCAATAGGGTCCACTATCTGGACTTCCATATTAAGCGAACACGCCAATTCACTGCAGTCCATCTGAACGGTTTGGCAGCTCTTAGGATCCATTTCAATATTGAAATACAAGTCAGTTTGGCAAGAATTGTCTATCTTAACAGGAACTACATATTGTGCAGATATATCTAATAAATCCAACCATAAACCAAAGTCATGAGCCACTTTCCATTAATGCAACCTCCCATCCATGCACCCAGGCTCCAGCCTACAATCTCCGAATAAGCCGGCGGTGCTGTGAGACAGCCACAGTGTATGAGCTATACGAATGCCCACTAAGAGAACATTACATATAATTAAAACAGTGCAACTGTTTTAATTGTCCTTGAGAGCTTTTAAAAAATAAGACATATGTCTGTGATAATTAGTAACATACAGATATGAATTATTCATCTGACAAAAGCAGAAAGTAGTGATTACTGAAGCTTTGCATTATTTATTTCCAAATCAGTTAAAATTCTGTTCTCTATAGTGTTCCCCTCTGCGACTGAATTATGAACTCATCTTACCCCCCTCCCTTCGCCCATGTCCCATTTATAAAGCACAGAAAAGAACTCGAGATTAGGCAAGGCATCACTTGGCAGGAAGTCTTTTCTTTTTCTGTAAAAATAAGAAAAGGAAAATGTAGATGTTTACAAAGTGTCTGCGATGAAAAACCTTTTCTTAGAAGCACCTTCTCCAAAATCTGGTTTGGCCTCCTCGCATCAAGGCCTAGGCCTCAGATTCAGCCAGGGCGGGCACAACGCCACCCAGCATAAGGAGAGAAGGGGCACTGTTTATTTGGATTGGTTGGTGCTCATAACGGAGCTCTATACATCCGGATGGAAGGTTCCTGAACAGGCTCCCCACATTCTGCTGCCTCACCGAGCACTGATTTACGAAGCCAAAGTAAATGAATCATTTGGCCAAGAACAATTGCAGCTTTTTCCATTGCATTTTGAAATGAAGCACAGAAACGTGTTTTAAAAACACTGAATCCAGATTTTAAAGGAGGAAGATGTGCTCTATTGGGGAAGGCTTGGGAAACCAGGGACATTGGAGGTGAATATAGAAGACCTGGTGGTGCTCTGGCTTGACCCAAGGGCAGGGCTCCAGTTAAGAATTCGGAGAGTGAGTATTGTACTTAATATTTTTTTAAGTTAGGAGTAAAATATTTTTTTTAGTGATTCATAAAGTAAGTCACATTCATATTGGGAGTACATTATAAGTGAATACAACTCTTTTTTTTTTTTAAACTTTTATTTTTATTGGCAGAGGTTCACAAGGTACAAACATCGGGGCGACAAGCATATGAATCATGTGGATCGTGGAGCTGCTTGCGGGCCACTTTATCATCATTACAACAGTGATTGCAATATGTTACAAATAAAGGAGGAGACCAAAGGAGATCACAATGCATGAGTGAAGGCCGGGGATAGACAAGACCCCGATGCGGCTTCGGACTGATTGTTGAGATATGTGGCGAATTCACTCCAAATGTTCTTGGGACGAGATCGGGCCGGCAGCATAGCCAAATAGTCCTCCTCGCAGTTCCGTGACCATGTGAGCAGGCCCAACCATCTCTGAGGGGTCGGAGGAGAGGAACACCTCCAGTTCTGGAGTATACACTTCTTGGCAATCATGCAACTTATATTTAAAAACTTTTTCAGGCGCTTAGTTTCCTCAGTGCTCCAAACCCCAAACAGAACTGCCAGAGGATCGGGATCAATAGTGGTTTCGGTTACTGCACTAAGTGTTTTTATGACCCCTTCCCAGAAATCGGACAGCTTATGACAGGACCAGAACATATGTAGGTGATCAGCGTCTGTGGCCCTGCAGCGCGGGCAGAGGCGCACCTCGGAGCGAGCAAACCCAGAAGTCCTGTGAGGTGTATAATATAGCCTATTGAGGAGTTTATACTGCATGGCCCGAAAGCGGAAGTTGAGGGAGACTCTTTTGGTGTGGAGACACATGCTTTCCCACAACCCATCAGGCATCTCTAGGCCCAGTTCGTCTGCCCATTTGTTGCGCGCTCCAAGAACCGGAGCAGAGGAGGCATCCTGAAGGATATGATACAGGGATGAGACAACGCCCCGTGCACCGCCCGAGTTGGCGATGTACGCTATAGCCGGGTCGTCTGGGGGTTCATCTGGGAAGGAGGGCCACATAGTGCGGAACGCAGCGCGAAGCCTGTAGTATTGAAGAGTCTCTAAGGGAGATTTAGTGTGACCCGGCCTCCAAGTCTGGGGATCTATAAATTTGCCCTCTGGATAGAAGTCAGACAATGCCCTATAACCCAGAGCCTCCCAGTGGCGGGTCAAGGCCGCATCCAGCGTGGGCTCCAACCCCGGGAAGGCCCACACGGGCAGCCACTTGTAATACGGGGAGGTCCCAGCTGATGGGCTTAGTATGTGTGACCAAGCGAACAAGGTCGCGGCGATGGGGTCAATGGGGGAGTCCGGGGCATAATGTCGGTGCAGCACTAGGGTCATCAGATTAATACCCGAGGATGCCAACCGTTCCAGCTTGACGTGAGGGCGCACTGGGGCGCCAGGGTACCAGTGGGTGGCGTGCTGGGCTTGGGCCGCGATCCAATATATAGCAAGGTCAGGAGCAGCAATACCCCCCGTCTGTATGAGAGTGCCATGTCAGTCCACTTCTTGTGCACTGCACCAGAGTGCCAGAGGAATTGTGCGCAGAACGTGTGAAGCTTAGTGAAGTATGCCCTCCCAGGCCATAAGGGTATGTTACTAAAGGTGTACAGGAGCTTGGGGAGGAGAATCATTTTGATCAGGGACAGTCGTCCCGCAACGGACAATGGGAGAGTGCGCCATCGTGAGATTTTAGCCTCAACTGTCTGCGCTACCGCGGAGTAATTATCGGTGAGTAGGGTGGGTTTAGTGAGGGATACATGTACTCCCAGGTATTTAATGCCGTTAGGGGCCCAGCACAGAGGATATTCGGAAGTGGGCTGTGTGGTAGCTTTAGTGAGCGGGAAGATCTCCGACTTGGAGTAATTGATCGTAAAGCCGGAATGGGTGCCAATGCGAGTGATGTCTCTCAATATGGGATTGAGGTGAGTTGTGGGATCTCTGATGTAAAGTAGGACGTCGTCTGCATATAGGGATATAATTTCAGGCTCCTCTATCAATCTTATTCCCTTACGAGAGTGTCTTGAACGTACATAGTCCGCCATCGGTTCAATCGCCAATGCGAAGAGAATCGGAGAGAAGGGACAGCCCTGACGGGTGCCTCTGAATAGCGTGAAGATCTCAGATGTAAGAGAGTTAACTCGAACGCGCGCCACGGGGGACGTGTACAATAGTCTAATAAACCCTATCATGTTTGGGCCAACACCCATTGTCTCAAGGACCAACCACATGTATTTCCAAGAAACCATGTCAAAGGCTTTCTGGGCATCCAACGTAACCGCTACAGCCTGGGCGTCCTGATCTATGCGGGACATGACATTAAACAATCTCCTGATATTGTGGGAGGTGGACCTGCCCGGGACGAAGCCCGCTTGGTCCTCATGCACAAGGTGCGTCATGATTGGCAAAAAGCGGTTGGCAATGATTTTAGCAAAGATCTTTGTGTCAAGATTCATGAGAGAAAGGGGTCTGTATGACCCGCACTCGTCCTCAAGCTTACCCAGTTTGAGCAACACCGTGATTACCGCTTCACGCATGGAGGGGGGAAGGATGGAGGCTTGGAGTGCCTCATTCCATACCTCAAACAGCCGAGGGGCCAGGACAACTATGTGCTCCTGATAAAAGTCGGCGGTAAGCCCGTCAGGGCCAGGCGCCTTGCCTTTGGGCAAGTCAGAGATGGATGACACTATCTCGTCTAGCGTGATCGGGGAGTCTAACTGGTCCCTAGTCTGTTGGGAAATTTCTGTAGTGGGGATCTGCCCGAGGAGCTCGCACATATGCTGCTTGGTGTGTTCTGCGGGCTGGGAATAAAGGGAGCTATAAAACTCAGTGAATGTCTCTAGTATTTTCGGGTCCGCCCACTGAGCGTCGCCATTTCGGTCTTTGATGGAGGAGATCTGTGTACGGCCCATTTCCCCCCTCACCAGGGTCGCAAGCGTTTTCCCAGGTCTGTCGCCCTCCCCATATCTCCTGGCGGCCTGGGGGCGGCTGAAATAACGGACTTCGGAGGTGGCCAGTGTGTTATATACTTGGAGTTCATCAGAGATCTGGGCAAGAATGGAGGGGTCAGAGCTGGTAGTGTTACGTTGCTCAAGTTGTTTCAATTTGGTCTCAGATTGCCCCAGAGCAGCCCTAATGGCCTTCAGCACCCCGGCCTCTCGGGAGATGGACATGCCCCTTATATATACCTTGAAGGCCTCCCACCTAACCGCGGCGGTCGTGTCATGAAGTGAGTTAAGTTCAAAGAACGACCCGATATCAGCTAGTATTCCGGCCTTGAACACGATGTCTTTTAGGGCCTCAGACTTAAAGCGCCAAGTGCTGACTGTTGGAACAGGAGTGCCCAGTCTCAGGGACAGTGTGATTGGAGCGTGGTCCGAGAGCGTGCGGGCCAGAATGCCCGTGCCCTCCACCCCGCCCACCACCTCGCCGGAGACCAAGAACAGATCTATCCTGGACGAGCTATCATGCACAGATGAGTAGTAGGTGTATTCACGTTTCTGGGGATGGAGAGTTCTCCAGGCGTCGCAAATGTTGAGAGATTGCATATGGCCCCGAAGCCTGCGCGCCGCGCGAGACATTGCCCTAGGACTCGTGGCTGTTCTGTCTAGGACGGTGTCCAATATAAGGTTCAGATCTCCTCCCCATATAATGTGCACTCCCACAAAACCCAGGAGTATGGTGGCTATTGTGTCAAAGAATTCCGGTGAGTCCACATTGGGACAGTAGGTGTTGACAAGCAGATATTCCCTATTGACTAGTGTGCAGTGTAGTATAACGTAGCGACCCTCGGGGTCGATGTAGCTTTTGTGCAGTCCAAACTTAATTGATTTGTGGATAAGCGTGAGAACACCCCTAGATTGCGTGGAGTAGGAAGTGAAAAATCTGGCGGGACCCCATGATGGGGCAAGTGCCCTTGGTATCAGACCATTGGAGTGTGTCTCCTGCAGTAGCAGGATCCTAGAGTTATGCCTGTTGGCATACGCCATGATCTTGCGGGCTTTGGTGTTGTTGCTCAATCCCCGAATATTCCAGGACATTATGACAGTAGGCATTTCAGTTGTAGCCATCTTCAACCGCAATATCCATCCTCAATGAACATCCCAACCCAAGTGGCCGTGTGGGCTCCCGTAGTTAAGACAGCATGCGTGCTTGTGCCACCTCAGGATGCGCCTCGCGAAACCTCGTATGCCTTTTTGAGAAACAACCCCCTTTCCACCCCCCACCCGCACCACTAACCGTAAATCAGCAGTGTAACCATCACCCTCCCTTAGCAACCCACAGATAGGCCAACCCCAACCTGGCCAGCACTTCCCCAAGGCCCAACGGGGGCCAACCCATTCCAGCAGAACAGAAAAAAACAGTGCAATCGCAATGGGGTGCGCCGTTGCCACGCACTAGCACGCTTAGAGCCAACGGCTCTGTTACCAAACGAACAGTAGCGGTGGACTTCTAGCGCAAGCCCCCGCCCGCAGAGCGGGAACTTGGGGACAGCGCATGAGCCCCTGCGGTTCCGCAACTACCAGACCAGTGTCAACAGTCGTATAGCATCCACCCCATGTGTCCCCAGAGTGGGGAACTGGGACGGTCTCAACGAGGTGGAGGTCTCGTAGTTGTGCCATTGAAGGAGGAAAACATAACAGTTGGGCAGCAAAATATTACAATATTGGCCTCATGCAAAGCATCATTTCAGCCCCAAGGAGGATTAGAGCCTGAACATTACGGCCCAGGCAGTCAGCGGGTGCGTAGACCATCACAGTGAGAAATTGTAATTACAGAGTCAGCAAATGCAGCCAGTAAACCCACTCCACAACACCCCGTCAATTTTCATCAGCAATGACATCACCAGGGCCCTGAAGCGGTATCTGCATCTCAATAAATTTTGCTGCCTCTTCAGGGATGGTAAAGAAATAGAGTTTGCCCCTGTGGGTGATTTTGAGTCTGGCAGGAAATAAAATGGCATATGGGACTTTGCGCTCCCGGAGCATCTTCTTGACGCCAAGGAACTGACGCCTTTCCTGCTGCACAGCCATTGAGAAATCCGGGAAGATTCGGATAGTATTAGCCTCCAAGCGCAGCTCACCCCTCTCACGTGCCAGGCGGAGGATGTGGTCCCTGTCCCGGTAATTGAGAATCTTGGCTATAATGGGCCTGGGGATATCGCCAGGCCTGGGGCGCGGGGACAAAGCCCGGTGAGCTCGCTCAACAGTAAAGTAAGGGGAAATATCCGGGTCACCAAGCAAGTCCTTGAGTAGACGTTCGACCGCCTCCTCCATTCGACCCTTCAGGGCGGTTTCAGGGACCCCAATGATGCGTAGGTTGTTTCTACGGGAGTGGGATTCCAAGTCGTCGCATTTGGCCTTTACATTCTTCATGTCGCGCGACAAGGCAGCCACAGTGTCCTGTAGTGTGTGTATCACATCCTCATTGGTCGAGATCCGATTTTCGGCCTCCGTAATTCTGGAGCCAGCCTGATCAATGCGTGTTTTGAGTGAGGCCACGTTAGCGTTGATGTCGTCAAGCTTTTCATGAAAGGAGGCAAAGTTTTTGGCCATCGATTCCATCATGGCAGCGAGATCAGGAGACGCAGCCCCGGAACTCAGCTCGGTATCAGGTTCCTCCGGCGTAGTTGATGCGTGGCCCACCTCGGATCGAGGGACCGCCTTTGTAAATTTGTCCATGGCCCCCGCCTGGCGCCGCTCTTAGAGCGATTCGACATGATCGGTAGCAGAGAATGAGAGGGGGAGATGCCAAGATAAGAGTAGCCAGTTACAGCGGCACAGGGCTGCTACGGGCACGAAGGAGGCGGCCAAGTAGGCCTCGGTCGGTTAAGCCCCCGAGCCAGGAAGTGAGGAGACCATACGCGTGGAAGTTCCAATTGTTTACAAGATGTAGGGCTTACCAGAGGGACCAGCAGCCTCCCCAGTGCAGTCCCCGTGGTGGTCTCCAACAGAGTGAGCAGCTTGCAGTCCAGAAGAGATTGGGGCGCTGAGGGGGTGGGGTATGCAAGACGGGGACACCCGACTGCGCAGCTGAGGTGTTGCGGAGCCAGAGAGAACGGCCCGGTGCGATGCAGTCTGCAACTTGTGGTGGGACTGCCCAGTGTGATGAGGAGTGAGTGGGGCCAGGTATAGGTGGTCCGCAAGCGTGAGTCAACTGGGTGTGGTGCAGATCACCCACCGGAAAGGATGAGGTACAGTGCAACTCAGTCTCGAGAGCCGGGTGAGGCCACAATGCAGCGATGCGGTGAAGGGAGACCCCCGCAGGGAGGGCCACGCACAGTATGTCCGGGCCTCAGCAGGCCATCACACATGGGGCGAAACGTGCTGGGAGCACGGAAGACACAGATGGCGGCCGCCCCCAATCCTCACCTCAAAAATCGCCGCGTCCTCTCCTCAGGCGCCGCAGGCCCGAGCCAGGCAGGGTCGCCACAGCGAAATGGCCCGCCAGCAGCCCCTCGATCGCAGAGGGAGGGGCCGCAGATCCGTAGGCCGCCTCCAGGATCCGCGACGGGGGCGGGCGATGGGCTCCGCCGCGGCAACACTCCCCGCAGGCCCGCTCCCCGCTCAGCCCCCACTCCCGGCCGCAGCCAAGCAGCCGGCGCGGTAACGATCTCCCACGGGAGGGGCGGGCAGGCGGAGACAACAGGGGCACCGGTCCAGCGGCGAGGAGGAGCCGCGCCCGAGGCACAGGCACGAACCAGCAGCGATGGGGGCGGCGGCGAGCGCCCGCTCGAGCCACGGGGCACACGGGAGACGTCCGATGGCCCCGGGCCGCGCCGCCGCCCGCGTAGCACGTAGGCAGATTAAGGGCACCTGGTGTCCGATTTCCTCCGGGATTCGGCGTGCGGAGAGCTCACAGCAGCAGCTGTAATTAGTCCAAGGCAGGGTTACTGGATCAGGCACGGAACGGCAGATGTAGCCGGATAGAAGGCGGCTAGGCGTGGAGCTCAAACACTAGGCGGCCATCTTGCAGGCTGCTCAACAGCGCCCCCCCGAATACAACTCTTTTAACTGTCAAACAGAAAGGTTTTTTGTAATAATCACTTCTTCACACCTAGTTAATAATGCACATTAAAAGATACCTTTTTACCTCTTCAGATCCAGCAGTGAATAATAGTAGTTTATTCCTCTGGCTCTACGTGTACTACTGATTTGAACATATCTCTGGGGCCGAGTATGTGAAAGCAGGGGAACAGGCCCTTTTTATGTGTCTGTTTCCTATTTTTGGTTGGGAGTATTTTTACTCCCTATTTTTCTTTTTTGGGAGTATTTGCTTATCTTTAGGGAGTGTAAGTGGCTAATGCACTACATATCTGTAGGGCTGCGAAAGGGTGAGCAGCGGGTCAATGAAGGCAATAGGTGGAATCAGGGGGCAGGTGCAGACTTTGACTTATTGGGTCTCATTACGGGTCCGGCGGTAAGCCTGCCGGTGCAAGGAGGAATCATACAAATTTACTGGCGCCTGACTTCCCAATGCCACCGGCTCATTACAAGTCCGGCGGTCAGGAAGTCAGGTGCTGGTATGTTTGTGAATCCCCATTTCCATAGAGTCCACTGGGACTTTATGGAAGTGGGGACACGGAAGCATCGGCACAGTTTCTACCGGTACTGGTGATTCCGTGAAGGGTTTGCCTACCGTGACCGATGCGCTCAGCAGGGTCAGACCTGTCAGGCACAGCGGCTCTGGCTGGCAAACATAGAGTTTGCCAGTCCGGAAAACAAGGGTGCCAGTGATCTTACTGGCCCCCTTGTTTCTGGACCGGCAACAATGTAAGGAAGCTCCTTGTCCTTCTGTTGGCAATTTTAACTGGCCACAGCAGATTTGTTAGGTCAGCTGCTCACACTGGTGACAGACACGTCTCAAAGATGTTGGACAATAACAGACATGTTTTGATGTTAAACTGAGAGCCCCGTAAAGAGGTATCTCCTTGAAAGAAGAGAAAAAAGGTATGTAAGAAGAGAAAAAAGGAATTAACATAATAGCATCAAAGATTTCCAAATAAGACAATTCAATTGAACTTTTTATTCTTAAATGTTAAATTGTGAGTATTTTCCTCTCGTGGCACTTAAAACATAGTTTCCCTCATTAGCCAGGTGGTAGTTGAGCATTAACATTTCATTTCATATATTGGATTTATATAGCGCTTCCGCCATAATGCTGAACGCAACTAAACTACGGTACAAAAATAAAATGAAGACATGAGATGCATAGTCCAGTTAGGTAGAAGGCAACAGATGGGCTTTAAAAGAGGACCGAAACAAAGACAAGGACAGAAGTAGAGTATTCCAGAGCTTCATAGTGAGCAAGGAAAATGAAAGAAATCGCAGGGGGGGGGCACAAGGAGGCTCGGAAAAAGAAAAGAGAAAGAGGCATTGGGAGCTCAAGGCACAAGCAGGTGTGCAGAAAGAAACAAAAGAGTAGAGAAAAGGGGAGCTCATGGGTGGATTTCAAGACTATGGAGAGGAAATGAGCAAGAAGCTGGAACTGGACACACCAGGGGGCAGTTTGAAGGATGTAGCCGCACATCACCTCGGTGCCGCTCTGCACCAATAAATATCCTGCATTTCTTTTCTACCTGGAATGTTTCGAATCCTCAAACCGGCTGCTGCATATGTCTGAGAGCCTGCAGACTCCAGTGGCTCCATTGGAGTGTGTGTGGAGACAGTCGGACGAGCTGGCAGTGGTTGTGGCAGGGAGTCGGCCTGCGTGGTGAGGCCGGCCCAGGTGGTGCTTCTGCCCGCTATATCCGGTGCTGAGAGCAAACATGCCTAGTCTGCGTGTTTAACCCGGAGACTCAAGGTTTTTACGCTCTTCTCCGGGTCTCTGGGGAAGAGCGTGTAGTGTCCGGGTTTTCGGGAGACTGCAGACGGGGTGGCCCACCGCAAGGCACTTCTGTGCTGATGGAAAGGAAAGCTGTAGATCAGGTTTCTGGTCCATTTCCAGACTTGCTAATGGGGCGTGTTGTTATTAGTCACTCCCCCCGCTGCGCCAAACATTATCAATAATAACAATAATAATTTATTCAATGTGATACAGTTTAAATAATAAACTTTACACATATTCTAAAACATATAATAATACATGAAATGCAATAAAATCAAATGAAATATATGGAATAAAATCCATACAAATTCATACAATACATACAAAATACATAAGAAAGAAATATTCATAATAAAAGAAGAGATGGCGAAACAAGAAGAAGAAAACCCAAAATAGCCTTCATCCTTATTTATACAAGTAGGCACAGATTAAACGGTCACTAAAAGTTACCAAGAGTCTGGAGATCTTACAACAGTGGGAAATCAGACGGGATCAAGTCAAATGTCTATCAAACCTTAAGACAATTGGATATATATAATCCCTGGTCTGCCACTTCAGGTAAACACTTAACAAGTGCTCTACACAAATAATTCAATCATCTGTACCACACTTGCTATTATTCATATCTTGATACCCAGCCTTTCTTCAATCTTTAGCCAAATATTTTAAAGGGCAGTCATCAACCGCAAACTTTTAGAGTTGGTGCAATAGTACCAAAAGGATGATTCATTGATTGTTGCCAAGTCATGGGCATACCTCCCAATGTAATAGTGAATTATATTAATCATACTGTCACATTGCATCAGCAAATGTCTAGCTGTATCCAATGCATCACCCACATTACACGAGCGACAGATGCGTAGTTCACTGGGGGTATGCTCTCTTCTATCCATAACAATCATGGTCGGAAGCTGTTCCATTCTGAGTAGGAGTATAAAGCGTCAAAGCCTTTTGGAAGGGCAGAGATTTAGATAAGCTTGGGGTTTCATAAGGGAGTATAGTCTATATTGAACAAATTGGTAGCTTTTCAACGTGTTGAGGTGGGCAAAGTTCTCCAGCCAGTCCCACAACACAACCCGTTTATGTAGCACATTCTGCATCAGCTCAGAATAGTCCACTCCTCGACAAGTCCAGCCGATTTCAGCTAAATATTTTGTCATTCTTACAAATGGTGAGCAGGGATTTTGCTTCTTCCATAATTCCTGATAGGCTACTGTTAACAGCAAGTTGTTTATTCCAATACTCATCCTCAGGAAAAACCCTGATCTCTTTTTCATGACAATGGCTTTAAGCGAAGGCAATCCAAGTTCCAATCTTATACGAGCAATAGGTACTCCTGGTGGTAAGCCAAGGATACGTCGCCAGAATTTCCCTTCGATGACCTGAAGCCAATTGAGAGCTAAGTCAAAAAGAGCTTCTAACCCATAGGTCATCATAGGGATAAATACTTTCAAGTAAAGTTGGCGCGTACCCCATAACATGAAGCATCCCTGCTTATTAGTAAAACTGGCAATTAAACCAATAACAAAAGAGCACCATCTACCCCTACGCCTCAATGGGCAGAGCAGCGGCCATACCACTCAGGCAACTACCTGGGCCATTATGCAATACTTGGCCAGATGACAGTTTAATTGAAAAAACGAATGAAGACACCCCCAGCTCTCAGGGTGGGGCGGCTCCCTAATGGAATGTTTGTGCTCTCAAAAGGGTGTAATGAAGGCGAGAGCAGCAAATGAGAGAACGGTTCTGTAGAGTAATAAAGGCCAAACAACTCGAAAGAAAACTGCAGCTAATTTATTTACAAAAACAATATTGTCTGTTTACGGCTTCCTCAGTTGCTTAGTCTTAACAATCATTTCAATCACCCTGGCAGATTCTGCCTAATTTATAAAAAAAAAAATAGATCACTAGTCTCTAGCTTGCAAAAAGGTGGTTGGGGTCTCAGGAAAAGGGGGACGGGAACCCGATGACATCATCCTCCGGGTTTACCAATGCCAAATGTAGGCAGGTATGGCTGAGAGTAACGTGGGGCTCTGGAGCGGAGAGCAGGGACATCACAGCTTTCTGCTTACCCTCAGACCCCCTTGGCACCAAGTAGGAGATGGTGGCGCTTGGTGGACACCAGAGGAAGAACATTGATTAGTTGCACATCAGCAGCTTGAGAGCTGCTGTGTCTGAGGCAGGATTTGATCAGCGCTGCAGTAGGAGCAGCTGACAGGTGCCCAGGGCAGCGAGCAGGAGCAGCGGAGGCCCTGGGGAGACCACCTTGCCTGGAAGCTGTGAGTTCAGTGTGCTGGGCAGCTTTCCGGGTCTGGGAGCAGTGGCACCACCACCATGACTGGCACTGTCTCTAGCCTTGAGCTGCTGATGCAGTGGCCATCTGGGGCATCGAGGGAGTGGAGGAGGAGGTGTACTTCCACAGGGGCCAGTCATAATCACTGCAAAGATCCTGTGGGTACCAGGTGCTGCTGTGAGCTGGAATTGGGTGGAGCTGGTGGTGGTACAGTGGGATGGCGAAGGACAAGCTGAAGAAAGGTGGCACACAGGCAAAGATTGAGCAATACACCACTGCTACAGTGCCCAAGCTGACCGCCCTGAGTACCAGGGAGGCTAGCACGCCAGCACCACTGGATGGTCCATTTGCAGATGTCATGGATGCAATCACAAATTCCAGAGCGGCACTGGAAACCAACATTGACTCAGTTGGCTTGGAGGTCACCTTCTTGCACCACGATATGCAAAAAGTGACCGCCAGGATTGTCGTGGTGGAGCAAAGAACATCAGACGTAGAAGAGTCACTCCACTCAGTCAAATATTAGCTATTTGAGGGTCTAAGGCAGACCAGGGTGTTGGAAAATAGAGCAAAGGATGCAGAGGGAAGAGCCAGGAGGAGCAACCTGTGCATTGTCAGCTTACCTGAACGTGCAGAAGGCCCCCCCATGGAGCTCCATCTTGAGCAATGGTGGGCGGAAGTGGTGGGTCCTTCGGGGCTGTCAGCATTCTTTTCCATGGAAAGGGCACAGCAGGTCCCGGGTCAGCAAAGCCACCAGGTACTCCAGCATGTGCGGTTGTAGCTAAGCTCCTCAACTTTCTGGATCGGGACACCATCCTAAAGGCATCAATGAAAAAAGGAGGAAACAAGCAAGAAGCCAGAGCTGGACACACCAAGGGGCGCTTTGAGGGATGTAGACACACATCACCTTGGTGCTGCTTTGCACCATTAAATATCCTGCATTTCTTCACTACTTGGAGTGTTTCGACTCCTCAAACTGGCTCCTGCATATGTCTGAGAGCTTGCGGACGCCGTTGGTGCGATTACAGTGTGTGCGGAGACAGTCGGATGAGCTGGCAGTGGTCATGACAGGCAGTTAGCCTGCGTAGTGAGGCTGGCCCATGTGGTGCTGCAGAGTAACGTGGGGCTCCGGAGCAGAGAGCAGAGACAGCAGGGCTGTCTGCTAGCCCGCGGACCCGCTTGGCGCCAAGTAGGAGATGGCAGCGCTTGGCAGACGGTGGAGGAAGAACGTGGATTAGTTAGACATTGGCAGCTGGAGTGTGAGCCCAGGAGGACTGCTGTTCTGAGGTAGGATTTGGTCAGCGCTGCAGTGAGAGCAGCTGACAGGTGCTCAGGACAGCGAGCAGGAGAAGCGGAGTGACAAATCGATTTCCGGGGTTCCAGTGGTCGAGGGGTGAATATTGTTTTCTAAACCATGAATCAGCCACAGACCTCTAATGCACAAGAAGGGATACAAACTGATTGAAATAAGCAAATTATAAACCTTCTTGTCCAATTTTGGTAACATGGACGGAATGGCAGGCTTATCTCCAAAAGGTTGTGTGATGTTGGTTAGTTGCAACGCAGTGAAAATGCTTATATTAACCAATGATAAAAGGTACTGTCCAGTCAAGGTTTTATCAAAAATATCTACTTTATTTATATCACAACAAACAGTCGTAGCAACAGTACGAAATACAACCCACCCTGTAAAGGAATGCAGAGGACAGACAGCTTCAAAGAAGGAAAAGGATGCACTCTGGATACTGACAGAAGGGTCGTTGGTATGGTTAATAACCACAAGGTTACTTGGTTTTGGCACAAAGGGAGCAATGCATCTTAATGTGTCTCTAGCGGTCTTCCGGGAAAGACCAGGGGGACAGAACCACAATGTACCTTGTGCTGTAGTTGTTCTTGGTGCTCGACAGGGTGGAGTCAGCTTCAGTGCTCTTTGCAGGTTTCTGTGATAGAGTTCATGATGAGATTCAGCTGCAGGCATCAGGCAGCAAGACAGTTCAATGAGTGAAGCTGGACGAACGGCTGCAGGCTGGCCCGCATAGTGGCTTAGGGTCATGAACCATTGCCTCAGTCCTAATTTGCAGTTCTGAAGCACTGATCAAGGCATCTTGATGTCCCTAAGCGACTGCAGCTTGACAACAGTCAGCATTGCAGTCGGTTGCAGCTCAAGGAACTGGAGTGGCTTAAAAATGTCCTTTAAGGCAGATGTCCGTAGATGCTCGTCAAGGCACTTCTCCCAGGTTCTGGTGCTTTTTACCGAAGATGCTTGCTACAGATTTTATCATGGTACACTGTGTACTGGCTGGGTACAGGTTCTGGAGTGGCTAAAGGGTCCTCTGAGGTCTTCATCTTCCACTATTCCCTGGGAGATGTTTAGGGGAGGGATCCTGCATCCCTCTTTGGAGGTCTTGGCCTTCCTTCGCTGGCGGAATATGTATGGCAGACTGTACCTTCAGCCAAGGTCCAAAGGTGGGTTCTTCTTGCAGCTCCTGGCAAAGTCTTCAGATGATCTCCCAAAAGAGGGGCTCAGTCTTCTTTTAAAGCCAAGTGGCTGCCAGTGATTGGTGTAGCCTAATCCCACCTTAGTGAACCAATCCTAGGGTCAGTACCAACAATCTCCCATTCATGAGGTCATAGCCAGAGTGCTTTGCAACCGGAAAGGGAAAGGTAAGTGGGTGAAAACATGTGATACTAAGTACCACCCATCATCCTCTCTGTTGCTGATCAAAGAGTCTCTCTGGTTAATGGATCACTCTGTGGTTCCAAGCCACATTCTCGTTCCTGATAAAAGAAGTTCCCCCACTGGGGTGGCTTACTGTAAACACGCAGTCCCAAACATAACAGTTCACTGTCAATGACAATGAGGGTGGGAGCTGGCTCCAGGTTGACACAGCTACATATGAAAGGTTGGTTAAGGATTGGGGATCTTGTCATGCTTATCTGGGTTAGTAAATTGGTTTCTTAGTAATTTCGTTGTGGTGGTTCTTAATGCTGCAGATTGCAGGGATGGGTAACAGTCAACCATGTGTTACTGTAACAATAGTATGAGTTTTAGGGGATACATCCTTATGCAAGCCCTCCAAGAAAATAGTATATAGAGGATGTGTACAAATAAGTGTTCTGTTTATTTTGACAGAATAAACTGAACAAGTTTTATGTGATTTACACAGCCACATACATCATATCTTGTGAGATTGTTTTTAGTAAGTGTTAAGTAAACACATCAATTTCAACATGATGTTATTGACTCCTGTTCATGGCAATATAGCAAAAGAGGAATTGCCAACTGCATGGCCAACAGTTTCACCCACTCGTCGGGGCTTTGTCAAGGCAGTTTAGTCAAATATTATAGCTGTACAATATTTTTGGAGTCCTACATTGTTTAAGATTCACATGAATTCTAAACATAGTGTTATATTTCATTTAGCCAGTGAGTATATTGGGGAGTGAAGATAAGAGGAGAGGGGAAAGGAGGAGAGAAGAGAAGAAAAACTGTTTTTTTTTGCCAAGGTTAGCACAAATAGTTTCAGGTATTTTGTACTTCCTTATGGGAAATTGTTTTCAAAGCAAGCATGCATTGGCATTGAGTGAATGCAATTAGTGCTAATGATCTTGTTATCCAGTGTGAGCCGGTGGATCAAACCCGATGTTTGATCGTCTGCTTGGTGGTGTTACACATATGTTGTGTGAGATACCATTCGGTATCCTGAATCGAGCATGGGTCACTATTGAGGTGCGACCTGAGAGGCTACTGGTGGTTTTGCACAGTGACATCACTGGATATACCATGTAATTGTTTTAATAGGACATGTTTGTCCATGATATATACCCCTGTCATACTTACACAAGAGGTCCTATAGGATTCAGTACTATTGGAGCATGTATTGGTCATATGAATAGTATATTTTAATGTCTGAATTAGAAAAAAGGGAGCCAGTTAGTTATAGTCCACTGGTAACTGTGGTGGTTAGAATGCTGGTGGTCATGTATTACTTACTTGAGATGATCTTAATTGTCCATATGGTCAGATGAAGCAATATCTGCCAAGGTCTGGCATTAGAGGATGTCAGGTCCTGATTTGTACCAGATGCGTGAACCGCATGCTACTAGTTTGACCTTGTTGAGAAAAGGAAATTATAGGTAACTACGATTGGATGTTTATTGATGTGCCTGCGTCGTACACAGATAATCATGCAGCTCTCATTGACCAGAACATGTGGTTTTTCGGTCGGTAGGTGTCATGTGCTGTTGTGCGGGCTATGTGTGGTTTCTTTCGTTGTTGCGATGTAGTGAAGTGTGTTCACTTTGTTGTGCTTTATAGGTATGGATGAGTTTTGTTTAGAGTTTGAGAGGTGTAATCAGAGGGATGAGTTGTTTAGTGGGTTTGATAGTGGTGGCGCTCAATCATACCCCATCCGCTTTGGCCACCTGTAGCATGTGTCCCTGTCAGTGCCGTGCATTGTGCTGTGCTGGGGGGGTATTCCTCTTATATTCTGTGCAGAGTCATGGGTTTCCAGCAGGCAATGCCTCCTCCACACCCCCTCCCTTTATTCAGACTAATGGATATCTACACTGCTTTTTCCACTGGCCTATCCTGGTGTGCAGCCACCATCGCCTCCGAGTGTTCGGGCGAACTACTACTCCCTGTGTCCCATGGTTTGTCTGTTTGGTCACCACTCTATCGCCTTTAACTCTAATGCCCTCTGTCTGTGGTTCAACGTAGGGAGCTCCCATCTCTCTCACTAGCCTCCGGTGGTGCATTCCAGTGGAACGGGTGCACCTGGGTCCCCCTCGCTCTCGGACGTCTCTCCGCCTCCGTTCACTATGTCATTGTTCAGTCTATTCCTCTGTTTTGCCTTGTGTGTGTTCATTCCAAGGGGTGTGGGTGTTGCTCATTCGTCTTCGTCTGGTTCTGAGTTTAAGAACCAGGTTTTTCTGAGTTTTCTGAATTTTAGATGGTCCTTCATGTTTCGAAGAGCGAGTTCTACATTTTTACGGCTGGCAAGAGAATGCCGAATAGAGAATGTTTGATATCTGTCTGTACTTAAGAGAGGTCTTCCACATCGCCCGTAGTATCCTTGAGGAGTAGTTTGATGAACAATAATTTGAAAGCCTGTGGTACTATCCCCGTTGAGACTGATTGGTTGAAGAGTTTTCTGTGGCAGCATTCCAATGGCGTGCCCTGTGTAAGGATTGATTTATGGATGTCTGGAGGGCAGGGGTCCATTGGGGAGCCTGCTTTGTTGCCATCTTTCACTAGCTTGATGGATCTCTCTCCTGATTTTTAGGTGAAGCTTTGCAGCTTTTTCTGTGGTTCCAGGGTAGGTGGGGCATAGTGCTTGGTCTGGTTGATTGGTCTACTTTGTATGATTCGATGTATGTCAGTGATTTTGTTTTTAAAGTGATCTGCAAGGTTGTTGCATAGTTTCTGTGAAGATACCAGTGTGTTATTGCATCCCAGTGGGTTTCCCATCTCATTTACGATGTTGAATAGTTCTTTCTGTGTGTTGGTGGTTTTTGTGATTCGGTTGTCATAGAATTTCTTTTTGGCTTTGATCATTTCCTTTTTGTATGCTCGGAATTGTTTTTGATAGTTTATTCTTTTTGCCTGGTCGTAGTTTTTCCTCCATTCTAGTTCAGGTTTCTGTTTTTTTCTCCATTGTATTGAGGTGGGATGCAAACCATTTTACCACTGCTTTCTTTTGCGATGGGATGAAGGGTTTTTCCGGGGAGATGCTGTCTATTGTTTCGGCGATCCATTTCTGAATTAGATCTGCTTTTTCGTTTAGGTCGGTTCTGTCCAGGTTTGCGGTTGATGGTTTCGAGGAAGCCAGTTGTTCTTTTAAGAGATGGTATTATAGTTTCTTTTCCAGATCGCGGGGAGCTTTTGAGGCTGTTTGGGTGCTTTGGCTGGTAGGTGGATCACAAATGGTATGATGATGTGATCACTCCATAGTATTTGTATTGGTGGCGCAGTTGAGATAATTTTTTTGTTGGCAAAGATTGCGTCGAGACTGTGCCCTGCTGTGTGTGTCGCTCCTTTATCCATTTGCTGTAGTTTAATTGTCTTGAGCTGCCTGATTAGTGATGTTAGTGAGTTTGCATTCTCTTCTTCAAACCATATGTTGAAAACCTCGAGGATTGCCAGGTGATTGTGAGGATGGCCAAGTTTTTGATGGCTTCTATGAATGTGTCTACGAAAATTGCATCGTAGGACGGTGGTCTATAGATGAGTATGAATGCAAGGTTTGTTTTTGAGTTATCTGTCAGGTGACATACAAGGGATTTGCAGTTTCTGATGTTCAGCGGGTCATCTGTTTTAATTTTCTGGTGTTCTTGGTAGGCTATTGCAAGTCCCCCCTCCTCTTTTTTCCTTTTCTGTTTACCTGTGTGCATTTGAAGTTGTCGGGTAGACAGCTGTGTAGTGTGACTTTGTAGTTGTCATCTAACCAGGTTTCTGTGATGAATACAATGTCTACCATCGTAGAGTAGATCGTAGATCTCTGTAGCATGTTTGGACATTGATTTTGCGTTGATTAGATTGCAGTGTATTTTTTTTGTTCTTGGTTTCGTCTTATGGTGGTCTTGTTGGCGGGTTTCCTCGTTGCTCTCAGGATGTGAGGTGTGTTCAGTAGGGTCTGTTTCCACATCAAGTAGATCTGCTAGATTTGGTATTGGGATTACTGACTTCTTCTGGTTCCTCTTCTGTATCTCGTTGCTGTTGGTGCCCTAGAGATTTGGTGATTCATGAAGTGAGGTCATTGTTTTCCCGCTTGTTCCTTCGATGTTTCTGGTCTTTTCCTGTGTGGTCTTGGTATCTTGCTGGAGTGTCTAGCATTGTTGGTGGCTGTGTATTGTTCTGGTGGGTGATCCGTTGCGAGGTATGGTGTTAGGTATATAGATGTTTACCTTCTTTTGGGGTTTGTTCTGTTTTCTGTCAAACTTATGGGTGTGTGTTCCATTGTCATGTCTGTGTTTGTTGTCGTGGTGCCAAGGTGTGGTTCCATTTTCTTTATTCTTTCTCTTGGTTTTCTCTTGCATCGTCCCGTTCTATGTTGTGGCATATTGTAGTCCTTTGGAGTATACTGGATTAATGAGTTTGCATTATTGTGTTTCGGTCCCAGGGGGCTTTGCCCGCCGGCAACAATTTCCAGCGTTTTGTTTGGGTTGAAGTTGTTATTCAGCTTCTTTGTGGTTTTTGGTGGCCTGTGGTTATGGATGAGGGGTGTAAGTGATTTCAATCCGGCACTTCACCTAAGTCAACGCCTAGCGTGTAATGCACAACTGCAATCCTTATTTATTTGTGTCTAAAAGTTCTTTTATTCTGACGATGTACCACTCATATAACACCCCTCTCTTGGAACCCCCCCCCCGGTCACACTGAACCAGGAATCAGGCTGGTTTGCAAAGTTAAAATATTTATTCATGTAGTTACAAATGAATCACACTATGTTTAATGGATGTACAATAATCACCAATGGGGTGATGTAACACTAAGCAATCTCTTTAATCACAAGGAGCAATAGTGAGCAAAACAATTCAGCACAGAAATAATACTTTTGTGTGTGTGTTCCGAACAGATAGCAGTGTGGTTACTATTTCCCCTTGCACACCCTTCAACACCCCAATAGACAATGGAAAGAGATAGGAGGAGAGAACATGTTTCAGGAATGGCAAAGTTCAACAGATTATCAATCCCACTTTCCCCCCAGCAACACAGGAGAAAAACTGAAATGATTGGCAAGCTGTCAAAATGGTTTCAAATTTATCTGAAGAATGCCTTGTGCAAAAACACTAAATCTGGTTTAAATTGCTGAAATTGTTTAAATTATTATGTGAGCCGCTTTAGATAGTTACAGACAAACACTAGCAATGATTTAAGACTAAGAAGCAATGTGAAATCTTAAAACTGAGGTCGGAAGCAATCAAAAGCTGTTTTACACATGACCGAATTTCCCTAAACAAAAATTGGCGGCAAACTTTTCCGTGCGCGATAATCGCGATTACGGGAAAACTATATGGATTTGGAATGAAGTTGTAGATGCAGTTGTAGAGCGAATTAAAGCTGTGGATGTTAGCTACAATCAGTAGTTGAAATTGTGATTCTAGCAAATGGGATTTCTTATACTAGATTATGACTATAGAAAAAGAGAATGCCACACATGAATCTCCACAGTCCTGGACAGGGACCCTTCACGTGGTAGATACTCACTTTTTTTCTGAGATTCAACTTATTTATTCACAACACTAATAATTTATGATTTTAGAAAACAAATGAGAGAAACTTAGTGCAAGAAAAGTTCTGACAATTCAAAAATACTCCTAACACTACCGGTTCTGAATACAGGAGAGAATGGATTTAAGATTGGGATTGAACTAAGCAAGGTACATAGGCTAGTGACACAGCTCTATCTATAGATACTCACTATATGGGTTTCAAACAGAACCGTTAGGGATTCTGGTCAGAGATTATGGTTCTGGGACAGACTGCTGGGCACACCAGATTGGACTGGGTCTGTTCACAGCACGGCATGGACTGGATCGGTTCTGCAATGGTTCTGGTCACAGCACGGCACGACTGGATTGGATCTTTTGGTTCTGGTGAGAATTCTTTTCAGCAGGGAAGCAGTACAGCACAGCCCAGCTCTTTCTTTTGTTCCCCTTAGATTTCTAGGGTTGGTTCAGGTATTTCAACGCCTAGCTGAGAATGGTTCAGTTATAGAATGGGCCTTTCTGCTTTCCAAGTTTCTGGAGTCTGGAGCAAGGAAGATGGATGGCTCTGCTCCAGGGTGCTCTGCCAGCAATCGGTTAGTGGGTGAATCTGTCTGTCCTTTGTAAGTCTGAGCTGTCTCTATTTATGCTTATGATAAAGAGGTGTGTGCTGGATTAGCCTAAGTGTGCCCCCTTGCTAGGGATTGGTCAGGGTCTCCTCTCTCCCTTGATAGGAGGAGAAAAACTGTGTGTCATCATGATGATGTGGTTTTACAAGGCCTAGAGTCCACCCCTCGCCTCTTGCTCACAAAATCTACTTTTGGTACAATACATATTTACAAATGTGCAACCTCTATAACAATAAGATATATAGATTTACATATTTTTGTATACTAGATACTCCTCCAAACCTCGTTGCTGTAAGATCTTGTGCTTTTTACAGAATTTTGCCCTTTTTGTCCAGAACACAATATCCAATTTCGGGGCAAATTTCCACAAATGAGCGCATTGAATATGGGCATAAGTGTATGAAGTTTCATGCTTCTATCAAAAATACATTTTGTGTAATATCACAATTTCTGCCGTTCCTTCCTAGAACATGCCACAGAGTGCTGGCGCCTTTTCACCCGTGCATCCAGAAATCACATTAACAATGCTGTTATTTCTATAATTTTCACAATTTTACATAGTAAGTTATAAGTATTTAAAAACAAAATGTTCTTTGTGAATGTCCAGCCACAAATGGCTGTTTGTCTCCGCCTCCTTCTTCTCCCTGCAGCTCAGAAGCAGTCTCCTCCCAGTTCCTGCTGGGCCCAGGCCATTTTGCGACCCTTCACACTTAGCCTTCCTTTGACTGGAGGAAGTCCATTGTCTTCTTCCCCTGGCAGACCAAATTCCCCCACCCTATACTCATCACATAGGTGTGATTTCCTGGTGGAGAGAGAGGCCTGGCCTCTGTGGGGGAAGCAGTTACACTGGTTTGGTGGCTTTGAATCAGGCTTAAATCCAAAAGTTATTTCTGTTGCATTTTCTTCTTGGTCTAAACAAACTTGTAATTTCAAAACAAGCAGCTAGAACACTGATTCCAGATTCTAAACCATGGGATTAAACAGTTACAACCTAGGTTACTCTCCATAATAGGTCACTTAGATTTCAGACATTAGATTTCAGTTGTATAAATTTACAGTTTTAAAGCATGCTTTTGACAGCTGTAATTCAGGCGGCCGGGGTACTGTGCCCAAATTTTGACAGATTCCACAGGCAGGCAACATTTGCTGTGGATGTTTTGATGACAAATGTAGCTTTTCAGGACATTGTAATATCACAGTGATTTCTTGAACTCCGTGAATTGTAGCACCCAGCAAGAATTCTGGATGTTTGAAGATGTTTAGTACCGGCATTCTGCAGTTTCAGCAACCAAGAAAAAGGATTTAAAGCAAGATTTTGGATTTCTTTCAGCAAAGCACTGCTTTTCCCTCTGTGCTCCATTTTCCTTTGTTGGGCAGCGCAGTGACATGTTTCAGGAGTGAGATCGCTGTTCCACCACTGACAACATGCATGGCAGATTTGGCAGCCATCTTTTTTTCGTGTTGGCAAGCGCGATTTCCATAGGTTTTGGCGCGCATGAGGGTTTTGCGGCCATTTTGATATTTCTGGCACCAACAGAACACAGGGATGCTGCGTGGCAGAGCAAAAGTGGATCAATACATCCCACAGGGGGCATGGTCGAAGGGGGTCTTACGGTCTGATAGCTAGCCTATTCGGTAGGGAGGGGGTTTTGAGAGAGAGGTGGATGCTGCTTCCTGGTTGCAAGCCTTAGGTGTCCTTATCTTTTGGGCTGACTATCACTAGCTATCACTGGGTACTGAGTATTGTTGGAATGGTGGAGCACCTAAGGTTGCGGCCCCTTACTATGTGTAGATTTAGTTCTTCTGTTGTTGCACTTGAAGCACATCTGTAGAATAAGGGTTCAGCTCGAGCTGGACCCAGTAGAGGTGGTGGAGCACCTAGAGCTGGGAGAACAGTGCTGGATGGACGGGAGGGTGTCTAGATTTCTGGATAGAGGTAATAACACCTACACTTAAAAAACAACAACAAGTGTAAAACACCTAGATATGAGTTTCCTGGATAGAGGGAGAAAAGCCTACATTTAAAAAAAACAGCAGCACATTCAAAACACCTAGATTTGAGATTCCTGGGTAGAGGCCTAAGTGCCAGATATGGCTAACTCAACAATTGGCCTACATGCCAGATATGGCTATCTAACACACTTGGCCTAGATTCCAGATATGGCTAACACAATTGGCCTAGGTGCCAGATAGGGCTAACACAATTGGCCTAGGTGCCAGATCGGGCTAACTAACACAATTGGTCTAGGTGCTAGATAGGGCTAACCCAATTGGCCTAGCTGCCATATAGGGCTAACTAAAACAATTGGTCTAGGCACCAGATATGGCTAACTAACACAATTGGCCTAGGTGCCAGATAGGGCTAACTAACAGAATTGGCCTAAGTGCCAGATAAGGCTAACACAATTGGCCTAGGGGTCAGATAAGGCTATCACAAATGGCCTAGGTGCCAGATAGGGCTAACTAACACAGTTGACCTAGATTCCAGACATGGCTAATTAATACAATTGGCCTAGGTGCCAGATAGGACTAACTAACACAGTTGGCTTAAATGCCAGATATGGCTAACTAACACAATTGGACTAGGTGCCAGATATGGCTAACTAACACAATTGGCCTAGGTGCCAGATAGGGTTCACAGATTTGGCCTAGTTGCTAGATAAGGCTAACACAATTGGCCTAGGTGCCAGATTGGGCTAACATACAACTGTGGGCGACGTGCTGTAGACAACAAGCTTTTTGGTAGTAGGTGAGATGAGAGTGGTTGGACCATTTAATAGGGAGCAGTGATGGTTGTTCCCCCTGCCTGTACCCTGTTTATCTTGTCTGTCCACTGCTGGTTGATGGCAGGCATGGACTGGATGTGCTCAGTTGGGAGCTGCCCTCTGCCTTTGGCCTTCCACCAGCTGCCCAGGGCAAGGCTGCCCTAGAAGTGTTATAGAAGTGTTGTTCTGTGTCTCATGGGGGCAGCTGGGTCATTCACAGGGCAGTGGATTATGAGGGAGGTGGGCCGGGAGAAGGGGAACCAGCTAAGTAGGAGGGAGTGGGGAAAATGTAGATGCGCAGCCAAGCGCTTCAAAGCAAAGAAATTGAATTGAAATAAAAACGAAAATGGGAGCGCTTATGCACCTTCTGCTGCTTCCCTCCCAAAATGCAGAGTTTGAGTGGCTGCTCGCACGGATTTCAGGGCAGCTGTTCCGGGCCTCGTCCGGGCAGCTGGGCCAATCACAGGGCTGTGAGTGGCAAGGGAGGCAGGCGGGGAGAAGGGGAACCAGCAAAGGAGGAGGGAGTGGGGAAAATGGAGATGGCCTTGAAAGCAGCGCTTCAAAGCAAACAAATTTCATTGAAATTAAAAACGAAAATGGGAGCGCTTATGCTTAATATAGCAGTTATAAACAGTAGACTGATGAGTAAGATCGACCAATTAATTCACCAGATGAAGAGACTTAAGGGCAAATATTGTAAATTCTCCATTGTGCCCCAAATTAATTTTTACAAGGGGAAAGTTATTCCAAGCTTACTTTATAGAATGGACGTGGAGTCTCAGGCTTGGAAGTTAAATTGGGTCAGACTTGAGGGGATGGTACATAGGAAAGTTTGAAATCTTCCTCGCTCATTGCCTTAGATGACCCTTCAATATGAACTCGGCCTGAGTTTGCTTAGCGTCAATCTGGATTGGAAACTGGTGCAATTGTACCGTTCTATCCGGATCCCACAGAAAAATGAATAATACACCCAGAAATTCTGAAATGTTATGCAAGACTCCTAATTAAAAAAATATATATGTATATATATATATATATATATATATATATATATATATATATATATATATATATATATATGGGTCAATCCCGCATCATTATCAGTACAGAGCAGGCAGCAACAATGAACAGTGGCAGTCTATTTGTTTAACCCATCCAGTGTGTAGTACAACTAAAATAACAAAATGTACATTGTAGAAATATTTGATTGTTAAGCAAATCTCTGCATCATTCTTCAGCATATCTCCAGAAAGCACATCAGATCCTCATCCCCATATAAGGGACAACTTTGTTACTGCTGCATTCCCTTCTAGTGAATGAATACAATATAGTTGGTAGTGAGATGAAACTGTGCCCTTTCCCTCCCTGGGAAGAGCTCCATTGCTAGGTGAATATTGACCAATGGGAGAGTTGGTATAAGAATATGTCGCTTCAAGATATTTTAGAAAAGTTTGAGAAAGACCATACCATCCTACTAACTGATCAAAGGACAGTTTAAAAGCCTCTCAATTTCACACATTGGCATATAATGAAAATGACATCACATACATGCCCCAAAGGTAAGCAATAAGTCCCAGAGGCAAGCGATAAACATGCAGTGTAGAGATATTTGCCTTGCCTGCTTGCATAGCACCAATTGTGCAATAAATCTTGCAAAACATTTGCCGTACCTTTTTGGAAAACTTGGGGACCAGAAAATGTATTTGCCCCACAACGCATTCCTCGGAATTCCAAATGTCCATAGCCCTCGAACAATGGCCCCCACAAGTAAAAACACTTTTACACTTGCAGTCAGTGCTGTCCTGTTATAACAGTGCTGCTGAGTGCTGGCCTCTGAGTTAGAGCCCGGCATCTCTCATTTCCAACATAAGCGCTGCTGACTGTCACTGGGCCTTCCCACTCCAAATAAATGAATAGATATTAGAATATAATGAATACAGGGTGACTAAGATAATACATAGGGTCCAGACCAGATATTAACATTTCGGAAGTGGAAAGGGTCATAGCAAATTGACCTTACTTAAAATATAAATGGGGAAATTCTTCTATCACAGCATAAACACAACAATGTTGTCCACTTACAGGTGGAAACCTTTTTTTTTCAAAACCATCCTCCTCACAGAATGGACGGTCCTCAGTCTTTTCCTCTACCTTAACCAGTACGGGAATTCAAAATTTCCCAATTACGTGATATACTACTACAAATATTCCATCTGGGCCTGACATTTTCTTAACAGGTAGAAACTTAATGACTTGTTAGATTCCTGTCATTGTGATTGGGGGGCTACAAATTCAGCTTGTTTTTGAGAAGGCTATTGGAGTCTTAGTGGGTCTAAATACTGTTGAATATCCCCTTTTCCCTCTGTGTTTTCTGGTGTGTATATATTCTCATACTAGGTGCAAAGAGTTGCATGATCTGTCTTAAGTCATATGTAGTTTCCCTACCGTTGTGTTGATAGCATGCATGTGTCTATTACCACCAGGGGCTTTAAGCTGTTGGGGTAGCAGCTTCTTAATGATCCATCTGCTTAATAAGTAACTGTGCCCTGCTATCAAATACTGCACTCCACTTGATCATACATTGAGCTGATGGCGAGAAATTAACCGAGTGCACTCAAATCCTGGTGGCCCCCCAAGAACAGCTTCCAGGAAAGGCCCACGCCTCAGTGCCAGTAATGTCCGTGCACCCAGGCAGCAATATGAAGTGGAATTCTTTCATCCAGCTCTGCCCCCTGCCCCTACCGCCAGCACTACCAGAGCCATTGGTACTGATTACAGCTCCCCACAAGTCCAACCTGATTGAGCCCACCTAACTAAAAGTCATTGTGCCCTCTACTCTCATGCTTGATCACGCTACCTGGCTGCCCCACACCCCTATCCTTCCCCCGGCAATATCTCTTCTAGCCCCACACAGTGGCACTCCACCCCACATGCCACCAGACCATGCTCTCCTATGCCCTGGCACAGTGCATCTCCACCCACTCCTACCACCATCCACGCTACCTAGCTGGTATCCCAGATAACAGCTTTTCACCCAAATTGCCCTAGATTAAGCCGACTCGGCTTGCATCCATAGCTTGTTCTACAGCCTCCACAGACAGCCATCTCCTGACTAACCTAGCCACTAGTGTATTGCCCACACTGCCGGTCTCTTCACAGGACTGCCAGACCTTAGGCCAACATGCTTGGGAGACATTGTATCACACATGCAGACCTGGAAAAAGTCTGGGCTCTCTTACCCATGCAAGGGAGACCCCAGACTACACAAGCTCCAAGCCAGAATGGCACGCCTGCCTACACCAATGCTTAGTCTCTCCCTCCCCATACTAGGTGAGTCCAGAAGCACTAGACTTAGCTCCCACACACCCCCGCCTATAATTTATACCTGACTTTATCCTACCAGGGAGGTTCTCCACAATCCTGTTCTCACTGTCCCTCGGTCACCAGCGAAACAGGCGTTAGCACTTAACTGTGCATTAATAAGCGCACACTCTTTGGGGGCACACGCCATTGAGGTCTATGACACCATACTCGATCACCACTTTGACATCTTGGCTAACACAGAATCTCAGTGCCTCAGGCCCGCTGCTCTTCCTAGCCCCCCCCCCCAAGTACACCATCTTTAGAGCAGATCGCCTCAACATACCAGCAGGTGGTGTTGTTCTCATTGCAAAATTCTCCCTACAAATCAGCTACAAATCAGACCTATACTCATTCCTCCCACTCTGGGCTATAAAATACTGATACTCAAACTCATCACTTACCCCCAGACTACCTTCAACTTGCTTCTGCTGTACCGTCAGCCTAACTGTGTTAGCCAACCAGACTAAGATATTCCTCTTCTGATCACCTCAATTATTAAACCTATGACCAAATTCTTCATTCTGGGGGATTTCAATCTCGGCTTTACCGCCCTGGCAGAGCCCAAAGCTGCTACACTTGCCCAAGCTCTTGGAGATATGAACTTCTCCCAGCTGATCTCCTCCCCTGTCCACGCCAAAGGGCGCATATTAGATTGGATCAATGCCATCATCAACATCTCCTCAGTGAGTAAGGTATCTTGGTCCGACCACTCCCTCATTGAGTTTGGACTCTCCCTCCCCAAACCCGCTATCACATCCACACCTCCATTGAGGTCTGTTCCAGTCTGTAATAACTGTAAGCTCACGCACGAGATACTTAAGCCCACCCTCATGACCATGCTCACTACACATACTGTGCCTAGTACTATGAGCCCCAACCATCTAGCCAACAGCTACCACCAGAGCCTCCTCCATACTATGGATCGTCATGCTCCGATTTGTATGTGTATTTGTATTTATTGTTTTATATAGCGCCTTAATCCAAGGTTAAAGCTAAAACACCTAAAGTACACAAACCTACAAATATCTGGTTCTCAGAGGAACTGGTTATCTTACGCAGGAACAAAAGTGCCCTTTTGCATCTTTGCAGGACACACCCCACCGCACACAACCTTAAAACAATCTTCAAAACAGGTAAGTCCTACAAGAAAGCAGTTGTTCCACATAAAGCAAACTCCTATGATGCCAGAATCTCTAAAGCTGTATCAATCCCCAAAGAGCTCTTTTCCATCATGAGAGAGCTATAAAGCCCAATCCCCACAAAGGCCGCAACCTTGGCTGTCAAGGCATGGTGCTTCACCATTCAAGCCACCCTCTCTAACAAAACTGACTAATTAGGAGTAAAAATCTTGACAAAAAAAGCCCTGCTCGCTGCCAAACCCCCCACTCTAATGAAACCAGATGGTCTACCTGCAGACAACCCCCTTCCCCCGCTGTCCACTTTTGACAAAGTCACACAAGAGAAGGTTCTAGAAACTATCCTAGCCATGAAACCCTCCAACTGCAAGAGCGATACCAGCCCAGCACATTTAGTCAAGCCAAGTGCACCCACCTTGACTCTCATTATCACTGATTTTGTGAATGCATCCTTCTCAAAAAGTGAGGTCCCCACCATCATAAAATCAGCTTGGATCACCCCACTCCTCAAGAAACCATCACTTGATCGTACGATTCCTATGACCTATTACCCAATCACCACGGTCCCCTTCCTATTGAAAATTCTAGACCGACAATCCTACTCCCAAGTACAAATGTTCCTAGAGCAGCACTACCTATTAGGAGCTAGACAATATGGATTCTGCCCAAAACATAGCACTGAAAAGCAATAATTGACTTAAAAATCCAAATGGACAACATCCGGGATCAGGGGATCTAGCCGTACTTCTCCTTCTAGATCTCTCTGCAGTGTTTGACATTGACCACAACACCCACTGCCAGCACCACAGCTCACACTTCTACTTTTCGTCTGAGGCCATAACTTGGATTAAATCTTTCCTCAGTGGCCACGCTGCATCGGTATTCATTGGAAAGGCATCCCCCAAGGCACATTTCAATCATCCACCCTCAACAGCACCTACACCAAACCTCTCTCAGATCTGCTGGACTCCCTCAGGATCATCTACACAAATTTCGCAGATGACACTCAAATCTTCATCCCTATCTCAGTTAACGACATCTGTGACTCTGTTACCATAAATAGAACCTACAGTATCATACAAAACTGGAAGGCCTCCCACAATCTTTGTCTCAATGATGTTAAAACAGCTGTCCATCGTAGGTTCACCTTTCCGATTCAAAAGCCTTGCCTCGGCCTTCTCCACTTTCTGCATTGATGACTCTTACATAACGCTCCTAAAGCAGGTTAAAACCTTAGCAGTACACCTAGAAGCAGAACTGTACATGATCAAACATATCAATGTGCTAGCTTCAGCCATGGCCCACACATCCAAGCTCATCTCCCTCATAGGCTTTTCCTAAGACAAATTGCTAGGATTTAGTGTGACGATTGCATGGCATCACCTGAGCGGGTGGACTGTTTACGAACATTAAGTCGGAACAGCCGAGTGCACCCATTTTTTAAACGTTTCATAAGACTCATGAACTGTTCATTCAACTGTGATCAAGATTAACTTCAAGAGTCACAAGCTACATAGTGTTACACTACTTGTCAGCGAGACCCGTGGTTTCTGCTCTACCATTTCTGAGAGGTTGCAGCACTTCTTTAAAATACAAGTGTTAACCTATTGGCTAGGCACTTGAACCACTGGGGCATACTCAAGGGAAACATTTACATCCCTCCAATTAAAAAATTCTCCAGCCGCCACAGATGTGTTGCTATGGTCAGACATAAAATGTAACAAATGAAAAGTCAACATATTCTGACACCACAGATAATGTAAATGTCACTTTAGCCGGATATAGATTACTGAAAGCCCCAAAAAATATATGTGTGACCAAATTCCGAGAGCAAAGATTAAGATAAATTCCGTAGATCTGGTTTCAAAGTAGATAAATATGTCACCATAATCTCATATAGAGTAAAAGTAGCCTAGTATCAAACATTCCGAGTTGGTCATCACTGTCTTATTGAATATTAATAATAACATATAGATGTAGTATCGAAGTTAATGAACATGTAACTATACTGGACAGTGATCGAATTGAGCGGGAATGGTCGGGAGCGGTGCTCCAATACTTTTTTTATTTTCTGTTTACCATTCCCCTACTTTTTATGACCGTATTCACCACTCTATATAGTGGAATTGTCCATTAATCTCCATGTGCAAGTGTAAATGTATGATAGGAGCCTAAGTTACTTGTCACTTAGGGCCTGATTCATAGCATTTTATGCTGGGAAAATCAGGACTTTGCGGGCCATTCTGCGTGCAAAACCCCCTTCGTCAATTCAAGGAATCGACTTTGCATTACTTTTCTGGAATTTGCGGGGGCTTAACGAACATGCATAATACATGCATAATACCCATAATAATACCCCTAATGAATGCAGAATGAGGAAGAACAAGGCGTAACGTGGGTGTTTTGAGGGAACAGCCTGTGCAAGGAAATCGCACCATCACTGTGAGGAACCAAGCGTATTCATGGATCTGACTGTGCAGCATCTCGTCCGGGAATCAGCATGCAAAGCTCCAGAGTACACCGCTATATGAAGGCAGGCAGAAGCACCCATGCGCATAGGAATCACCCTGCAAAGGTAAGGTCTGATCAGGATTTCATGGGTGCATGCACACAGTTGCTGTTCCGATCAGAGTTAAGGGTGTGTGCATGCAGAGTAGCGGGGAGCAGCCGCGGTTTACGGGGGTTTGCACGCAGATTGACCGGAGATTAAAACGAGTTACAGAAAAAAGGTACGCATGTTGATGGGGTGCCGTAAATAGTTAGAGTCCCCCACGCAGTGTCACCGGGTGCTGGGTTGGTTGCGGAGGACCCCACGCAGAATTCCCAGGGTGCATGAGTTTGCGGCTGAGGGGCCCGCAAAGGTTGGTGTATGTGGCTGGATTTGCTTTGCATGGGGGCGTGTCGGGGGCATTCTGGCCGAGAAATGCGCATGGGGTTACTTTGCAGGGAACATTCCATGAATAGAAGGAGCGCGCACACATTTTTCTGTGCGCAGGGATGCGCAAAACCGTTCCCGGCGCTCGGAGTTTGCAGGATCAATGCATACTTTTCCTTGAATCCGGCCCTTAGACTATTGGAATGCCCCGGCTGCAACACTTGTCACATGTTGCACTATGCTTCTGCCTACCCTCTGCCCTGTGGAGGCCACAGTTCTACTACTTTTTTTGGTGCACTTTTACCACTGTACTGGACAGAGGATTTCAAAGGGTATCCATAGGCAGGCATTACACATTACAATACTGGTCCTACATGGGCATTGTCTGCCCTTTCCCCCTCAGACCCCTCGGCAGTGCTCTGCTGAGTGTGGAAGCTCAAGGCTCAGATCTCTGACTTCGTCACGCTTAATTACCCCTTAGCTCAGGGAAAAGAGCAGGGGTCAGGGATCTTCTGCATGCAGTGCTGCCCTCTCACACCCGGGCAATTAAGGATGTAATGATGATTGAGAGGCAGAAGAAAGGCACCCCTCTGCCCTCAGTGCAAGCCTCCTCCTACTGCCTCCTCCCGGGGCCAGGCCTCATTGTAGTCAGGCGTCTCTGGGTGCAACGGTTCATAAAACTAAAGCCGTTTGGGTAAATTACAACCTCTGTTATTTCCTTCAAAGGCTTGGTGAATTACATTAGATAATCGGTGGTGTTTGCAAGCTAAACCGTGTTAAAGACGTGACCCTCCCAGTGCCCCCCACCTTCCCTACTCCCCCCATGTGTTCGTGGACCGAGTTCTCCCAAACACGGGCTTGAAGTGAATGTCTCACTACGGGAGATGCTGAAAGAGTCCAGTCTCTCAGCCGGGAAGAGGAAGCTGGCCTGGGAAGCGCTTCCTCTCCCACCGCCAGCCCCGCCTCCCTGCACTGTCCACTGATGACACCTGCACTGGAGCTGCAATCAGAGCCCCTCCTCAGTCCTTTGATCTGTCCTCATATCCCAGGGAGGTTACAACCCATGAGTGACATAGCCTGGGAGGAGGGTGGGTGCGGGGGAGATGGAGGGGCGTATATGAGGGGGGGGAGGGGCATGCTGGCGGAACATTTAACATCACTCGTGTGATAATTCGAATTAAAATGAGGCGTTAGTCAGAGAGGATTAGGTGGCCTTGTATATATTTACAAATCGTATTTACTAATGTTTTCTCCATCGCCTTAACAGCCATAGTCCCTGGCAGTACATCATTTCCGCATTTAAAACGTGTCACGTGATCGGTGACTGCAGAGTTCTCCCTGGGATGTAAGCTTGACCCATGTACCAGGGGGGCAGTCGCGGGGTAATGGCCGCAGTTTGCACTTTCCTTCCTCTTCTGGGAATCCAGCAATCCAGTTTGAATTTAAATTCGTAGCATCACATTTACCTGATGTGGCAGACTTGGCACACAAAGTAGTTTATTAACAAGAGGAGGCAATGTTATGTTAATATTAAATGTTAAAGATATTTGTACCGCGCACCGTCAACCAACGGAGTTGGTCCCCAGGCGCTCTGGCGGATCTGCAAACGAGAAGGTGAGATGGGTTAGTAGGGTGAATAGGGATTAGAATAGTGAGAGAAGTGGTGTGCTGTTGGCAGCTTCATCTCGGTATACACTGTGTGCTGAGCTTTTGGTGCGAGTATCGGAGCGATGTCAGTCCTCGTGTGCTGTTGGTGCGGTTTATGTGTTGTAGCGGTGTGGTGAAGTGCATGCGGCTTGCGGTGCGAGAGGTGGTATGGCGGCAATTACGCATTTGACATAATGTGCCTCATAAATATGGCGGTAAGGCAACAACGGTGCTGGTAGTGCTACTGGCACAGTTGCTACCGTGCCGCCATACTACGAGATCTGCTCGTGGGTACCCTTGCAGCCACCAGGTCTGACCTGGTGGCCGTACCGGCACCCGCGAGCAGAACATGATGGTAGCACCAGTACCGTTATTAACCGGTGCTACCACCCTCCCCATTGAGCTTATAGGGCTCAAATGGGAATGGGGAATAATGTTTTCCGGCGCCCAGAAAAAGGCAATTATCGTGTCCGGCAATGTCGTAATGACCCAGTAATTGCCCTTTTCTGGGCGCCGGAAAAAAATGAATACTGGCGGCAGCTGTGCCTGTATTACAGGCACGGCTACTGACAGCCTCGTAATGAGGCACAATGTATACAAGCAGTATTCCAGAGCCTGTTCACAAAGTGGGAGTGTCAAATCAAATATAATGTAATGCAAAGTGGTCTTGTATAGCCCACAGCCTCCATTTTGGAGCCTCACTGAGTGTGGCTCTGCAAAAAAAGAGGGAGGGGTGCTAGGGGTATATAAAGAAAGGCAATCGTGAATCCTGGATTGTTGATGTTTGCAGCCGGATGTCCCCGAATCTTGAGTGTTGGGGGAGGGGTCCTGGAGAAGGAACCTGGGTGGGTGTTTCAGTCAGACGGGAGAGTGCAACGCTTGTGGTTTTTCAGTTGACTAGGTTTGGTGCACTGTGTGCATGTGAGTGAGAGTGATAGGACTGCAGAGGCGAGAGGTAGTGCTGCTTCTTTAGTGAGGTGTGTAAGTAGACAACTTGCTGCCATGTGCAGGATTGATTGCGTGAGTAGTGTAAGGTGGGGAGAGGTGAGCAGTTTAGGAAGAGAGAAGGCAGTTAGGTGGGAGAGATCCTTGGGGTACAGAATAGTTAGCCCAGTGTTATTGGATTATTTGGCTGCGGCACAATTTTTTCAGTTAGTTTCAGATAAAGGGTCCTCGGAGATTGGTCCAAATGAGCCTGACCTTTCATGCTTCTGGGCTGAAACTTAGTGTAATGACCGTTTGCTGCTGGAACAAGTGTCCTTTGCCTTCTGATGTCATACTCGGAGTGACTTGTCTGCAGGAAGTGGGGAGTGGGACAGAATGTTTGGTAGCCCTAGCATAATTTTAGCTGGTGAGACACCTCTGTGGACTGGAGTTCTCCTCGGGGCTAGTTTAATTCTGCCTGTTCCTCTGTTTACCTACATCAGAATGTCTCCAGTATCAGCACATTGGTGTGAAATGGCCATTGTAATGTTAGGACTGTATTTAAGCACCAGTTCCCATGGGACCTCTCAGGGTGTGTTTCTGTTTCCTAGAGGGAAGGACAGCTCTTAGGGGGATTAAAGAGAGGGCTTACCTGGGCTGGACCCACGTGTTTTGTGTTGGTACACCCAGCCCAGATAGCTTAATACACACTGGTCCTGTAATGAATGTATCACAGTACATCCAGTTGACAATAAAATGACATCAAATGCTTGTGGCTTTTTAATTATGTTATCTCAGTAACCACCATGTCAAAACCAAACATGGCTTATATTTAGGTGTTAACAACTGCCAAGTGGCTGCTGGGGTACACAATTATGACATCTTGCACCAGAGCTGCATACAGTTAAAAGGCTATGTCTGTCTGTTAAAATGTTGTTTTCCATCAGCTATGTTTAATAATGCACGTGCGACCTTTTAACCTGCCCTGCTACCACTGCAGAGCAGCTGCTGCAGCCTTTGGGAGCAGTCACAGCTAAGTCAAATTGTGTGCATTATGCTTTTTGGCATCAAACGGTATGACAATAGGGTTTGATTAACAGATCTCCCTTTAAGAAACAGAAATACCTACAACAATGTATTATTAAAAATAAAAACAGTCTAAGCTTTCCGCCCTCGCAGATGTCATTTTGTCCCAGTAGGTAGTTGTTGGCTGAAGTGAATTTCTGGTGTTATGCTTGTGTAACTGGTTTGGTGTTGCTTGATTATTTTTGTTGGCAAATGTTCTTGATGTTCTCGCTTAGCTATCAGGGGGTCTGGTAATCAACCTGACTGATTTTAATTGCATGTAAACTTTGACTTATGTGTTGTTCTGGTAGCTTACTCCACTTATCTACACACTCACCAATACTCTAAGTTCGATTGCCCAACCAAAAATCAGAACCACAAAGCACATACCTTCAGTTGTTTTTCACGCATGCTAATATCCATGAGCATTGAGCTCAGGAGTTCCAAAAGAAAATAGCAAAAAGACGCAATTCACCGCCACCAATTTTGTTTGAAGGCTCCATGAAAGTAATATTAAGCAGCAATCTTAAAGGGAACACAGACACTATGTGAACAACAAATAATCTAACAGTCAAACACATTAGGTGACATTCAAAAACCACGGAGCCCTCAAAAAAGGTCTATTGCATAAACCTACTGCTTTGAACTGTCTGGGGACACCACGGCAATGTTATATAGTATATATAGGGAGACAGACCACGTTATTTTGTGAGAAATATGATAATAACGCACGATAGCTAATTCATAAGAAATACATTTATTATTAAGAAAAAACACACAATTTCGTAAAAAACGACTGTGTGGAGAATACACAGACTTCACAAACCTCATCTGTAAGCCAATACGACAATATGGTGTGCGCACGTTTTTTACTATGCTTAAATGTTTTTTATAGATTTCCATAAAGATCTGTTTAAGATCCACTCCTTCCAGGACTACTTTGGAACGGTTGTTTACATTTCTGGGAAGAGCTACGCCTGATGAATGTCAGACATCAATGAGTCACTGGACAACAACATGGTGGGTCATGTATAGAACACAACAAACTCATTTTTAATGATATTTGTATGTTGTTGTTTTTTCAATCTTAACTTGTAATGTTTGCTTCTTACTTTGCATTTATATGCATTATGTAATCGTATGTAAAAACCTGGTTTTAGGGTTGTGAAGTCTGTGTATTCTCAACAAAGTTGTTTTTTACGAAATTGTGTGTTTTTTCTAAATAAAACATTTATTTCTTATGAATTAGCTATTGTGCGATATCGTCATATTTCTCACAAAATAACGAGGTCTGTTTTCCTTATATACTATACAACAAATAATCTACCCAGACCTCTTGTACTGAGTCTTTACATTCCTGAAGCAACTTTAACATATTTTCTCCTCTTAAAATGTTGTCAAGCCTTATGAGAAATGTTGTATATACTTCATTTTTTGTTTTGGCACATTTGATGGTGCCAGTACCACCTATGTAGGGAAAGCATTGCTAACACAAAAATGAGATGTGAAGAAGGAGTGATGAGAAAGAACCAGGATTTCTGGCAATGCAATGGCATGCACTGGAAAAAAACCAAAACGTATTACGTTGTGTGCATTCCTGCCATCTAACCAATGAACATAGATGTCACAGTAATTGTGCCAGTCAGGAGTTTCTTTAGAAAAGTGTTGCTTTAATGTTGTATCTGGGTCAATCAATGATCCTTCCCTTTCCAGCTGCTCATCCTCCCCCACCTCTGTGTGCTGAGGTCATTTCTTTTCCAGACCCTCCCACCAAAAGTCCTGGATGTACACCCTTCTGCTACTGCAGTCACAGTATAATCTACATCCCCTAACCTCTACATCTCGCCTCTTGCCTTCATGCTCCCTCTCCTTGAGAACTCCCTCGCACTCCCAGAGTGCATTGCCAAAACCCATCCCTCCCCTCTGGTGATGATGAGGAGAAAAGCCACAGATAAAACTGCGAGCCTGCAGAGGAAGGGTGCGTGCCTTTCAAAGCAATATGTGGTGGCAGGAGTCCGGCGCTGATGTCCTGACACAGCTACGTGTAGATCAAAACAAACCTCGGTCTTTATATAAATGCATATGCATTTGTGAAAGCATGCAATGTTTGTATGCATGTGGGAGGTGGGTGTGTGTGTATATGTGCGAGTGTGAATGAGTGCAGTATGTATCTGTGTGCAGATGTGTGTCTTTGTGAGGATGCAAGCCGAGCTAGGCGAGTCAGTGTTTGTGGGGTGAGGTGGGGAGGGGAAAGGACAAGGCGCGGCTGGTGAAACTTTGAACCCATTATGGACATGTCTTCTTACAGTGGAATTAGTACATTGGAAGTCAAGCCAACATGAGTATCTTTTTACTTGGGAATATGGGCCTTGTGAACCAGCTTATGTTGTTCTGCCTCCTTCTTCTGGGTAATTGAGAGCTCACTGCACATGCCCTGTCTATCTCTGCATGCTCCTGCCACCTGCAGGCATGTTGTTTGGACAGACTACCTATAGTAGCAGTTAGAGTATCACACACGAATGTCTTTAATAGAACATCAACCAAACATATCTGTATTCATGTAAACAAACAGTTTTTAATAATAAATATCATTCTAATATATTTTTTCAATTTCAATTTGTGAGCAATAGCATACATCAATTTTATACATAGAATTATTGTACAAAGCCGGGGGATCGAATAGTTGTGTAAAGAAAAGAGTGGGTGCAGTGCCTAAACAAAGAATTCTAAGTGCACAGAAAATTCACCAAAGTTCAAATACGTATTGATGCTGTTTGTACTGATTGGTCAACAAACACTCTACTGCATCAAACGTCTACATGCACATTTCCACCCTTGACCAATATTGATGGCTGTTGGTAAAAACATTTATCCCCCCTGATTATTAGTCTAGAGTGTGTACAGTGCTTAAACAAAGAATTCCTAAGTGTCCCGAAAATTCACCAATTCTTCGTCAGGACGTTTATCACGCCTGCTGTTTTTGATTATTAGTCTACTGATTTGTTCAACACATTTAATCAGTCACGATAGTTGCTCAACATATTTATTTGTATCAAAAATATATATTTTTTAAATATGCAAATGCTCAAATAAACACTTTTTGAAGAAATAAAAGATTTTTTGATACAAATAAATGTGACATCTTTATTTTGTTAAACTATTGTGAGCTGAGCTCCTTTCTTTTCCATTTCGATGGTGGGTTCCCCAATGCTCCCCCACCCAACCCCATCGAAACCCTCTTGATTTGAAGGGGTGTCCCCCTCCTCGCCCCCTCACATTTCCATTCTTTCCATTCCCCGTTCCAGTCTTCATTTGCGTGTCTCCCCGCCCATGGACAGTACATTCCCTCTCACACTTCCGCCCAGTTCCCGAATCTCAGCTAGCCCCCTTCCAACCTGGGCATGGACTGTTGCGTCTCCACCTATAGCAGCACGGTAAAGACCTGAGCTGCAAGTTTGCCACATTTAAAACCTGTACTGCTAATGTCAGTGGCGCCAAGAGAGACGGAGACACATAGGCAGACAGAGACAGAGCACTGGATCAGAGCATGATGCACTGGGTACAGCGAAGTCTGTACCAATCTCTAAGTATGTGTGTTGGAGGATGGGCAAAACGGTGCTGCTTGTCACCTCTTCGTCTTCTGAATTCCTCTTCCCACAATAAAGTTGACAGATCTTGCAGATATTTTAATCGCATATCCAAGCCTTGAGACTGCCTTGCTGAGTAGATAATGATCATGTTTCTAAACACTTTAATGTTAGGCGATCGCTGTGAAAATTGAAATGAGCATGGAGCCCAGTGTGAAGTATGTACACATTGAGTCAAGCAAACAACACTTTTTTCACAGGCTTATTTATAAAATATAGAACTCAGTGGTTGTTTTTATGTTCCCAAAATGCTCTTAGATTTCACCCCCACTGGTGCTATTTGTGTCCTTCCCCTTTCTAATATGGATCATTTGAAAGAGTACGTTTGGAGTGTGCCAGGCTGTTTATCTTGGAATTATCATCTTCTTTTAATAGTATACTTTGATTAGTAAGACAAGGGTAACATTTTGATTATGACTACAATATATACTGGAAGTAATAATTAGAAATTATCATTGTAACATTTTAAAAAGAGCCAGTTTAAAATGTTCATATAATTATATAATTTCCCCTTTTAGTAGCTTCTTTTACCATGAATGCACATTATTTGGTCTCTCAACTTGACCTCACCTTTTTGCAAAGGGTACCACTCATACCGTAACCAATGATCTGCCTCTTCTGTGGGCACCAAGGAAATGTTACATTTTGCGTTCTTTTGACTAATTGGTTGGTAGTTATGCTGAAAGTTTGCATTTGTTAAAGTATAGATAAAGACTAATAATTAACAAAAATAGAAAATTATTAAAATAGTTGTAAATGCTGCAGCCTTGTCCTCTGGTCTCTTACAAGTTCTATCAGAACCCTAGGCACACCTGCAGACCCTGCCCTCCTCGTCACCAACCATACATACAATATGCCCTCGGTAGGATGAAGACCGTCCTCCAGAGCACACACGAGGACAGTGTATGTCTCTAAAAAACAGGCCAGTCACCACATTGGGGCATGTATGTAACAGCTTCTCTCATTCCATTCGATTTTTAGCAATAAAAAACACTGCATCACCTCCTTCAAGATATTACATTTTTCTCTGATCACATCGCTTTCCGCAATAGCTGGATTACCCCAGAAAGTGCTCACCCAATGAAACATCTCTCACCAACAAAAAAAGAAAAATAGAATCAGAGACAAAATACAAGTTCAGAGAGAAAGAGAAAGAGAATGAGATCGAGCTAGATCAGTGTATGCTACGCCACATACAACTACATTAAATATTAGTTACCATTGGAATTAAAACACAAAGCCTTACAACATAAACTCTGTAAAAGCATGCATTTTTGCTGTTAAAATCATCTAATGATCATTTATGGGCTAAAAGCTGCTCATGTTCTTACTCCTCCCTCTTCAGCTTTCGGTTGTGAGTGCTCACTGTTGACAACAGACCTGGACGACTTTAATAATAAGATAGAACCTTTGTGTGTCGTACATTAGTGATCAACATGTGAAAAGCAAACCTCTTGAGCTTGACAGCCTTAAAGGGGACACAGTACACCAATTCATGGACAATTCCAGGCATGCTGAGACTACGAGGATTCGACACAGTGTGAAAGCCCATTGACATAACATATCTTGCCACTGAAATTGTGTTCAATCCGCTGTGCGTGTACTGTCGAATAACGTATTAGGCAATTTTTATCCCGAGTATAATTACTCTGCTTCAAAAGTGTTTTTATTCAAAAATATGATTTAACTGTTCAAGGCACCAACACACACATTCCAATGTATAGATTCATTGTTTTGCCATAGAGGTCTAAGAAAAATAAAGACAAAAAAATAAAAAAATAAACCATACCACGAAAAAGGGGCTCGGGCTGTGAAACGACTTTGACTTGGGACGATGTGGTGTTGCAATACTCAAAACCATCACCAAATGTAATTGTTAAAGATGTGTATGGTTGCAGGCAGTAGCCAGGATTTGAATTACACATCGTTGCAGACCCATGGAAGGCTCCCAAAGACCATTGCTGCTCTGCAATGTCTCCTTCCCAGCAGATATTATTTACAGGATAGGTAACAGAATTCAATGCCGATGAATAGCGTTCCAATCTGCCTTATCAAAGCCCAACTTGTATCTTCCAGAGACTCATTTTCCAAAATCACTGATTACACCCCATCCACCAAAAACATTGCTTTTAGAGTCTTCAGAAGAGCTTGAAAATATTTTGGATAATAAAGAACTTGACCAAAACTACAGTACGGCCGGTGTAGCTGAAATACCTACCACATTTGAAGCAGAGGAAAGTGAGTTGCCAAACAAGGACCTGTTGTGGGTACCTAAATATATATTTTTTTAGGGCTGCCTAATATATATTTTAAAGATGCTGAAATGCACTGCATCATCTGATGGTACAGTTTGTGGCAAACCATTGATTAAAACATAATAAACCAACTTAACTTTGGGCTACAGTTCCTGGCAAAGTACTCCTACTCGATACACCAGAGGAAATACCTCTTTCCTGCAATAGCTGGCACGCGGTGACAAGACCTTGCAGCAATGGTATACACAGGAAAAAGCCTTTGGTTAGCAGTTGAAGGTTAGTGTGACAGACAGCACTGGATATTTAATGCAACATATTTCCCTTATCATTTCCAGGATTTGTGCACTAAAAATTCTAATCTCTGTGGTGGGTCAGGTTGTATAATGTACTTCCTCTTTTTCAAGGTAAAAACATGTTTTTTTTTTAATCAATTGAACCTCTTCAATCTTAAACTTTATAAGTCAAATTGGTATCCACCAACAGCCACGGGAGCACAGCCAAAGTCATGTCTGGGAAGTCCCCACCGATCAGGCATCAATTCGACTTTTGGCATGAGTCAGTGGCCAAGAAAATCAATGCTACAGAGAATAAATGGCTGTGAAGAACTAATAAATGTGTCACATTCAATAAGCAATAATCGCTGGCCGAGTTCTTGCAATTGGAATCAATCCAAACAGATAATGTTCGAAAGGTGGCAATCACTTCTGCACCACAATGCGAGCAAACATGCATGGTAAGCAACAGACACTAGCATATCTGCATATATACACACCACTGAGTGAGGAACAGGGGAGGAGGATAGCATGGCTGGAGCCTGGGTCACCACCTCATACAGCCTTTGTGAAGATTGTATATGCCAAGGAGTCTACCAGAGATTTGAAGAGTCTTTCAGAATTGTGCCACACAGGGGAATTACACAACATGTGTCTCCAGTACCGTGCCTTAAAGAGTGCATTTCAGCATCAATGGCATGGGGATATGGACATTCTGAACAGTTGTAACCACAAGGAAAATCTGGTTATGCAACAGACAAGAACTGAGGCAATGGGAAAGTAACATAATGGAGACTATTCTTATGCATTGGCCTTCACCAAAAGAAAGAAAGTTTGGGTAACCAAGCCAATTTTCGAAATAATTTAATTTGAATGTGTGCATGACCTAGAATTATTATTCATCATGGCAATGGAGAGCCATGGCATTGAAACTGGATATATGCCACATGCTGAAGCATTGGCAAAAAACATTGCACACAAAGAAAGTCCTTCAAAGCCTACCATTTTTGCCTAACTTAATAGTCAATTCAAATTAACTTCTCATGTGTGCTTCTTTAAATTGTGATTTTGATATGGTCACAATTAAAAGTGTATTTCATCAACCAATCTGTCAATGCCTTCTGTGTGCACTATAACAAATACAATTTTGCCGTTCATTAAAATGAACTTTACATTTAATGCATATTAATGATATATGAGTGCAAATGTGTCTGAGCAAATAGCTCTGTGGTTGAAGAACCTTATGTGGTGATCTGTGTTCATGTGCATGCCTACTCTTGCATCCTGCTTTTTGAAACAAGTAGGTCCAGCAACAAATAGAGTTGTGACATTAGCACGGGGCGGTGATGGTATTATGTGAGGGGAAAAGGAGCACATGCCCCTGGCACACACCTTGAGAGGAGCCACCCCAAGGCTGTTTTAAAGAAGCTAGAGCTCCACATTGTTTTACAAAACTGTCATTATATTGTACAGCGCACCGCTGAGCCTATCAGCTCAGAGACTGCTACCTGGTTGTTTTCAACAAGTACATTTTGATCTGATCCATTTAGTCTGTATTCTGTTCTGTGTTCACAGAAGTAGTTATTGTATGTTTATTTCGCAACAGCACAAGTGGCGTAGTGTTTTCATCTCTATATGATGAATATATTGATCATCTGAGTAAAATAATTATTAGTACCTGGTGGGGGAGGGGGTGAGGCAGTCTCTCTGCCAATGAGAAGGCTTGGAATGGGGGCATTACCAGCCGTATCCTCCCGCTCTGAGCCACCTCATGGCTGAAGGCCGTCATCTTCTCCCACCAGGGAATGGGGTAATTATTATCCTCCCCCTTACCTCTCCCTCCTCCCCATTCACAGAATTTCAGTTCCCCCACCCCCACTTACCTTCTTTTCAGTCCATTTCAGGAACAGACACACTGGGAACACTTCTGTCCCCAGGGTGCATCCCGATCTGCGATAGGCCGTCATGGAAAGGAGAAGGGACTACATGTAGTCCCTTCTCCTTTCCATGGTGTCTATCTCTTTGTTTACTTTTTTTAATGCGTGTCAAGGAAAGAGAGAAGGGACTATGTGTACTGATGTGGTAATGCCCCCCTGCTTGGGGCTTATTGCTTAATCAAAAAATTAGATTGCCACTCTTGTTTCGAAGATATTGCATTTTGTTTTGCATATATCTGACCACAATACCAAATTCAGGCTGAGCCAGGTCAGCCTTTCGTCCCACTGAGGTCGATTGATAGTGTTTATTGTTTGGTTCTACAAGAAACAGACATACAACAGATAGCACTAGTTCTAAATAATTACACAACATTACTTATCCTGTTTGTAACTAGTGCCTAAATGCCTAAGGGCCATGTGCGCTGCTATAAATATAATGATAAGTAAATAAACAAATAAGTATAGTACAGGTCTAGAGCTCTGTTTCTCTTAACAAACTTAACAACAACAAATCCTTAATCTTTTCAGAAAAATGATTTTCTCAATAATCATTATTCAAACAATATACTTCAATATTTGAGAAAAAACACATTTTTGAGTGAAGCAGTGTCAATACATAGGTCTGTCTTGGCCAATGCATTTCGGACTACGCCCATCAAACTCTTCAAAATCATGACTCTTAAAATGATAAAATAAGGAACAGAAATCAGAGAAAAACAAAAATAAAAAACAAAACAATATCAGTATCTATATAGGTATTTTTCCGTACTCAGCTGATGCAATGAATCAGTTTTAGGTTGCCCTCTGTTGTCCAAATGGCAAAGTGCATCTCTATGTGCCCTTCCACTTCAACAATAGCTATCATTTTGACAAACAGAATGAGCACGGTTCCACACGGTCACCTTCACCTTACATTATCGCAAATATTCAGAATAATTGCAAGTTACTTCTTTCCACCCCCACTTCTCTTCACACAGGGCACATTGGTTCAGGTGTCAATGAACAGTTAATTACCGTTGCAGTCTCTAAAGCTTGAAACACTGTAGGACGAATGCTTCCGTACAAGCTAAAACTGAAAGTAGGTGCTGTAATTATGCTACTACGCAATCTTATGCCATCACAGGAACTTTGCATTTGAACAAGGTTGACAATTACGTGTCTACAAAGACACATCATAGAAGCCGGTGTAATCGGTGGAACTTAGATACTGTGCATACCTCTCATTCCATGTGATACGAATATGCCTTTCAAATTCAAAAGAAGACAGTTACCTATACGTTTAGCCTTTTCAATGACCATTAATTAGTCACAGGGCCTTACAACCCCTTCCTGGAAGTGATTGGCGGTAATTCTGACATTTAAGAAGGGGGACAGAAGTGACCCTCTGAATTACCAACCGATATTGACCTTTAAGATCTGCTTGAACCGCCTATGTTATGCCGGCTAAGGCTATTATTATTATTATAACCTCAAAAATTCATAACATCCTAATGTGTCTAATAATATTCTACTGCCTTATTGTAATTCTTTGCAAGAGTCAACTGTAAAAAGAAATGAAGACATTGTCCTAGTATAACCATTTGTAAACAATTCTGGGGTGAAATTTCTCAAGAAAGTATATATAACTTTAAACTTCATCTGTGCCTCTCAGGTGCTAGCAAAAAGCCAGTAAGATGTCTGATTTTCCCTGTAAGATTCAAAGTGATGTTTGTGGTGTGATTCTAATAAAATAAAATATCCTATTGCCCTTCATATGTCTTTCTATTACTCTCACCTGTTTATTTGAAGGAGCTCAACACAAGCGGGAACTCAGATCGGCAAGAGCAGCAGCCATTATCGCTTTGGTCCCACTCGTCTGGCGCCTGTGATGTCAAATGCTCAATGATGTCACACGTGTGTGTCATCAATGGTGCAATGACCTCACTGGGGTGCCGGGCTGCAAGTTAGCAAATTGTAAACGTTGGGCCTGATTCATGGAAAAGTGCACAGAAATCCCACAACACCCATGAACCGAAAACATCAGAGCATGTGCCTGCGCGCAGAGGTTTTTCTGTAACCTCTGTGTATTCATGAAATTGTCTATGAAAAGTAACAGTATACGCAAGTTGTGGTGGAAAGCCACCGGCACGCCACCACGTAAATCAAAGACCACCAGAAACAGCCACCTTTGCATGCTCCCCGGGTGTGCGTGCGGTCCCCCGCAAGCAGACCTGCATCTCGGGGACCCTGTGCGGGGTCAACCATAACTGTTACTGGCATCCCCGACATCATTTGTATGATTTATCGTAACTCAGGTAAAACTCCGAAAATCTGTGTGTGAACCCCCTAAACCATCCCTGCACCTCGCCACACTGCGTGTTAGATAGGAACCAGGGCTGCATACACACACACCCCTAAATCCGACACCCGATCTTACCTCTGTGTGGTGAATCCTATGCACTAGTGTCTGTTCACCTGCCTTCAGGTGGCGGATAGTATGAGGGCTTTGTGTGGCCATTTCACCACCGAGCAGTTGCGTGGTCGGATCCAATGAATACTTATTGTTCCACTCAATAGTGGTCATGTGATGGACTTCCTGCGCACCTTTTTTCCTTTTTCTTCCTCATTTGATGCATTCCACCCCATACCCTGCCCTCTGCACAAGCCACGCCCACACTCTGCATGGTGTCTCGCGCAAGGCACTCGGCCTCTCGCAGTGATGTGCTGAGCCTGCACAAAGTCCATGAAAAGTACCAAAAAGTCTTGCACCATCGATTCCATGTATCTCTGCTACTCTGCTATGCTATCTCTGATACTCTAGATGTTCTTGCCCCTGTCATGAGGATTACAGCCCAAAGCCACTTGCAACTCCTGGTATGACTCAGACCTCGTCACCCTTACACGCAAGTACAGGGTGGCGGAGAGGAAATGGCGTACTTCAGGTGCATCCTCTAACAAACTGAGCTGCCGCCTGCTCCAAAGGTAATACCGGCTCTCTGTCTGCACCAAGAAGAGAACCCACGTCCAAGTACGCGTCTCTGCAGCATTAACAACTTGGCCAAACTCTTTAAATTCTGAACGAAGATGGCCCATCCTGCTGCAGTCTCTACCTCTCCTGTCCCCTCCCAGACCCTATGTATGGCCCTGGTATCTCATTTCATCTCTAAAACTCAGGACATCCTGTCCATTCTCTCTTCCTCTCCCCCTGTCTCCTCTACACCCTGTACTTCCTATGACCCTTCTTCAGCCATCTCTCTGCCCTCCCTCTCTGCCTTTCCCCTGTTCTTCCCAGACGGGGTTTCTAGACAAGTCAGATCTATGAAAGTCTCGTCAAAACAGGTTCACCCCTGTTCCTCCAAAACCATCAAGGATCCCATTAACACCTTGGCCCCTGCTTTGGCTTACTTTTGCAACCACTCTTTTGCCACCAGAGTCTTTCCTTCCCCCCTGAAGCACTTCCCTGTGCACCCTCTTCGTAAGAAACCCTCTGTAGACCCATCCTGCCTGTCTACCTATCGCCCAATCTCCATCACTCCTTTCCTGGGCAAACTCCTGGAAAAGATAGCCATCTCCCAGCTTAATCTTCACACTGAATCTGTTGGCTGTCTCCACGACCATCAGTCTGGCTTCAGAGCTGCCACAGCACGGAAACCGTTCTCCTGAACATCTGTGAAGACCTAATCTCCAACCTCGATTCCAACACCCCCTGTGCCCTCATCTTACTTGATCTCTCTTCTGCCTTCGACAAAGTCAACCATGCCATCCCGCTCAGCCGCCTCCGTGACAACCTGGGTATCACTGATTAGGCCCTGGCTTGGCTGACCTCTTTCCTCTCTGATCGACGCTCCCAGGTCTAACTTGGGTCCTTCCTCTCCTCTATCTCTATCTCTACCTGTGGTGTTCCCCATGGGTCTAACCTCTCGCCCTGACTGTTCAACCAATACCTGGCACTTCTTGCACACCGCATTGCCACTTACTGCCCCAATTTATAGTGCTATGTGGATGACACCCAACTCATTTTCAGGCTACCTTCTGCCACTTCTTCTCCTTCTCTCATCTCTGACTGTCTGTCTGCTATTCAGGAGTGGTGTGCCGCCAATGATCTCTGACTTATTTCCGAGATTCTCCTCATTGGCACACCTGCTCCCTCCTTTCCTATCACTCTCTGGCTGGCCTCTCTTGGCCCTCTTCCTGCTCACACCTGTGAAGCTAAGAACCTTGTGGTCATCTTTGACTCCACACTCTCCTTCTCTCCTCACATCTCTGACATCTCTAAGAAGTCACACTACCAGCTGCACTTCCTCAGCGGTATTCTTCCTTTCCTCTCCTTCTCCAAGAAGCTCACTGTCTACAGAGCTCTGGTTCTCTCTAGGCTGGACTACTGCAACAACCTCTAAATCTGCCTGCTTCTACTCTCTGCCATCTACATATCATCCAAAACAGGACTGCAAGATTTGTCCTTGGCCTCAAGCCCAAGGATCATATCTCTCCAGGACTGAAATCTCTGCACTGGCTCCCAGTGGCTGTGAGGATTAAGTTCAAAACCCTCTGCATTGCCCACAAGGCCTTCTGGGGCCTGGGGCCTCAATACCTTCAACTCTCTCTTCCTAAATATCTTCCTCTCAAGCTCTTCGCTCATCAACCTCCAACTCCCTCAGGGTCAGTTGCTTCTCCAATCAAGAAGCTGGTGGTAGATCTCTTTCCTCGGCTGGGGCCTCCCTCTGGAACAGCTCCCTGCCTCCCTGAACCTTGAGGAGAACCAACTCTGGTTCTGGAAGCACCTCAAAACCTTCCCCTTTGCTTCTGCTTTCTCTCCTTCCCTCCCCTGCTGAACTCCTGGCTGAAACTGAAACTACATTGATCTTGGTCCCAGGTCCCCTCCCTCGCCAGCTGCACCCCTGCACTGCCTTCCTGGCAAACCCTGCTCTTGGGGACTGTTTTCTGTATCCCTACAGTCCCCCACCAGCACTTGACACCTGATGTCTGCACTTACCCTTGCATTTGCCACCAGCTGGCTGCACTTTTTATTTATTGCTTTATTTATTCTATTATTTTTACTGTCAATCCCATGTACTACACTGTCCCCTCCCCCTTGCCACTGTCCCCTCCCCCTTGCCACTGCACGATCTCATTGTCATCAGGCCTAGTAAGATCGTTGTCTCTGTCTTCCCTCTGTTCCCCCTCCCTTGCCTCGTCACGCCTTGAAACACTTATGTATAAGCGCGTTATAAATGCTATATCATATCATATCGACAAAAAGGATTTTGCGAGTGGTTTGGCACGCAAAGTCCTTATATTCCATGCAGATAATTCCATGAATCAGGCCCACTGTGTTCAGGGTAGGTATAGTACCTTCCTGACATGTTTTCATCAAAGTGACTGCAGTTAACGACATTCTTGGCATTAACAACATGGATAGGATAAATGCAGTGTTGATATTGCATACTTTCCACTCGTATGGCTTCAAACAGTACAATTCCCCAAGAGTGAGGTAGAACATCATTTCCATGGTATCATAAATAGAAGCATAAGCATATATTTTACGCCAGTTAATAAAAAACGCTTTTTTTCACGTGGATCTTGATCTTCGCTCGGTATTGTGCAAGGTTAACTCCCTTGGTGTTGTTGCAAGTGTGTCATCACAGTTCCTCTGAATGAGCCCATGGTTACTGTTAATGTGGAAGTAAAAAATGTGTTAGTATAAAAGTATCCCCATATCACAGGATACCGTTATGTAGCCTTATGCGCTTGTAATAGAACAATGAATATATTCTCGCGAGCTATTTTATCACCAAATGTAGGACAGCCTAATGTGGAGTGATGCCATGCATACTCATCGCAGGACTTAGAATTCCTCATCCGCATATACGGATCATCATTAGCAATTAGATACATCCTTATGACAGCCATGTGGTTGGTCTAGTTAAGACTTGAGTCACCCGATTCATGGAATGGGGGCACAGAAATGGGGCAAGTTCGGCACGCCGAGAAGGATCCTGCGTGAGCCGCGGCACCGAAAAAATGTTGCGTGCCACACATGTTGATGGATTTTATGACACATTACTAGCTGTCGCACACGTAAAAACAAGCTGCGCAAGGGAACGCCCACAACACACCCCCAAGCACACCAAAAAGCAAGCAAAAGGACAAACACGGTGCAAGCCTCTGCGCCACTGCTGGCCCACCATCCAGTACCCCTGGGAGAAGGCGCGCCTCACCTCACAAGCCCAGGTTGCACCTCTGCAAAATTGTGTGTCTTACCAAGGCTGCACCCCAGCAAAATCAAGCATCTCACCTGGCAAGCCAGGCTGCACACCAGCAAATTCACGCGCCTCACCTCGTTAGCCCAGGCCACACCCCAGCGAAAACACGTGTCCTCCCTCGCAAGACCAGGCTGCACCCCAGCAAAAATGCGTGTCCTGACTCGCAAGGCCAGGCTGCACCCCAGCGAAATTGCATGCCTCACCTCGAAACCAGGGCGCACCCCAGCGAAAACACATGTCTCTCTCGCAAGGCCAGGTTGCTGCCCAGTGAAATCACGCACCTCACCTCGCAAGCTAAGCCCACACCCCAGAGAAATTGCACGCCTCACCTCGCAAGCCCAGGCCACACCCCAGTAAAAACGTGTGCGGTCCCTCGCAAGGCCAGGCTGCACCCCAGCGAAATTCCGCGCTTCACCTCGCAAGCTCAGGCCACACTCCAGCGAAAATGCACGCCCTCCATCGCAAGGCCAGGGCACATTCTAGCAAAAACGTGTGCCTTTTCTCGTAAGGCCAGGCTGCACCCCAGAGAAATCGCATGCCTCACCTCGTAAGCCCAGGACGCACCCCAGCAAAAATGCATGCCCTCCCTCTCAAGGCCAGGCCGCACCCCAGCGATAAGGTGGGCCCCCCTCATAAGTGGAGGCTACACCCAGTACCAAAACATGAGTTCCCCCTACACCCTCAGCACCCATTCTGGCCGCATACACCCCATCAGCCCAGACACCACCCCCAAGCACCCCTCACCTGTGACACCCCCCCAGGCAGCCCCCTCCAGACTGGACAGCACCCACCAGCCCCCCTCATCTGTGACACCCCCCAAACATCCTCTTCCAGATTGGATCCCCCCAGGCAGCCCCCTCCAAACTGGACACCACCCACCAGCCACCTCACCTGTGACACCCCCCAGACATTCCCCTCCAGACTGGACACCACCCAACAGCCCCCCTCATCTGTGACACCACCCCAGGCATTCCCCTACAAACTGGGCACCACCCATCAGCCTCCCTCAGTTGTGACACCCCCAAAGCATCCCCTTCCAGACTGGTCACCCCCAGCACCCCCATCCAGACTGGACACCACCAACCACTCCCCCTCACCTGTGACACCCCCCCCAGGCATCCCCCTCCAGACTGGACACCCCCCAGGCAACCTACTACAGACTTGACCCCCCCATGCATCCCCCTCCAGGCTGGACACCACCTACCAGTCCCCCTCACCTACCAGCCCCCCTCACCTGTGACACCCTCTCAGGCATCCCCCTGCAGACTGGATACCCCCCCAGGCAGCCCACTCCATACTGGACACCCACCTAGGCATCGCCCTCCAAACTGGACACCACCTACCAGCCCCCCTCACGTCTGACACCCACCCAGGCATCCCCCTGCAGTCCCCCTCACCTGTAACACCCCCACAGGCAGCCCTCTCTAGACTGGATACCACCCATCAGCCCCCTCAACTGGGACACCCCCCAGGCAGCCCCCTCCAGACTGGATACCACCCACCAACCCCCCTCACCTGTAACACCCCCCAAGCAGCCCTGTGACAGTCTCCCACAATACCAGTGCAATGCATGTCTGCAGCTCACGGTTCCATGTACTAATGTCCCCGCAAAAATGTCCCCTGAGAAAAAGGTTGCTGTTTTTTGTTTTTTTTATGCAGGGGTCTGACAGCACCATGAAGTGCAACACCAACATGTACACTGCAAATACGACCAACTGCAAGCACCAGCGGTCCATCCATGAGTGGAGCATCTGCTCACACACCCTTCCAGCCCTTGATCAGCCCCCCATACACATGTCACAAGTGAATGCAAATCCATATGCATGTTGTCCATGGCACATTGCCAAGGCATCAAAGCAGAGTAACTGAATGTGTGCCCACGACAGAAGCAAACCTACCAAAAAATATTGCAAGATCCACAAACAGTGGCCAGGTGTATCGCAGCCTGAGCATCAATGACCTGGGTGGAATGGGTGGCAAAATACCTGTCAGGGAACAATCACATGACAGGGCCATGCATGGGTGATGGAAGGGCAGTCAGAGAGAGAGCATGAGCCACAGAGAATGGAGAACTGTGCCGCCACTCCGGATGAGCAAACATGGCCCACTACTGAATTCCAGTGGTAGAGGTTGAGCGGCACATGAGAGAAGGCAGTGTGTGACTGCACATGCTGGTGGGCGTGTCTGCACAACATGGGTTGTACACAGCAATGACAAACAAATGTGCTATTAATGTGAGCATGGAACTCCTCCACAGTGAGCCCACCTCCCTCCACCTGAACCACACGGATGCCAAACACACAGGGATGCTGCACAGGTAAATGCAAATGGAAACATACAGTGCAGAGCCAGCCGATTGACCCACCCCCACATGTGAGGCACATGTGCATCCTTCCATCTGCAACCATCCCAGCAACAAGAACACGGAAGCATGCACGCCACAAGACACATGACTTATAATGGAGAGATGCACTGGCTGAAAATAGAACTATAAAAGAGGCCGACACACAAAAGAACTGCATGAAGCATGGAATGTAAAAAACAGAACGATGTATTGGATATAAGTATGTACAAAAATAAATGTGGAATCAAGCTCAAATCAGTCCAGGGGAAATTTGAAATAAAACGAATATCCTATGCCTAAAGAACTATATACAATAAAAACTGGAAAGGAAAGTCTGCAAAGTCTGGGGAAAATAATAAAAAAAGGAAAAATACACCTAAATAACTATGTACAAAGCCAGCGGGCTAGCCCTTCTCTCCAATCTCACTGAGCCTTTCCACCAGGGCTGAGTCCAGTGCCATGTCCCCCCCCCCTCAGGTGGGCCTCCGCTGTTGCCTGGAGGGCTTGCAGGTTCTCCAGCATCTGTGTCTCTGTCACTTTGGCGTCCCTGCAAGTGGCCTCCAGGATGGAAGCCTGCCTCGTTGCCCAAAGCAGTGCAATCTCAGCCCTGGCCATCGCTACTCTTGCTTCCCGAGCCCGCTGCCTCTCTGCTCTTCATATCCTTGAAACACAGAAGACATACTGTGCCTCAGGTCCACGTGTGCCTCCTGTCTTACACTTCGCACCTGCATCCTTTAGGTGGTCTGCTACAAGCCTCCTCCTCATTGCCACCTGCTGCCACAGTGAGTGGAGCCGGCTATGTGTGTACGCCCTCCGAGCTGATGACGATACCCGGGGTGTACGGCACCTGCACTGTTCATGGGTGCCTGCTGTCCCTCCATTACCGGTGACCCTGTTGGTGCCTGGGTAGGCACAGTGACCACCTCAGCTGATGTTCCTTGGACTCCCAACTTGGGCAGGGATGTGGTCTCCACCAGACAGGGCATTGTGGGTGGGACTGGTGCACACAGGGCCCTTCTCTTATCTGGGCTGGAAGGCACACTGGAGGATGACTGGCACACAGAGGAGGTAGATGAGGAGGTGGGTGCAGTAGTGAACATCCCATGGAGGACACCACAGAACAGGCATGCTGCAAGCCAGCGGACAAGGCTGTAGAGCTCACTGTGATAATGGGCAAGCAGACTATGAGTAGCCTGCCCATCATCATGAATGACACCTGTCCACCTCGTCAACACAGCCAGCAGGGGTAGCACATAGTCCCGATGGACACACCAGATGGTAAGGGGGTGTTGGTCTGGGTGGACACATCAGCTGACACCGGGTGGTGGGTCTGAGTGGAGGTATCCTGGCAGGCGCATACTGCTTCATCCAATTGCCCAGGGTCTTGATTTTGCACAGGCACCTCCAAGGTGGCCTGCACAGCCTCATGCCCCTAGGACAGGACTGCAGTAGGTATGCCCAGCCAACACCCCCACCTGACCCCATGGGCTGGGCTGCAATGGCAACCTCCTCCACCTCCCCCTCCATCATTCTGGATGACCCTGGGGCATCTTCTGCCATGGATGGCCCCTGTGTGGCATCACCTGGCCCCACCATTGCTGAGAAGTCCCCTCCCACCTTCACCTTCTTGGACTCATCCCCAGCAGCCATGCCCAATGTCACAGGCACTGCCACATCCACATCGCCCCGAAGATGATCTGTCATTGTTGGGGCGTTGGGGCGTGGCTTCAGTCTGCACCTCTGCCTGGTGGAGTCATCCCTGCAGCCATGCTCCACAGCACTGCTTCCTCCCTCTTCATCAGATGCAACTGTGGAAAAGGAGACACAGACAGACACATCAGTGTACTGCCCCAAATCCAGCATGGCATCACCAACGTTCACATGAACAGGACTTGTCAAGGGAACAACCATCCACCTCCACACCCACACACATGGACATTTAATCCACATCCGTGCAGCCACCTGCCTGGCTATCACTCCACACAATCACATCAAGCTACTTGCCACTGTCACAACCAATCAATTGTGTTTGCTATACACACATTCATCCTCTGCACATGCACATGTGAGCATGCCATAGCAACAAGCACATATACATGTCATGCACACACATCAACTGAGAGGCTCCAAGCAGTGTGATGAGCAATCACATCAGAGTCCTGTGAACTGCAATGCCTCTACGTGGCTAAGCTAGACATCCAAATGCACATGTTGCATCCAGGCATGAATGATGCCCAGTCACACATTCCCATTTATGTCACATAAACATGAGTATCATGCATGTACATGACGTGGGACAACACTTCCTCAACTGGCACACTTGTCACCCCGGCACGTCTCAGACACAATTAACATTGCATGTGCACGGTCTGCAAGCCAGCACTATAACAGAATGATAGCACATTTAAAATACACATAGGTCTGAATGCACACATGGAGAGCAATGCCTGGGGAATGCAGGCAGATATCCATCTCAGAAACATACTTGCTGCAAGCCTAAGGGGGTCACTGCCAGCAAGCTGGTAAATGCACAGAGCACATGCACCGTAGAGCATTGCACCACATGGCTATTCACCAGTCGACTCCAGACATTGACGTAACTCGCAGACCTGGAAGTGCAGCACTGGGTAGAACTTCCCCAGGACCAGCATGTTGTTAGCTGACATCCGGCACCTGTGTCCCATGCATGTTGCACCATGGTGTTTGCAGCTTCAAGTTCACCGCAGCTGGGTGCATGGTACTGCTGCATTCAATTGAATGCACAATTGTACCAATTGTGTGCTGTCACGATGAAGTCTGCATTGACCTTAAACTTTTACTTTGCAGCCTATGTTTAGCATGCATTTCTCCTTGCTTGCAGTATCATATAGCTTTGTCTTGTCTGCTTATGTCTTCCATGGCAGTTGCCTTAGTGGCCAGACTTCCAGTCTGACATTGGCCTCTGTGAATTGCAGCATGAACCATGATCCTGCCTGGAGTGCAAGAGGTGAGTATTTGTGTACCTTCCTTCTTGTGCTTTGCATCATGGGCTCCCATGACTGTATTCAGTGCACTGTCCCAATACTACGCAGGTGATGGCATGCCTTGTCATGTCATTGATATTCTTCGAGGGGTGCCCCAGCTTTTTTGGGTGCTCAGTTAGCTGCATATGTGATGTTTTCTCATTTTCATGCAGCATGTTGACTGATGCGTGTGTTGCGTATTTGCAATCGTCTTATGGGGATATGTGACATCCACATGCTGCATGTCATTCAGGGGGACAGGCAGTAGAGGGTTTGTTGATGTTTGTCAGTGTGTGTATTTTGTGTGTTTGATTTGCATGCAGTGTGCATGTGTTGCTGCATGTGTGCTGGGACACATGTTGGTTGTCTTGTGAGTTGTTGTTTGCATGTGTTGTATGTCACTGAGGGGGGCACGTGGGTCTTGAGGTTTTGGGTGCACAGATGTATTAGATGCACTCTGTATAATTTTGTTCATTGTCTGCAGATCCTTCCTTCCTGGAATAATGGCTATTTCATGGGATGAAATTTGACTGTCGACTGCATGCCAAGGGGACAGGTAAGATGTGCATTTATCTTGATCGTTATGTAATGGCTACATTAGTTGCTGCATGTCTGGATGTGGCCTTTCTGGTGTGTCACCCTCTTTGTCACAGTTGTCAATTACCTCTTGTTAATTAGTGTTTTAGAAATGGGGTTTCTTGTGGTCATGTGGCCAGATTGTGTCTCATGTGGATCGATACTGCACTGCTTTTATACACCCCACAATAGGGACATGTTTGTGCACATCATGCACATTCTAGGACTTGTGTGCATCAATATGCCATTGTGTTTGTTGTATTTTGTATCCATGTACATTTTTGAAGCCATGTATGACTTGTAGCTCAGACATGTTTCAGGATTTATCGTTGCTTACACATTTGACAGGTAGGTTGGTTAGTCATATGGGATGTTTTTGGTGCCAAAGGGGTGATTTCATTAAATGGTTGGCATGGTGGTAGAGGTGTCCCCCCTCTTCAATGTTTTTCGGTGGGAAACACAAAATTAAATGTTTTTTTAGTTCTACGGTATACACACAAATTAACACTTCTAAGGGCTCTTTCTCAGGGTGGTTTTGTGAGCAGTGGATTGGCCCATTGTTATCATTGAATGGCACCTGGGATTTGGCAGGATCGTGTGCATTCACAGGGGAAGGAATTTAGGTGAAAAAAGACGTGCCCTTGGCCCAGCCATATGCAAGGGTGTGCCTGTGGGTGTGGATGGTGTGCCACTACCATTTACACCGGGAAACCACGCTGTGTTGCAACATTGTGCAAGACACATGCTGCCTCAATGATCCTGCAGACTACTGGTGGTGCATATAGCAACACACCACCAGAGTGGTCAAGGGAGCGGAAACGTGACTTGCGCATTCTGAATGTGCACTGTACTATGCCCTGAGTTGCAATATGTGTTGTACCTTACCCCGGCAAGTGTGTTGGGGTTGCGTATGGGCATCATCATGTATGTGCTCAGAGTGTCGGCACTGCCACCCATAGAGGTGAGAATGGTTGTCATTGTCATTTGTTGACAGTGTCTATTGGTCTGTGTGCAACATGCATGCATGTGTGTGGCCATTCATGCTCCCCAATGAGCCATGTGTTGCCATGCTTCCCAGCTTCCAGGGCCCTGTGTAGCCGGGACATCCTGAAGATGTAACTATCAGTAATGATGCCCTTGGCATCAAAAACAACCTGATCATTGATGGAGTGCCAATGTTTCAGGTTGCGGTAGATGTGTTCTGTTGCTCTAGATGGACGTAGAGCAACATGGGTGCAATCAAGGGCACGAAGCACTCTTGGAAAGTGTGCCACCCCAAAAAAGTCCTGGACCACTTCTTGTCTTTCTGCCAGTATACTAGACATAGATATATGCTGGCGGACAGAAGGACATGCAGTTATGATTGCCAACACCTGGTGCAAACAGCAAGACTGCATGCCCTGGGAGAGGATACCTACTATGGCACTGGTTGGCTGGAATGAGCCAGTGGCCAAAAAATGCAGAACAGTGAGCACCTTTTGGAAGGGGCTCAGTGCTTGGGAACAGACGGTGGGTGATGTGAGGTCATCTACCCACTCCGTGACCAGCTCTAGGATGATATTGGGGGGGGGGCTATACCTGCCATACCTGGTCATCAGGCATTCCACAAATGCTGGCCCTTGGGTGGAAGATCCGGGCCCTGGCCATCCTCCTCCTGCAGTGTCCCTGGATGATTGCTGCAACAAATGGTACATTCATCGTGGCTGTATCAATGCGTTTGTTAAGTATGCAGGCTTTTTCTGCATTTGTTAGTGTGCGCATTGACATTTATGCCTGCTATCGCGTGGCATATGTGTTTCTGGATTTGTGTGTGCTTTTTCACAAGCCAGCGTTCCCAATCAATTCCATTAATATTTTTGTTTTGCACGCGTATGGGCAGTGCGATTGTTTGATGGTGCAATGTCCCTCGTAACGCCCACATTTTCACTTGTTCTTCCTCATTCCATGTGTTCCCCTCACTTTTTAGGTGGCTGTTCAGTCCAGGTCGGCCCTTTTCTTGGAGTCTCAGGCAAGCCGTTCGTCGGGTCGCAGTGACGTGGTGGACCGGCACGGATTCCTCGCAAAGTCCCGTGTATGCCCTGCGCATTGTGTTCCATGAATCGACGAACGGGGACTTGCAGGCGAATTCGCGTGCAAGTACCCTATTTTCAGTGGAGATTATTCCATGAATCATGCCCCCAATGTTCATACAGGGTAAGTGCAATGTTAAGCAGAAGGTCTTCACAAAATTGCTCTAAACATAATTGTACAGCGCAAATTCTTAGCATATTTGTTTCTGGTTGATATGTGCAAACAGTCCTTTGGTGTCAGTTGATTAATGCATAATCAAACATTTCTACAAAAACCATTTCTACAAAAACATAGCAAGTTGACATCTTCCTTTATGCTGTTCAGTGCCATGGAGTACAATCGTTTGATCCAGAACATTTCTCGTTGATACATTCTTAATGTTATGTCGTCATGTTGTCCTCTTCTTGTCACTACCTCCACAGCTTGGAAGTGAATCTGCAAGATGTGTTTCTTCTCATTCAATGCATTGTGATGGATCCACTCAATTTCTTCTGCTCTATGAAGGATCTCTAACAAATTGTTCATTATGGAAACTGTGGGGTCAGTGTCCAGCTGAGTGTATATAGTTCTATCACTTAGCTGCCTCAGATCCTTGTTCCTTATGACCAATGCATGCCCTTGTCCTCCGGCGGATGGTGAGTTTTGTGTCGCCATAGAGGTTTTCAGAAGGTTAAGTTCATGAGATTTCAGATTGCTGAATTTAGGACGTTTGTAGGAACTATTCCCCAGATGTCATGATGCCTACCCCCGGAGCACCAGGCCAGGCCCAGCACCCCCGGAAGCAGGCATCATGCCCTCGGGTAAAAGCCCAGCGGCCCCTTATAGGGGCTCTTTGGACTCAGTCCTGGCGCCTTTGGCACCAGGCTCATGTTGGACATCAGTCCTGGCGCCATAGGTGCCAGGCTCATAAAGGGAGGTGTTTTGTGCACTTACCGGATGCAGACCATGCTGCACGCTTCAGTCCTCCCTGAGACCTGAAAGGGACTATTTTTTCATAGGGACTATTTTTTCACTCGGGCGTGGCCAGGGAAGGATACATACCTAGTTGGGGAAGGATACATACCTGGGACTTCTTTGGAGGCTGTTTAAGCCACGCCCAGACAGCAGCTCATGCTTCGCGTTGTTCTGCTTCCTGCAGCTTAACGCTCACCGTGTCTGCTCCTGCTCCTGGACTCCAGCCACGCCCGCCTCGAACCTGGAAGACCTGCAAGGAATGAAGAGAAGAGAAAGGTGAAAACCAAGGACTATTTCAAACTTCTTACCTGCATCCGGAATCTTCTCGCCAGCATCCCTGAAGAAAGACTTCCATTTAAAAGCATCGCGTTGCTCGCTGCAGCGCCACGCTTCACTCACCTGTCCTCGAGACATCTCCCGGCTCCATCGCGGCTGTCAGTATCGGACGCCACATCTCTGCACCTAGGGGAGAGAGGAAGAAACAAAAGGTGAGCAGAAGGAACACAGAAGGAAAGCCTGATTAACAGCCATAATACTTACCGGCTTTTCTTCCACATTTCGGGTCGGCGCCGCCCCGTTGGCAGGTACCGTACCCCGGCCCCTATGGGGAAAGGACAAGAGACATTTCTGGGGAATGATAAGGACATTTAGAGGGATCGCCCTCATCACTACTCACCTCGGCAGTTTAACCCCTCGACGCATCGCCTTCATTCTGCACCTGAAATAAAGGACAGATCACAGGTTAGAAAGACAACATAAAGGGGGCCTCACTTGAACTTTGAACTTTCATACTTACGGCGCATCGCTCAGGAAAGTCAAGTGGATTTTGCCAGCGCCATTCTGAAAACCAGTTAAGTAACTGGACAAACGCGCGCCCCTGCACCAGAAGCAGGATGGAGAGTTCATCCTTCCAAACCATAAGGTGAGCTTAAACCGGGGTTTGGAGGAAGTTAGAGAGGAACGAAGGGAGGAAAGGGGGGAGCTAGCACACCAAAAAGCAAGCAAAAGGACAAACACGGTGCAAGCCTCTGCGCCACTGCTGGCCCACCATCCAGTACCCCTGGGAGAAGGCGCGCCTCACCTCACAAGCCCAGGTTGCACCTCTGCAAAATTGTGTGTCTTACCAAGGCTGCACCCCAGCAAAATCAAGCATCTCACCTGGCAAGCCAGGCTGCACACCAGCGAATTCACGCGCCTCACCTCGTTAGCCCAGGCCACACCCCAGCGAAAACACGTGTCCTCCCTCGCAAGACCAGGCTGCACCCCAGCAAAAATGCGTGTCCTGACTCGCAAGGCCAGGCTGCACCCCAGCGAAATTGCATGCCTCACCTCGAAACCAGGGCGCACCCCAGCGAAAACACATGTCTCTCTCGCAAGGCCAGGTTGCTGCCCAGTGAAATCACGCACCTCACCTCGCAAGCTAAGCCCACACCCCAGAGAAATTGCACGCCTCACCTCGCAAGCCCAGGCCACACCCCAGTAAAAACGTGTGCGGTCCCTCGCAAGGCCAGGCTGCACCCCAGGGAAATTCCGCGCTTCACCTCGCAAGCTCAGGCCACACTCCAGCGAAAATGCACGCCCTCCATCGCAAGGCCAGGGCACATTCTAGCAAAAACGTGTGCCTTTTCTCGTAAGGCCAGGCTGCACCCCAGAGAAATCGCATGCCTCACCTCGTAAGCCCAGGACGCACCCCAGCAAAAATGCATGCCCTCCCTCTCAAGGCCAGGCCGCACCCCAGCGATAAGGTGGGCCCCCCTCATAAGTGGAGGCTACACCCAGTACCAAAACATGAGTTCCCCCTACACCCTCAGCACCCATTCTGGCCGCATACACCCCATCAGCCCAGACACCACCCCCAAGCACCCCTCACCTGTGACACCCCCCCAGGCAGCCCCCTCCAGACTGGACAGCACCCACCAGCCCCCCTCATCTGTGACACCCCCCAAACATCCCCTTCCAGATTGGATCCCCCCAGGCAGCCCCCTCCAAACTGGACACCACCCACCAGCCACCTCACCTGTGACACCCCCCAGACATTCCCCTCCAGACTGGACACCACCCAACAGCCCCCCTCATCTGTGACAACACCCCAGGCATTCCCCTACAAACTGGGCACCACCCATCAGCCTCCCTCAGTTGTGACACCCCCAAAGCATCCCCTTTCAGACTGGTCACCCCCAGCACCCCCATCCAGACTGGACACCACCAACCACTCCCCCTCACCTGTGACACCCCTCCAGGCATCCCCCTCCAGACTGGACACCCCCCAGGCAACCTACTACAGACTTGACCCCCCCATGCATCCCCCTCCAGGCTGGACACCACCTACCAGTCCCCCTCACCTACCAGCCCCCCTCACCTGTGACACCCTCTCAGGCATCCCCCTGCAGACTGGATACCCCCCCAGGCAGCCCACTCCATACTGGACACCCACCTAGGCATCGCCCTCCAAACTGGACACCACCTACCAGCCCCCCTCACGTCTGACACCCACCCAGGCATCCCCCTGCAGTCCCCCTCACCTGTAACACCCCCACAGGCAGCCCTCTCTAGACTGGATACCACCCATCAGCCCCCTCAACTGGGACACCCCCCAGGCAGCCCCCTCCAGACTGGATACCACCCACCAACCCCCCTCACCTGTAACACCCCCCAAGCAGCCCTGTGACAGTCTCCCACAATACCAGTGCAATGCATGTCTGCAGCTCACGGTTCCATGTACTAATGTCCCCGCAAAAATGTCCCCTGAGAAAAAGGTTGCTGTTTTTTGTTTTTTTTATGCAGGGGTCTGACAGCACCATGAAGTGCAACACCAACATGTACACTGCAAATACGACCAACTGCAAGCACCAGCGGTCCATCCATGAGTGGAGCATCTGCTCACACACCCTTCCAGCCCTTGATTAGCCCCCCATACACATGTCACAAGTGAATGCAAATCGATATGCATGTTGTCCATGGCACATTGCCAAGGCATCAAAGCAGAGTAACTGAATGTGTGCCCACGACAGAAGCAAACCTACCAAAAAATATTGCAAGATCCACAAACAGTGGCCAGGTGTATCGCAGCCTGAGCATCAATGACCTGGGTGGAATGGGTGGCAAAATACCTGTCAGGGAACAATCACATGACAGGGCCATGCATGGGTGATGGAAGGGCAGTCAGAGAGAGAGCATGAGCCACAGAGACTGGAGAACTGTGCCGCCACTCCGGATGAGCAAACATGGCCCACTACTGAATTCCAGTGGTAGAAGTTGAGCGGCACATGAGAGAAGGCAGTGTGTGACTGCACATGCTGGTGGGCGTGTCTGCACAACATGGGTTGTACACAGCAATGACAAACAAATGTGCTATTAATGTGAGCATGGAACTCCTCCACAGTGAGCCCACCTCCCTCCACCTGAACCACACGGATGCCAAACACACAGGGATGCTGCACAGGTAAATGCAAATGGAAACATACAGTGCAGAGCCAGCCGATTGACCCACCCCCACATGTGAGTCACATGTGCATCCTTCCATCTGCAACCATCCCAGCAACAAGAACACGGAAGCATGCACGCCACAAGACACATGACTTATAATGGAGAGATGCACTGGCTGAAAATAGAACTATAAAAGAGGCCGACACACAAAAGAACTGCATGAAGCATGGAATGTAAAAAACAGAACGATGTATTGGATATAAATATGTACAAAAATAAATGTGGAATCAAGCTCAAATCAGTCCAGGGGAAATTTGAAATAAAACGAATATCCTATGCCTAAAGAACTATATACAATAAAAACTGGGAAGGAAAGTCTGCAAAGTCTGGGGAAAATAATAAAAAAAGGAAAAATACACCTAAATAACTATGTACAAAGCCAGCGGGCTAGCCCTTCTCTCCAATCTCACTGAGCCTTTCCACCAGGGCTGAGTCCAGTGCCATGTCCCCCCCCCCTCAGGTGGGCCTCCGCTGTTGCCTGGAGGGCTTGCAGGTTCTCCAGCATCTGTGTCTCTGTCACTTTGGCGTCCCTGCAAGTGGCCTCCAGGATGGAAGCCTGCCTCGTTGCCCAAAGCAGTGCAATCTCAGCCCTGGCCATCGCTACTCTTGCTTCCCGAGCCCGCTGCCTCTCTGCTCTTCATATCCTTGAAACACAGAAGACATACTGTGCCTCAGGTCCACGTGTGCCTCCTGTCTTACACTTCGCACCTGCATCCTTAAGGTGGTCTGCTACAAGCCTCCTCCTCATTGCCACCTGCTGCCACAGTGAGTGGAGCCGGCTATGTGTGTACGCCCTCCGAGCTGATGACGATACCCGGGGTGTACGGCACCTGCACTGTTCATGGGTGCCTGCTGTCCCTCCATTACCGGTGACCCTGTTGGTGCCTGGGTAGGCACAGTGACCACCTCAGCTGATGTTCCTTGGACTCCCAACTTGGGCAGGGATGTGGTCTCCACCAGACAGGGCATTGTGGGTGGGACTGGTGCACACAGGGCCCTTCTCTTATCTGGGCTGGAAGGCACACTGGAGGATGACTGGCACACAGAGGAGGTAGATGAGGAGGTGGGTGCAGTAGTGAACATCCCATGGAGGACACCACAGAACAGGCATGCTGCAAGCCAGCGGACAAGGCTGTAGAGCTCACTGTGATAATGGGCAAGCAGACTATGAGTAGCCTGCCCATCATCATGAATGACACCTGTCCACCTCGTCAACACAGCCAGCAGGGGTAGCACATAGTCCCGATGGACACACCAGATGGTAAGGGGGTGTTGGTCTGGGTGGACACATCAGCTGACACCGGGTGGTGGGTCTGAGTGGAGGTATCCTGGCAGGCGCATACTGCTTCATCCAATTGCCCAGGGTCTTGATTTTGCACAGGCACCTCCAAGGTGGCCTGCACAGCCTCATGCCCCTAGGACAGGACTGCAGTAGGTACGCCCAGCCAACACCCCCACCTGACCCCATGGGCTGGGCTGCAATGGCAACCTCCTCCACCTCCCCCTCCATCATTCTGGATGACCCTGGGGCATCTTCTGCCATGGATGGCCCCTGTGTGGCATCACCTGGCCCCACCATTGCTGAGAAGTCCCCTCCCACCTTCACCTTCTTGGACTCATCCCCAGCAGCCATGCCCGATGTCACAGGCACTGCCACATCCACATCGCCCCGAAGATGATCTGTCATTGGGGCGTTGGGGCGTGACTTCAGTCTGCACCTCTGCCTGGTGGAGTTATCCCTGCAGCCATGCTCCACAGCACTGCTTCCTCCCTCTTCATCAGATGCAACTGTGGAAAAGGAGACACAGACAGACACATCAGTGTACTGCCCCAAATCCAGCATGGCATCACCAACGTTCACATGAACAGGACTTGTCAAGGGAACAACCATCCACCTCCACACCCACACACATGGACATTTAATCCACATCCGTGCAGCCACCTGCCTGGCTATCACTCCACACAATCACATCAAGCTACTTGCCACTGTCACAACCAATCAATTGTGTTTGCTATACACACATTCATCCTCTGCACATGCACATGTGAGCATGCCATAGCAACAAGCACATATACATGTCATGCACACACATCAACTGAGAGGCTCCAAGCAGTGTGATGAGCAATCACATCAGAGTCCTGTGAACTGCAATGCCTCTACGTGGCTAAGCTAGACATCCAAATGCACATGTTGCATCCAGGCATGAATGATGCCCAGTCACACATTCCCATTTATGTCACATAAACATGAGTATCATGCATGTACATGACGTGGGACAACACTTCCTCAACTGGCACACTTGTCACCCCGGCACGTCTCAGACACAATTAACATTGCATGTGCACGGTCTGCAAGCCAGCACTATAACAGAATGATAGCACATTTAAAATACACATAGGTCTGAATGCACACATGGAGAGCAATGCCTGGGGAATGCAGGCAGATATCCATCTCAGAAACATACTTGCTGCAAGCCTAAGGGGGTCACTGCCAGCAAGCTGGTAAATGCACAGAGCACATGCACCGTAGAGCATTGCACCACATGGCTATTCACCAGTCGACTCCAGACATTGACGTAACTCGCAGACCTGGAAGTGCAGCACTGGGTAGAACTTCCCCAGGACCAGCATGTTGTTAGCTGACATCCGGCACCTGTGTCCCATGCATGTTGCACCATGGTGTTTGCAGCTTCAAGTTCACCGCAGCTGGGTGCATGGTACTGCTGCATTCTATTGAATGCACAATTGTACCAATTGTGTGCTGTCACAATGAAGTCTGCATTGACCTTAAACTTTTACTTTGCAGCCTATGTTTAGCATGCATTTCTCCTTGCTTGCAGTATCATATAGCTTTGTCTTGTCTGCTTATGTCTTCCATGGCAGTTGCCTTAGTGGCCAGACTTCCAGTCTGACATTGGCCTCTGTGAATTGCAGCATGAACCATGATCCTGCCTGGAGTGCAAGAGGTGAGTATTTGTGTACCTTCCTTCTTGTGCTTTGCATCATGGGCTCCCATGACTGTATTCAGTGCACTGTCCCAATACTACGCAGGTGATGGCATGCCTTGTCATGTCATTGATATTCTTCGAGGGGTGCCCCAGCTTTTTTGGGTGCTCAGTTAGCTGCATATGTGATGTTTTCTCATTTTCATGCAGCATGTTGACTGATGCGTGTGTTGCGTATTTGCAATCGTCTTATGGGGATATGTGACATCCACATGCTGCATGTCATTCAGGGGGACAGGCAGTAGAGGGTTTGTTGATGTTTGTCAGTGTGTGTATTTTGTGTGTTTGATTTGCATGCAGTGTGCATGTGTTGCTGCATGTGTGCTGGGACACATGTTGGTTGTCTTGTGAGTTGTTGTTTGCATGTGTTGTATGTCACTGAGGGGGGCACGTGGGTCTTGAGGTTTTGGGTGCACAGATGTATTAGATGCACTCTGTATAATTTTGTTCATTGTCTGCAGATCCTTCCTTCCTGGAATAATGGCTATTTCATGGGATGAAATTTGACTGTCGACTGCATGCCAAGGGGACAGGTAAGATGTGCATTTATCTTGATCGTTATGTAATGGCTACATTAGTTGCTGCATGTCTGGATGTGGCCTTTCTGGTGTGTCACCCTCTTTGTCACAGTTGTCAATTACCTCTTGTTAATTAGTGTTTTAGAAATGGGGTTTCTTGTGGTCATGTGGCCAGATTGTGTCTCATGTGGATCGATACTGCACTGCTTTTATACACCCCACAATAGGGACATGTTTGTGCACATCATGCACATTCTAGGACTTGTGTGCATCAATATGCCATTGTGTTTGTTGTATTTTGTATCCATGTACATTTTTGAAGCCATGTATGACTTGTAGCTCAGACATGTTTCAGGATTTATCGTTGCTTACACATTTGACAGGTAGGTTGGTTAGTCATATGGGATGTTTTTGGTGCCAAAGGGGTGATTTCATTAAATGGTTGGCATGGTGGTAGAGGTGTCCCCCCTCTTCAATGTTTTTCGGTGGGAAACACAAAATTAAATGTTTTTTTAGTTCTACGGTATACACACAAATTAACACTTCTAAGGGCTCTTTCTCAGGGTGGTTTTGTGAGCAGTGGATTGGCCCATTGTTATCATTGAATGGCACCTGGGATTTGGCAGGATCGTGTGCATTCACAGGGGAAGGAATTTAGGTGAAAAAAGACGTGCCCTTGGCCCAGCCATATGCAAGGGTGTGCCTGTGGGTGTGGATGGTGTGCCACTACCATTTACACCGGGAAACCACGCTGTGTTGCAACATTGTGCAAGACACACGCTGCCTCAATGATCCTGCAGACTACTGGTGGTGCATATAGCAACACACCACCAGAGTGGTCAAGGGAGCGGAAACGTGACTTGCGCATTCTGAATGTGCACTGTACTATGCCCTGAGTTGCAATATGTGTTGTACCTTACCCCGGCAGGTGTGTTGGGGTTGCGTATGGGCATCATCATGTATGTGCTCAGAGTGTCGGCACTGCCACCCATAGAGGTGAGAATGGTTGTCATTGTCATTTGTTGACAGTGTCTATTGGTCTGTGTGCAACATGCATGCATGTGTGTGGCCATTCATGCTCCCCAATGAGCCATGTGTTGCCATGCTTCCCAGCTTCCAGGGCCCTGTGTAGCCGGGACATCCTGAAGATGTAACTATCAGTAATGATGCCCTTGGCATCAAAAACAACCTGATCATTGATGGAGTGCCAATGTTTCAGGTTGCGGTAGATGTGTTCTGTTGCTCTAGATGGACGTAGAGCAACATGGGTGCAATCAAGGGCACGAAGCACTCTTGGAAAGTGTGCCACCCCAAAAAAGTCCTGGACCACTTCTTGTCTTTCTGCCAGTATACTAGACATAGGTATATGCTGGCGGACAGAAGGACATGCAGTTATGATTGCCAACACCTGGTGCAAACAGCAAGACTGCATGCCCTGGGAGAGGATACCTACTATGGCACTGGTTGGCTGGAATGAGCCAGTGGCCAAAAAATGCAGAACAGTGAGCACCTTTTGGAAGGGGCTCAGTGCTTGGGAACAGACGGTGGGTGATGTGAGGTCATCTACCCACTCCGTGACCAGCTCTAGGATGATATTGGGGGGGGGCTATACCTGCCATACCTGGTCATCAGGCATTCCACAAATGCTGGCCCTTGGGTGGAAGATCCGGGCCCTGGCCATCCTCCTCCTGCAGTGTCCCTGGATGATTGCTGCAACAAATGGTACATTCATCGTGGCTGTATCAATGCGTTTGTTAAGTATGCAGGCTTTTTCTGCATTTGTTAGTGTGCGCATTGACATTTATGCCTGCTATCGCGTGGCATATGTGTTTCTGGATTTGTGTGTGCTTTTTCACAAGCCAGCGTTCCCAATCAATTCCATTAATATTTTTGTTTTGCACGCGTATGGGCAGTGCGATTGTTTGATGGTGCAATGTCCCTCGTAACGCCCACATTTTCACTTGTTCTTCCTCATTCCATGTGTTCCCCTCACTTTTTAGGTGGCTGTTCAGTCCAGGTCGGCCCTTTTCTTGGAGTCTCAGGCAAGCCGTTCGTCGGGTCGCAGTGACGTGGTGGACCGGCACGGATTCCTCGCAAAGTCCCGTGTATGCCCTGCGCATTGTGTTCCATGAATCGACGAACGGGGACTTGCAGACGAATTCGCGTGCAAGTACCCTATTTTCAGTGGAGATTATTCCATGAATCATGCCCCCAATGTTCATACAGGGTAAGTGCAATGTTAAGCAGAAGGTCTTCACAAAATTGCTCTAAACATAATTGTACAGCGCAAATTCTTAGCATATTTGTTTCTGGTTGATATGTGCAAACAGTCCTTTGGTGTCAGTTGATTAATGCATAATCAAACATTTCTACAAAAAACATTTCTACAAAAACATAGCAAGTTGACATCTTCCTTTATGCTGTTCAGTGCCATGGAGTACAATCGTTTGATCCAGAACATTTCTCGTTGATACATTCTTAATGTTATGTCGTCATGTTGTCCTCTTCTTGTCACTACCTCCACAGCTTGGAAGTGAATCTGCAAGATGTGTTTCTTCTCATTCAATGCATTGTGATGGATCCACTCAATTTCTTCTGCTCTATGAAGGATCTCTAACAAATTGTTCATTATGGAAACTGTGGGGTCAGTGTCCAGCTGAGTGTATATAGTTCTATCACTTAGCTGCCTCAGATCCTTGTTCCTTATGACCAATGCATGCCCTTGTCCTCCGGCGGATGGTGAGTTTTGTGTCGCCATAGAGGTTTTCAGAAGGTTAAGTTCATGAGATTTCAGATTGCTGAATTTAGGACGTTTGTAGGAACTATTCCCCAGATGTCATGATGCCTACCCCCGGAGCACCAGGCCAGGCCCAGCACCCCCGGAAGCAGGCATCATGCCCTCGGGTAAAAGCCCAGCGGCCCCTTATAGGGGCTCTTTGGACTCAGTCCTGGCGCCTTTGGCACCAGGCTCATGTTGGACATCAGTCCTGGCGCCATAGGCGCCAGGCTCATAAAGGGAGGTGTTTTGTGCACTTACCGGATGCAGACCATGCTGCACGCTTCAGTCCTCCCTGAGACCTGAAAGGGACTATTTTTTCATAGGGACTATTTTTTCACTCGGGCGTGGCCAGGGAAGGATACATACCTAGTTGGGGAAGGATACATACCTGGGACTTCTTTGGAGGCTGTTTAAGCCACGCCCAGACAGCAGCTCATGCTTCGCGTTGTTCTGCTTCCTGCAGCTTAACGCTCACCGTGTCTGCTCCTGCTCCTGGACTCCAGCCACGCCCGCCTCGAACCTGGAAGACCTGCAAGGAATGAAGAGAAGAGAAAGGTGAAAACCAAGGACTATTTCAAACTTCTTACCTGCATCCGGAATCTTCTCGCCAGCATCCCTGAAGAAAGACTTCCATTTAAAAGCATCCCGTTGCTCGCTGCAGCGCCACGCTTCACTCACCTGTCCTCGAGACATCTCCCGGCTCCATCGCGGCTGTCAGTATCGGACGCCACATCTCTGCACCTAGGGGAGAGAGGAAGAAACAAAAGGTGAGCAGAAGGAACACAGAAGGAAAGCCTGATTAACAGCCATAATACTTACCGGCTTTTCTTCCACATTTCGGGTCGGCGCCGCCCCGTTGGCAGGTACCGTACCCCGGCCCCTATGGGGAAAGGACAAGAGACATTTCTGGGGAATGATAAGGACATTTAGAGGGATCGCCCTCATCACTACTCACCTCGGCAGTTTAACCCCTCGACGCATCGCCTTCATTCTGCACCTGAAATAAAGGACAGATCACAGGTTAGAAAGACAACATAAAGGGGGCCTCACTTGAACTTTGAACTTTCATACTTACGGCGCATCGCTCAGAAAAGTCAAGTGGATTTTGCCAGCGCCATTCTGAAAACCAGTTAAGTAACTGGACAAACGCGCGCCCCTGCACCAGAAGCAGGATGGAGAGTTCATCCTTCCAAACCATAAGGTGAGCTTAAACCGGGGTTTGGAGGAAGTTAGAGAGGAACGAAGGGGGGAAAGGGGGGAGCTAGCACACTATTCTGCAGACTGTTAATCCCCTTTCTCATCTGCAGAAGGATATTCCTACGGGCCAGGCAAGCACGATTTGGAGGTCCTGTCCAATCGGTGTTCCGGGTCCTGCGCATCACGCTAGAAGAGGCCACAGCAATCCAGACTAGACCAGCGCCCCCGTGGGAACCAGGTGAGCGTTACACCAGATCCCTGAGGACCTGTTTGTGAAAAGTATTAATGGATGGAACATTAATAGGTGGCATACATTTGCTTTTGCCTTTAAATTCTTGCATTTCTTCTGATTTTCTTGGTCAGATACATCACCCTGGTCTTCTACTTCGTCCAAAAGGTATTACCCAATTTGACCTTTTACAATTGACCTTTTGCACAATTGACCTAATTATAGTGGTCCTAATTGACCTTCTGCACAATTGACCTTTATATTATTTTAGTTATTTTATATATGTATTGGGTTGGTTTTGGATTATAAATAATATAAGGGTATTGGATGGGGGGGTGCAGGGGGTTTTGGATTGGGTGGAGGGTTGCAGGGGGGGTTCCCCCCGCATATATGTCCTAATTGACCTTCTAAATTAGGTCAATTCTCCTGAGGTAAATTCCCCCAAGGTCAATTGTGAAAAGGTCAATTAGTATACAACCCGTCAAAACATTGTTTGAGCTTCAATTTCCGTATGAAGTGAAATGATTCAACTTTAGAGTCAAATGAAGTAATGCTGTAAATTGCTACGAAATTAAGACCCTTCGGTAAGGTGTTAATTTCAGATGAAGTCAAAATTCTATTAGACAAATTAATCATTAGGATTTCTTCTGCTGTCTGGTTCACCTTGTTGATCCGCTTCCGCTGCCTCTTCCCCCTCTTCGTTCTTTTCCTTCATCAGAAGTTAAGTGATGATGGAGTCCGATTAGATCTATTCGGACTCCATCATCACTTAACTCCTGATCTTCATTATTGATGCTACATTGTTTCTTCTTTTGTAAACAATCTTTTAATTTTGAATCACATTACCTTGATAAAATACTTTTGGTTCTCAATACCTTTGTTTGCCTAACTTTGTTATCAACAAAATTTTGCTTTACTTTTTACTTTGTGTTTAAATGACAGTATTGGATTTTTTCCAAACAATTGAAAGTGTGCAGGGGACGGGAGGATTCCTAGGTTGCATCTTCTTTCTCTTCATTAATCTTTGATTTATGTCTGCTAAAATAGTGTCTCGCTATTCTTGTCCTGGTAGGTTGTTCAGTTGTTTCTCTATCTCCTGTACATCATTAGAGATAGATTCTAGTTTTTAGGTGTAGCTTATTTGAATCCGACCACAAACATCCTCCTGTATCACTTTGTATGTTACAGACAACAGCAGACAACTTCCTGGCTTTTTACCAGCACCTGTGAAGCACAGGTGAAGCTTACAGAAATATATACTTTCTTGGGATTGTAATATTATTGTCACCAGAATTCTTTACATAGTTTGATACCAAGACATTGGACCTCATTGTGAGGTCGGCGGTAACCCGCCGGTGCTACGGCGGGTTGCCGCAGACCTCATATCACTGTTTCCACTGCCTAATAACCTGTTGCCACCGGGCCCGGGATGTCAGGCGGTGGGAACTCTAAGTCCCCATTTCCATGGAGTCCCATAGTATTCCACTGGAATCGGGACACAGAAGCACCAGCATCATTGGTAACGGTGCCAATGCTTCCGTGAAAACCATGCCTGCAGGGAGACCTGCCGGGAGCACCGGACCCTGCAAGCATACTCATAGTCTGGTGGTCCAGAAAGGGTGCCCGTACGTTGCTACAGGCACCCTTATTTCTGGACCACCTGACTTGGAATGAGGCCCCATGTCTCCAAATTGTTTTACAGTTGACTCTTGGGAAGAGTTACATTAATGTAGTAGAATATTATTAGACATATAAGAATTTTGTGAATTTGTGAGATTATAATATACTGATATTGTTTTGTTTTTTGTTTTTATCCTATTATTGTTACCTATTTTATCATTTTTACATTTGTGATTTTGATTTGTTGAACAAATGTTCTAGCCCTGATGACAGACGTAGTCCAAAATGTTTTGGCCAATGCAGACCTATGTATGGACACTGCTTCACTCAAATACATTTTTTATCTCGAATATTTAAGTATATTGTTTGAATAATGAGTAGTGAGAAAATCATTTTCTCAAAAGATATAAGGATTTAATGTAATTTTCAGCTTATTTTGAGCCAAGCGTGAGTACATGGTTTTCTGAGGGCAACCTTGGAATTTGATGTGTAATTTGTACTCTAGTGCCTAGAGCAATAACATTGTGTTCCAATTACAGTTTGGATGAATTTCAATGAAACTCTTGAGAAGGAGACACATTTTGAAATTAATGTGTGTGTTGTGCCCACCTATCCCTATACAAAACTGTTGAGGCCCATATCCCAGCTCTGGCACAGGTTGATCTCACTGTCTAGTACTCTGCTGCCTTCTGTAAAAAGAATCGCCTACTCACCCCTTGACTGCATTTTAAAGCACAATGCCTGCTCTTTATATTTATATGCAAACCTTTTGATTGGAAGTGGATTTGAATAGAAGAGAACCACCCAAATGGTGCATTCATCTGGCTAGCTTAATTTCAGTTCTGATCTGTATATTTAACACAAACAATAGTTTCCTTTTTAAATAATTTCAAATTTTCTTCTTCACATCATGAATACAAATCCACAATTTTGTTGAGTGTATTTAAAACTTTGACATACAGAATTAAAACTCAGATAATATATTTTAGGCACATATCAATAATTATTCATGTACTTTGGTACTGCAATGATTGACGAGAGAAACACTCTACAGTCATTCTGCTATAGCAATGCTTCTGCAAAACAGATTTTTAAAAACATTGGGCCTCATCACGAGTTTGGCGGCAACCCTAAAATGCCGCATTTAAGGGTCCGCCAAATCACGCGTTTGGCAGATTTCCCCCCAGCTCTTAGCTGGGGGGAAATCCGCCGAAATTTCGCGCTCTTACCGCCGGCAGTAAATCCGCCAGCGGTAAGAGCGCGAATATTCCCCATTGAGCCTAATGGGGAATGGGGAATTCCCGAATGGGCACAGTGGGGAATGGGCAATATCCGTTCCACCAAACCCGTGATCCGGCGCTATTTGCGCCGGGGGTTTGGTGGTAGGGCTACGTTACTGCCCAACTCGTGATGAGTCCCATTGTCAGGATGATTGTGTATGTGATTTGTGTACTTTCTATCTCATGTCTTCAAAACAGGTCATTATTTTGGTTCCAGAAGTAAATCCTTCACTCATTTCAGCTTGCAGTAACAAGAAGAAGATGATAACATGGTCTATAGCAGACTGATCGCCAAACCCATCTTTGCCACATAACCAAAATGTGTAAGACTGGCCAACGCTACAGAAAAGCATCCCCTATAATGTTTCTATATATGTAATAATAGTGACCCTTGATATACTAGCCACCACAAATTAACTTGTTTATTTTCTCACCAAGGGCAACACTGACAAAAATGTCCCTCTTATAATCTTTCATCTGCTGCTGGTGTGGGTATCGTTTTTATAATTGTGGCCATGTGGCCTGCCTCTCTACTGACTTGAAGAGAGGGCCCATACACCTTTATGCTTTTACCAAAGAGGCACTGTTGCGAATGTTTGTGACCTTGCAGCTCACTGGATAACAGATGCATTGAAACGTGCAACATTACTTTTACTGAAAGTGGCGAGCGGGGCGAAAGCCATGCCTGGTAAACCAAAATTACGTTGGAATACTTGTTTAATGTTGGTGGGGGCCTCATCAATTGGGCACCAACAAATTAATTTTGCATACACTACATTTAACTGTGTTCCATCCATTGACACGCCAATACTTGCTGCTTTTGCATCAATTCATTTAAATGAAATTCAATTAGGTTTCTTTATTTATTTTAATAGAAATAAAATAGTTGCAATGTACAATGTTGTCTTTGCATCGCTCTCCTGTCAATAGCAGGCAATGACCTTCACAGAGTCTATGAAGGTATTACTTTGGAGAAAACATTGAGTTATTTAAGCAATAAACCACTCTGGACAAAGGCTTTGCCGTGGCAGGTAATGCCAGTTAATGCACATGCCAGTTAGAAGCCTGGGTGATGCGAGGGCTTGAACGTTAGCATTGGCATGACCACACAGATGGGTAAATATATTTTAGCATCTCAGCACGTTGTACCGGGATGCTAATATTTTTTGTATAGCGTGTTTGCCGCGTCTCAACTTAAAAATAAATGACAAACCAAGATGTCAGCCAATAAGTAGGGAAAAGGGACCTACACGTAGTCCCTTCTCCCTTTCCATGCCAGCTATTACTACAACAGAGATGCACTGGGAACACTCATTGTTCCCGACGCTGGTGAGGGACAAGGGGGTTCCAGTTTATTGGGGCGAGGGTGGGTGAGGGATGTAGAAATTGGGGTTGGTGGGTTGGGACGAAGGGGGAGAAGAGGGGCATGGCACACTTCTATTCCTTGTGGGGATGATTGCAGCCTCCTTCTTCCAAGGAGACTCAGAGCAGGGGATTTACCATGTGTTAAAGCCCCTGTTCTGAGCCCTCTTTTTGGCTGGGAGGCCAGAAGCCTCACTCCCTGCCCCCGCCGGGTGTTTTTAATATTTGTCATGGTCTTGAGATTCCATATGCCTAGCTAATGACAAACCATAGTTGCGCTACATGGTATACATTTATGATAATACATAAAATGTGACAACTACGGTTATTCACAATGCAAATGTTTGTATCCACAAGAGTATGAAAAGAAGAAAAAAATATACTTGGTTTCAGTAGTGAAAGGCTTCTGAGCTGGCCAGAAAGAGAGAAACAACAGAAACGTGAATCCAATACGCTGATGTAAGTACAGAAAGCTTTGAGTTGTGTGGCAAATCATGGTGTGGTCAGAGGGCTTTTTTCTAAATAATGATCAGTCAAAAAGCATGTGATAGAAATCAGTTTATTATTAATCAGTCCATGTATCATAGTGACATGTATGAGGTCAAGGTGAGGTTCCCTGGACATCTTCTCACAGTGATGACTGCAGTCTCACCAGCACTGGGATGCTTCCTCATGGTTCCAGTTCTTTACTGCAACAGACTACAACTGCACCTGTGAAATACAGATGAGGAATTGCCAAACGTTAGAAGAAAAAAGTAAAATATTCCCTTCTATTAGAATTATCACACTAAAGACTGAAAATATATAGCCATCTCTCTGCTCAGCAGACAACCTCATTTTGATCTTGCTTCAAAATGCCATGACACATACCACGTTGACTGATATCTGGAATGTGAGAGCACTTGGACACATTCATATACATTAACTTGGGTAAACACCAAGAACACCCAATTATGGATTAATTTAAAGTACTAGATTGTAAATTAACTAGGTTGATGTTCAATTTTTAAACGGGAATTCAAGGTGCGGGGGAGAATAACTCAGCCTTGGTATCTAGGCTGGGGGAAAATAGGAAAGCAAAGAGGTTCACAATTAAGGAACACGCCTCCCCTGCACACTATCTATGGCCAAAGCCTTGGGGTATTCAAAAGCCTGTTACCTGCCCTCTTTGTGCAAGGGCGGTAGCTGAGGCTTATGGGTATTTCATGAATTTGCTAGACATTTACAAGTAGTCACAATTCTAGAAATATAAATGTAAGTAAACATTCAAATGACAGTTAAGGTCAAGGAAAACAAAATGTATTGTACAGTATTAAAAGTAGCCCAACGCATTTCGAGTTGTTCCACTCTTCTTCAAGGGCAAAAACATGATTTCAACACATTCTACAGGGAAGAATAATAAAGAAAATGTTTTAGTACATTTAGTACAATTATTTCAATTAAACACATTACTCGTATGTGAATACATTTGACAGGTTTTTTGACTATCTATGAATACATAGGTGTATCCGAGAGTTCGCAGTATTCATTAAATGCATACATTTCAACAACAAAAAAGACAAACCTCAAACCCTCATTACATTACAACAGATCCTACTTTGTCAATCTGTCATTTGATATATGTGAGTACTCTAATGTCAGTTGCTTCTTCATAGAAAACTTATGGTAAAATGTTTATCTACCACAATCAAATTAGATAATCACTGGTAAAATTGTTGCTCAACCATGGATGCTTGTCTGAGGCCTGTGATGATAGTGTCACTTATTAGTCTATACATATATACCCAACAAAAATATTGGTATTGAACCACCAGTCTGATGTTTATCCTAATCAGGTTATTACCTCTCTTCACATAGCCCAGTAAACTCTTTCATATTAGGGCAGTATCTGTCTAAAGAACAGTTCATACATCATTGCTCAGGTTCAGTGACAGAAAGGTCAACTTCTTACCAGAGAATGTGTGGTTGCTTGTGTTATAAGCAAGTGTCCGCCACTGTAGAATATTCAATCAAGTGCCTAGTAGTTAGGACCTCTTATGTCTATGGATCCTCCTGTATATGCAGTGCTCTTAGTCCTGTGCATGAGTAATCCACCCCTATTATAATAGAGTAACACTCAGTGATATGTCCTACAAAAAGGGAGTAGGATGGATATGAAAAAGAAAAAGCTCTTACCCAAAGAAGTGGGGTCTTTAGGATATGTGCAACTAGGGGTACTGTAAAACCCTGCTGTTGTAGGGCTGAGTCACAGAAAGTGGTGTGCTCTTCAGGTACAGGTGGTGACTTCAATATGGTTCACAGAGTCCAATGTGAGTAGGGATTTCAACTATAGAAATCTGTAAAAATAACAGCATTTGAATGCTAAATGACTAATAAGGCTATGCTCAATGTATATAGAGCACCAACTATGCTAAAAACTTGTGTGTCCAAAGTGGTGCTTCCAACTAAATGGAACCCAGGAGATGTGCCCGGTGCTTAAAGCTCCAAATGGCATTTTGTGGGTCACGTTCGTATTTATACAGACAAGCCTGTGACGTCACTTCGCGCAGGCGCGAGTGACGTCACAGTGATCTACTCATAAAAATGAAAATGTACGATAATTCCTGTGGCCGACTACTTGTGTATACCACAAGTAGTTAGCTATGCCTCAGGGATGTTCACATTGTTCATGGAGTAAAGAGAGCTCAGTCATGTAAAAACGTCATGTCGGTGTACTGTCAAACACACATGCGTGTCATGATGTCATCGGTATTACGATAATATGTACTTCGATTTAAAGGTAGAAGTGCTAAATAGAGATTTTCAAAAACCATGTTAGTGCTGAAGCACGTAATGGCTGTATTTTTGGTCACATGTCACGTAAAGTGGAATCCTCATAATTAATGGATAGTTAATAAACACTCAGGGAGCAGGCACGGATACCAGTGTGTATCAGTATTCAGTTATTTAATAGCCTAAACTGGCCTACTACCTTAAATGTATTTGGAGTGATGACAAATCCATAGATCAGTGTGGGCGCTGGTTGGATATATTAGTCCATGTGGTCACAGTTGTACTAGTGGTTTTAATTCATAGTCGAATCAAGGAATTATTGGTGCATATGGTTTTTTATTTTTTTGGTTGATCAGCACCAAAGGGAACATCATTGTGGCAATGGTTGCCAAATATTCAACATGGTTAAGTGTAAACAGCCGACGCGCGTTTCAACCTAAGTCTTTTTCAAGGCCAATTGAATTTCAGGGTGGGCTCAGGTGAGCTGTAATCTGGTCCTCCCAGGTACGGACGCCAGAGGGGCTGGATAGCCAAGTCGGTGCCGGGTTCGGCGCGCTGGTTGTTGTCCCAATAGTCACGAAGCGAAATGACCGACTATGAATAAAAACCACTAGTACAACTGTGACCACATGGACTAATATATCCAACCAGCGCCCACACTGATCCACGGATTTGTCATCCCTACAAATCTTTCAACCAATCGGGAACCTTGGAGTTGGTCCCCAGACAAACTAGGATCTACGCTGCAGGCAGACTCAGAAACAAACAAATAAGAGGTGCGCAGGGGATAGGGAATCCCGACACCGATAACTCCAACCAACGAATACCTTAAATGTATGATGTCCCGTGCTGTTGGAGTGCATACCACGAGCATATTAAAGAATGCGTGTCATTAGTATCTGATCTCTCTTGAATACTCGAGAAATCTAAAAAGGCAGCTGATTATCTGTTTATAGCAGATACCTAAGTGTGATTAATAAGTAGGGTAATTGTGTACTCGTAAATACGGAGGGTCATTTTCAATGTATTCACAATGTTTTGATTTATATAAAAACTCGGTGTTGGCTAATGTAACATGTAGACAGTTGTATACTTTAAGTTAAAACAGGCTAACCAACTAGTAGTCTCAAATTGAAGTGTATGCAGACTAAATCGTTTAATGTTGGAAGAGACTAGTCTCACTAATGCTTACTGTCAAAATAGAAAAAGAATTATGTGGTGTTTGTTTGCCAAATGCACTTAGTATAGAGACCATCGTGTACACAGGTTTAACATTTTTGTCCACTCAATCATCAAATATTGGTTGGTATTCCCAAGGTATTGATATAAAAAAAAACAATCAGGTACATAGATGTTACAATATAGTCCATCCATTTACCAAATTTTGGCTTAGTCACAAGAGATGATATAGTTATGCTAATAAATGTCACGCCACTTTTGGGGAGACCGAGGTCCGTTGCGGTCGCTCTCCCTTCTCCCTCCTGGCGGATCTACCCGCGCTTTCGCGCCTGGGGAGCCGCCAGGAGGAGAGCTTCTGGAACCGCTGCTGGAGGGTTGCGGCGCATGCGCGGGAGACCGCTGTCTCGGTTCCGTGCATGCGCCGTAGATCGGGCCTGCGCGTTGGGAAGGGCTTGCCTTCCAAGCCTCGTTTCGGGTCCGCCGGCACCCGGAGATGAAACGGCTTGCTGGTTTCCCTTCCCTATCTGGTTCCCCTTTTCCTGTCTGGTCCTGCCTGGTGCCTCGTCCTTTTTGGATCTACAGACCATCGGGCTAGTCAGCCATGCCCAAACCAGCTACCTGAAGTTTGCCTGAAAGTGTCTTCCTGCGGATTGGTGCCCCGACTTAGTCTTTGTTTGGTGTGATCCCGCGTTCACCTTGGACTTCACCTTGTTCCGAAATCTTCAACCTGACTGCTGCCTCTCCTGTCTGTGCTTGCACAGTCCCACCGTCACGTAAATCAGGAGAGTGCCTTCCGTGACGCTGGGAGTCTGTCCATCCTCCACCCTGTACCATTTGGGTGGCGGAGAGGCGGGTTCCCCGAGTCACACACTCGTCATTCAGCTGGCTGCAGCCTGGCGGCCCCAAATAAGATCTGCATCAAAGAAAACAGGTACGCAGTCTTCACGTACATCCCAGCTTGACAGATTTAGACGCCTGCCTTCAGACCTTGAGATGGAGGATTCGCAAGAAGTGCGGAATGAGTTACAAGCACTCAGGGCAGAGATGATCGCCTTACGCCAGGAAAACCAAACTCTACGCCAAATGATAACCCAAGGGGTTCCGAGTACCTCACAGGCGGAAGGATCCTTGGCACACACAACGCCCATCAAGTTTGATGGAGATCCGCGACGTGTAGCGGAGTTCTGTAATCATTGTCGAATCCATTTTCTTTTCAGGTCGACTCATTTCAACAATGATAAGGCCAAGATTGGTTATATCTTGGGGAATTTGACAGGCAATGCTCTGGCCTGGGCTACTCCGTTTGTGGTTACCAATAGCCCAATCTTGAATGATTTTGCAGCATTTGAAAAAGCATTCCTTGAGGTTTTTCAGACGCCCAACCTGGCCTCCGCTGCGCAGAACCAGTTGATGGATTTGAAACAGGGGAACGCCGACATAATAACTTACATTAGTCGCTTCCGTCTACTGGCAACCGATTCCCAATGGCCAGAAATCACACAAAAAACTCTGTTTCGTCGTGGGCTAAGAGAGGAGTTCAAGGATGAGTTACTCCATATACCCGAACCAGAGACTCTTCAACACCTAATCGAGCAGGTGCTTTGAATTGATCAGAGACTGGCAGAACGGAAGGCAGAGAGACGTCGGTTCGAGAGGGGCGGTTTCAGAACTACCAGTTTACCTGCCGGATCATCTGGGCCTACTGAATCCGGACCAGAGCCTATGCAACTAGGAGCTATGAGGGGTCCTTTATCAGAGGAAGAGAGAAGACGAAGAAGAATGTTACGTCTATGTCTCTATTGTGGAGCTGCTGGGCATTTTCTGGGTACGTGCCCTTTACGATCCCAGAAGAAGAAGGCGGAAAACTAGAGGACCTGTCGTGTATTGGGAAGGCAGCGACAGGTCCCCCTCTTTTTTCAGTCCTTTCCACGTTCTGTTCAGTTCTACATCCCATGCAACCCGCGTTGCTACAGACTCTGAAGATCCGAATCAAGTTGCCTGGCAGAAGTTTGGAGGTGTTTGCTCTGTTGGATAGCGGGGCTTCCGGCAATTATATTGATGAAACATTTGCCTCTGTGAATCGGATTCCACTCTTGTCCAGATCCACTGCTCTGCCCGTGGAAGTCATCGACGGAACTCCTTTGTCCTCTGGGCCTGTCCGAAAATTCACAGTGGGTCTACCTCTTCAGATTGCCAACCATCTTGAAGATCTCGCTTTGGACGTCATTAAGTCCCCCACCTACAAGGTGGTTCTGGGCCTACCATGGCTGCAACACCATAATCCGGTAATTGATTGGAGAACGCACACCCTGACCTTTTCCTCTGCAGTTTGTGCTCAGAAGTGCTGTTTGTCCACTCCGACCCGGGCTCCTTCGACCCCCTTGAACTCTAATGGTAGTGGGGTCCGTGTGTGTTCCATCTCTCATCTTCCTCAGGAGTACGTCGATTTTGAGCACGTGTTTGCTGAACCGGGCGATATACCTCTACCACCACATCGCCCGTTTGATTGTTTGATCGAGTTGTTACCTGACTGCGTGATTCCCCATGGGAAACTATACGCTTTAACACGGGATGAGAAACAAGTGCTTCAGGATTACTTGTCGGATAGTTTACAGAAAGGATACATAGTTCCGTCTAAGTCTCCCGCAGGGTTTCCCTTGTTCTTTGTGAAGAAAAAGGAGGGCACCTTGAGGCCTTGTGTTGACTATCGAGAACTAAATGACATAACAACTAAAGACCGATATCCACTTCCATTGATTCGCAATATCCTGGAAACCCTACATACTGCCCGGATCTTCACCAAACTGGATTTACATGGAGCGTATCATCTAGTACGCATCAAGAACGGGGATGAATGGAAAACGGCTTTCAAGACATCATTTGGGCATTTTGAGTATAGAGTCATGCCATTCGGTCTGTGCAACGCCCCAGCCATCTTTCAACGGTTTATGGACAACATCTTTAGTGATCTCATTGGTTTGTCAGTCTGGATATATTTGGACGATATCTTGGTTTTTTCCAGATCCATCGAAGAACATGTGAGACATGTACGTGAGGTCCTTCGACGTTTGTCTTTCAACCACCTATTCGCAAAGGCCGAGAAATGCAGTTTTCACCTATCCAGTATTGAATTCTTGGGATTTGTGATCAATCAGGATGGGATAGAGATGGACCCCAAGAAGGTACAAGCCATTCAGGAGTGGAAACAACCCCATGATGTAAAATCACTACAACGCTTTTTGGGATTCGCAAACTTTTACAGGTGCTTTGTCCCACTGTTCTCTCAAATCTCAGCGCCCCTTACCAGGCTGACCAGCAGTAAGATTACTTTCAGGTGGGATTCTCTCGCTTCTCAGGCATTTGACACCTTGAAGTCGGCCTTCATGGCCGCCCCGATTCTGCGCCACCCTCAGGATGATCTACCTTATATCGTAGAAGCAGATGCATCGAACTTTGCTGTTGGTGCAGTTCTTCTGCAGAAAGATCCAGAAACCTCCGTTGAACATCTGGTGGCCTACTTCTCACGCAAGCTGAGTCCCAGTGAAAGGAATTATGCGGTTATCGAGCGGGAACTGTTGGCTATAAAAACCGCGTTTGAGGAATGGAGGCATCATTTACTTGGAGCCTGTTTTTCGGTGGAGGTTCGTGCTGATCATCGCAACCTGCAGTATCTACGCTCCTTGCAATGCCGAACACCCCGACAGGCTAGGTGGGCCTTCTTTTTCTCCCCATTTGTGTTTCACGTTACATACATTCCAGGAACTGCTAACTTGAAAGCGGACGCTCTCTCTCGATCCCTGGAAAAAGAGGAAGAAACTCCCAGCTTGGATCAGCCACTGATTTCCCCTCAACATTTCTTATTGGTCTTGTCATCTCATCTACAGTCTATCGCTGACGCCACCGGGACGGATCCTGCTAGATCGGCCCTTCTTCGGCATGAGTCCGTATCGGAACAAGATGGACTCCTGTTTTTCCGGAAGAGGCTTTACATTCCCGAGGGTACGATTCGAGAGGGCATATTGCATGGGTTTCATGATTCACCCATTGGAGGGCATCGAGGGATGAGAGCTACACGTGAACTGATATCCCGACAATTTTGGTGGCCAAGGTGGGCTACCGACGTTCAGAGATACATCGAGAGCTGTCCCATTTGTGCTCAATGTAAGGTCCCAAGGAGACGGCCTCTGGGATTGCTGGTACCAACTGAATTAGCACCATACCCATGGCATACTGTTGCCACTGATTTTGTGGTTGATCTACCTCCCTCTGACGGGTATACTTGCATCATGGTTGTGATCGACAGCTTCACCAAATATGCTCATTTCATCCCATTCCACAAGATCCCTACGGCTGCTCAGATGGCTTCAGTCTTTCTCCACGAAATCTATCGATTACATGGTCTCCCAGAAAAGATAATCTCGGATCGTGGTTCTCAATATCTTTCAGCTTTTTGGAACAAGGTGTGTAGTCATCTGGGTATACGTAGAGCATTGAGTTCTGGTTATCACCCGCAGACCAACGGGCTTACCGAAAGGACAAATCAGACCCTGGAGGAGTACCTCCGTTGTTTTGCCAACGCGACTCAGTCCAACTGGAAGGCATGCTTAGATTTCGCAGAAGTATCCTACAACAACACTGTTCATGCTTCCATTGGAATCAGTCCATTCTTCTGCTCTACTGGTCAACATCCCAAATTGGTGCCGTTTCATCCAGTGCCCACCAGTACTGTTCCATCTGCTGATGTCCTGGTCTCAACGATTCAACGACAACAAGAAGTGGCACGTGAGATCCTGAAGAGAGCCAAGGAACGGATGAAGGCCCAGGCTGACAGGAAAAGGAGTTTGGAACCAGATCTTCAAGTGGGGAATAAGGTGTGGCTGTCCTCCAAAAACCTGCCGCTTCGCAATTTACCGATTAAACTAGCTCCCCGGTATTTTGGTCCGTTCACGATAACCAAACGGTTATCCTCCGTAGCCTTCCGTCTCCAGTTGCCTCCCTCTTGGCATGTACACCCTGTTTTCCATGTCTCCCTTTTGAAGCCCTATGTGGCCGATCCCTATGGTCGGTCCTGCCCTCGCCCTGCCTCTGTCCTCGTCCAAGGGGTCCCGGATTTCGAGGTTCAGGGGATTTGCGATGCCCGCTATCGCAGGGGGGTGCTTCATTTCTTGGTGGATTGGAAAGGGTACCCGGCTTGTGATCGTACTTGGGAACCTCATCAGCATGTGCACGCTCCCCGCCTGGTGCGAGAGTTCTATGATCGGTTTCCTTGGAAACCCGGGGCCCCGGGTCTTCCTGGGAGGGGGCATAGTGTCACGCCACTTTTGGGGAGACCGAGGTCCGTTGCGGTCGCTCTCCCTTCTCCCTCCTGGCGGATCTACCCGCGCTTTCGCGCCTGGGGAGCCGCCAGGAGGAGAGCTTCTGGAACCGCTGCTGGAGGGTTGCGGCGCATGCGCGGGAGACCGCTGTCTCGGTTCCGCGCATGCGCCGTAGATCGGGCCTGCGCGTTGGGAAGGGCTTGCCTTCCAAGCCTCGTTTTGGGTCCGCCGGCACCCGGAGATGAAACGGCTTGCGTTTCAGGCCTCGCGGGTGCCGGCGGCCCATAAAATGGAACCGCAAGCAGAAGCCAACCGCGTCTCAACGCGGAAGCTTCGTTCGTGTTGCTCGCTCCTGGTTTCCTGTGTTTCCAGCTTTACCCTGCCTTGCCTCCAGCCTGCCTGGGTGCCCTGCTCAACCCTGGGTCCTCTTGGGCCCATTTACCCTGCCTTGCCTCCAGCCTGCCTGGGTGCTCTGCTCAACCCTGGGTCCTCTTGGGCCCATTTACCCTGCCTTGCCTCCAGCCTGCCTGGGTGCCCTGCTCAACCCTGGGTCCTCTTGGGCCCATTTACCCTGCCTTACCTCCAGCCTGCCTGGGTGCCCTGCTCAACCCTGGGTCCTTTTCGTCCTGCTTGCCTTCTGCCTGCCTAGGTGCACAGTTTTGCCCAAGGGTCTCTTTGGTCCCACTTGCCCTACTTGACCTCCAGTCGCCTGGGTTCCTTGTACTCGCCCCGGGTTCCCTTGGCTCCAGTTTCCCCTCTGACTCTCCTGGGACCAATTGGGCCTTTGTCTTTTTCCTTATTCTTTGGGCTCCCCTTGTTGGATTCCCTTCCCTATCTGGTTCCCCTTTTCCTGTCTGGTCCTGCCCGGTGCCTCGTCCTTTTTGGATCTACAGACCATCGGGCTAGTCAGCCATCCCCAAACCAGCTACCTGAAGTTCTCCTGAAAGTGTCTTCCTGCGGATTGGTGCCCCGACTTAGTCTTTGTTTGGTGTGATCCCGCGTTCACCTTGGACTTCACCTTGTTCCGAAATCTTCAACCTGACTGCTGCCTCTCCTGTCTGTGCTTGCACAGTCCCACCGTCACGTAAATCAGGAGAGTGCCTTCCGTGACGCTGGGAGTGTGTCCATCCTCCACCCTGTACCATTTGGGTGGCGGAGAGGCGGGTTCCCCGAGTCACACACTCGTCATTCAGCTGGCTGCAGCCTGGCGGCCCCAACAAGATCCACATCAAAGAAAACAGGTACGCAGTCTTCACGTACATCCCAGCTTGACAATAAATCACATTTGTACTAACATAAATTGCTCAGGTCAAAACAGACAAATCACAGTTTTTAAAGTTTTAGTCCTGCCCCAACATGGGTGTAAAATATATACCCCTGTTCAGTAACCCTGTGTGGTTATTTAGGGAGAAAATTATATTGGGGAACAAGTTTTAAAGTCATCAGTTGTGGCTGATCTAAACCTAATGGTTTATAGGACGGCTCCCAGGTAATAGTCTTCATTCATTCCAAGAGGAGTCAGAGCATCCAGTTTATGGATCCAAAACAGTTCTCTTTGTGCAAGTATTTTTGACAGTTCTCCTCCTCTAGGAAGTGGATGTTTTACCTCCAAGATCACTACTCTCATTTGTGAGATGTTGTGGCTAAAGTCCCTGAAGATGAAGTGTCTAAAGACAGGTGACTCGATGTTCCTGGTCCTAATGCAGGATTTGTGTTCGGTCCTCTTGTCCTTGGCACGTCTAACTGTCTTTCCCACGTAGTACTTCCCGCAGTGGCAGCATAACGCATAGATCACATTTTTGGTATTACAGGTAGCAAAGTGTGTAAGCCTTATCTTCTTGCGAGTGTTAGGGTGGCAAATGTGGTCACCTTTGATTATGCTGGAACAGTGTTGGCAATTGAGGCAGGCAAAGGTCCTGTGTTTTGGTTTGGACAGTGTGTTTTGAGTTTGTTGTTTTCTTCTCTCTGCTTTGATCAATTTGTCCCTGAGGTTCCTCCCTCTTTTATAAGCCATCATCGGTGGTTCCGGAAAAAGCTGGTTAAGTGTAGGGTCTGATTTAATGACATCCCAATTTCTTAGAATTATCCTTTTCACCTGAAAGTTTTGGCTGGAGTATTTAAGTGTGTGTATTAGATTTCTGCCATTCTTCTTGGTGTTACCTTTAAGGAGATCATCCCGTTATTGTGCGTTAGTTCTTAGGATGGCTTTGTTCAGTATTTCTTCGAGGAAGCCTCTCTCCAAAAACCTGGACTTCATCTTTTCATACCCTTCTTGTAGTTTTTCTGAATCTTATGTTATCCTCTTCAGTCTTAGAAGTTTACTGCACGGTAGGTTTTCTTTTAAGTGCTTGGGATGGAAACCATTGTGGTGTAGTGTGCTGTTGACATCCATAGGTTTCCTATATATAATTGTATTGAAACCTTCTCCTCTTCTTTCGATGGTAACATCCAGGAAATTCACTGTGGGTTTTCCGATCTCCATTGTAAAGCTGATCCTCTCATTGTAGCCATTAAGGTATTGCCAAATCTGTGTCAATTCGTCTTCTGTGCCAATCCAAATCCCAAAGATATTGTCTATGTATCTCCACCAGAGTTTGATTTTGTTGTTCCAATATTGGTTTTCGAGCACATAGGTGTTTTCAAAATGGTACATGAATGTGTTAGCGTATGAAGGAGCTACCGAAGAGCCCATAGATGTACCTGCTATCTGAAATAGAATTGTCCACTGTCATGAAAGTAGTTGTTGTAAAGTATTAGGTTGATGAGTTCGATTGCAAAAACCTTGTGGATGGAGGTGTCATAATTCTTAAGTAGAAACCACTCTAATGCCTCTATCCCTTCTCTGTGTGGAATAGAGGTATATAGACTACTTATGTCCATTGTGAATAGTATTAAGTTGGGTTCTGTAGCAGTGAAAGAGTTTAGGATTTGTAAGAACTGTGTTGTGTCCTTTAAGTAGGTTGAAGTCTTTTGTATTAATGATTGGAGTGCTGTATCCAAGTAGATAGCTAGAGGTTGGAAGATGCTGTCGGTTCCGGCGACTATCAGTTGGAAGGGGGGATCTGTTAATTTCTTATGGATCTTTGGCAATCCATAGAAAACCGATGTCACTGGATATTATTTAACCAGATATTCCAAGGTTCTATCTGAGATCCATTCCATTTTGTAAGGCTTTATACAACACTTTTCCAATGATGTCCCTGATTCCGGGTAGTGGATCATTTTCAAGAATCATATATGTTGTTGTGTCTGCCAGTAAGGCACCTTTAATTGTAGAGTGAGGATCAAAGTGCCGCCTTTGTCTGCTTGTTTCAGTGTAAGACTAGTATCCTCCGCTAGTTGTTGAATGATATTAAGTTGATGTTTGCGGATATTGCTAGTAGGTAAATTATCGTACTTAAGATGTCTCAATTCTTTCGTAGTTCTTTGTTTAAATAAATTAATCAAAGGGCAGTTAATTTGTGGGTGGAATCCACTCTTATTTTTAAGTTCAAGATATTCAGGTACCACAGGTGTGCTTGTAGCATCGTCCAAGTTGTTAAAAAACTTTAAATTCCATCTTACGTATCAATATGAACAAGTTAGCTTCTTCCTCAAACAGGGAGGTTTTATTGGTGGGTATGAACGATATACCTAGATTGAGGGTCTCCACTTAAGATTTTGACAGTGGTTCGGATGAGATATTTATGACTATGGATTCCTTCATTTGTTTTTCTGCCTGGGTTTTCTTTTACCCTCTTCTATTCTTCCTTCTCCTAAAAAAGGTTCACGTGTAGTGGCACTCGGTTGTTCTATAGCTGTTACCTCTTGCTGAGTAGTGCTTTATTGGTTTGTACTTGTCGATGGCCGTTCTTCTATCTCTCCACTTGTAACGTCGCTGCTTTCAGAGTTGTTATTGATGAAGGGTTGTCTTGGTGGTCTAGCTGCAGCTCGTCTACTTTTGGCATAAAACTCTTGCCAAGTATAGACTATGTCCCGTGGGTAGTCTAGGGTGTCCCTTCTGAATTTTCGTATTTTACATTGTTCTCTCTCCTTTTTGTAGCTCTCAAGTTTAGCATTTGTGTCCTACAGAATGAGTTTTAATTCCACACCAGTCTTTAATTTGGAGAGTTGTGTCGACACTTCCTCAATCTCCTGGTTAATGTTGGATAGTGATTTTGCTAATTCTTCAATTGTAAGCAAGATGAGGTCCAGGGAACATTTATTATTCAGATACATTACCACCAATATACCACAGACTTTATTCCATTAGACTTGGCTATTCTCAGCAACCTTTTAGGAGAATAGAAAGGATGGTATAAAGTAACATCATAGAACTGAAAATGAATGGAGAAGTCAAAGTTGTTCTGCATTGAACAGAAGAGTATTTTCCACCTCCCCATGGTAGCATGTGATTACGTAAATAGAGTATGTTCTTTTCGGGCAGACGCAGGCATCACCAGCAGGGCAAATGCTCTGGTTTGTGCCACCAGACTAGCTGAGGTGAAACTGTCTGTGTATGCCTGTCCGTTAGCACAAGATGGCAGCATCGAAAAAGGGCAAGTCATATGTGGATTGAAATGTAAGTGATTCTCTGTAGAAAACACACTTACAATCAAGGATGGGCTACATTTCCTTGCACTCGAAAAAATGTGCAACATTTGCATTGGAATCTGCTTCCCGCTCACCCCGCAATATCATTGTTACGATTCCACTGACACTGAAATGTCGCCACATCGGAAATTTCCTGCTACAACCAAAACATTTCAGTCAGCCCTTTTGCAGTTTTGCATGCAGCATCTGGACTTTAATGCATTAGTGACTGATTTTGCTCGAGCGAACCAGCCACCGCCCACCCAGGCATGTTTCACAATCAGCCATGTTGCACGCCCAATGAAACATCGAACGGGTTCTGGTTTCACTTTGTTTCATGTGTCGAAACGGTGCATTGTTTCATTTCCATGTTGGTTTTTGAAATAACAAAATGAGACGCTTCATGTGAATTTTTCAATTCGTGCTATTTTCACATCGGGGCGAAAACATTGCGTGGTTCTCTTTTATGACACGTCACGAGAAACTTTGGCCGGGTTTTCTGATGAGTTTTGGTTTCACGTAATGAAACAAGAAACTTTGCACACCTTTTTTTTTCAACCTGGGTTGGTTGGTTTCATTTCCGTAAACGAGAAACTTTGCATGGTTTTCATCCAATTCGTGGTGGTTTTGCTTCATGGCACAAGAAATTTCACACAAATCCGTCGATTCGAGTTGGATAAGCATAGCAAAATGAGAAACTTTGCACAACTCTTTTCAGTTCATGGACCTCTTTTGGCCCTAGCAAGTAGCAACCATTGGGGAATGGTCAAAAGCAGCTGGTTTTTACTTTACCCTTTACTGTTGTGCCAATCTTTTGAGTCATAAAGTTAATAGCCATGCCCAGGTACGTATAAATAATGGTGCTTTTTTCTGGTGTGTTCACCATCATCACTTGGCTTCCTGGTGGAGTAAACCTGTGTATTGCTCATGCATTGGGAGGGGGGGGGGAGTGCGGTCAATTTGTGTATCGCTCAAGCATTGTTTTTTTAACTTGTGTTGTGTTTCTCCTCATGCTTCCACATGTCCCTCTTGCCCCATTATCATTAGGAGATGTGTGTAGTGTGGCAGGGGTTCACCTGTTTATTGTGCATGCATTGTGAGGGCTTGCACTTGAGTTGTAATGTCTCATGGATCCACATGCCCCTCTTACCCTCACTTTCATTAGAGACGTCTTTAGGGTGGCAAGGGGGTCCACTTGTGTATTGCTCATGCATTGTGGGGGCTTGTACTTCAGTTGTGTTGTCTTCTCATGCTTCCATATGACCTCCTTCCCATCATTTTCATTGAGGGACTTCTGTAGGGAGGCAAGCGAGTCCACTTGTGTATTGCTCAAACATTGTGTGGGCTTGTACTTCAGTTGTGTTGTCTCCTCATGCTTCTACATATCCCCTTACCTGTGTGTCTAAAATAGAAAGAGAGAGATTAAATAAACGGTCAAAAAACAGTCGAGACTAGGTACTTATCCTTTCCTGGATTGCTGCTCTTTGGGGCACCATCACCTCCCCTTGCCAATGCCACCTCCCCCACCCATAACGGTCCTGAGGAGAAAACAGAAGACAAAGTGGTGGTTTGTTGGGAAAGGGTGTGTGTGTGTCTGTGTGGGTGTGTAAAAGAGGAGAGTTAAAACACAGTAAATAAACAGTGAAGACTAGGAAATTATCCTTTCCTGGAGTGCTGCTCTGCCAGCTTCCTTGTCTTCTGGCAGGGCCACATCACCTCCCCTTTCCCTGCCAATACCACTGCTCCCTCATAATGGTCCTGAGGAGAAAACAAAAGAAAAAGTGGTGGTTTGTTGGGAAAGTGTGTGTGTGTGGATATGTGCCTACGCATCATCCGGCTCCTACTTGTCCTGTCCTTCTCTTCTGCTCTGCTGAGTGTTGGCTTGGGGTGGGACACTCATCTGCTTGCTGTGTCACTCCTCAATCATCCAGCTTTTGCTGGTCTTGTCTTTCTCCTCTGCTCTACTAAGTGTCGGACGGGGGTGCAGCTCTCATCTGCTAGCTGCATTGTTCCTCAATCATCCGGCTCCTACTGGTCCTGTCCTTCTCCTCTGCTCTGCTAAATGTCAGATGGGGGGTGCGGCACTCATCTGCTTGATTTGTCATTCCTCATTCCTCATAGCCCAGTGATCCTCAGGGTGGTGCTTCTTGTTGTGTTCAGGGGCAATAGTCAACAGATTTTGAAGAAGCACCCTGAGGTGTACAGGGGGTGTACTGATGATTCATCAAGGAAAATCGTGGGCGTGAGCAGTTAACATTGATGATTCTGTTGAAATGGGCACATCTCTGAAGCCAGAGTTGGAGGAGCTCATTGCATCCTTCGGTTGTCATGCAATATATTTTTACTTTAAAAAGGTTTTGGTTACTCAGCATTTAGTCATGTATTTCACATGTTCATTTATGTTTACATATGAATAAAGATGTTTTATAGCACAATACAAACAAAATTGATGCTTCGTGGCCCTGGACAGAGGCTGCAAACATAACATTTCCTATACATGTACTTGACTGAATGACAGTCTTTTACAGTTCGTACTGCTAAGTAAGGCAGACGTTCTTAGAATATGCATGCTCTAGATCGCTTACTATATGCCCATATATTCATAATGAATGGCTGACTCAGGGTAGAGCGTTTTAATTGTAGGGCATACAAGCTTCAATTGCATCTCAACTCATGCCGTGTTTTGTGGTGCAGGCTTGGGATAGTAGAACAGTTGTACAGTCTGAATTGTGTTCAGGGATAGGAGGACATGATTGGATTGAACACGTTTTTGGATGATGTAAACAATTGTAATCTAGTGCCAATCAGTCACAAATAAGCGTATAGTAGGGAAGCCAAAATGTGTTCTCAAGTCTTGGCATTCATTACTAAACCAGGTTGTGTTAAGTTTTGAGAAAGGTAATACATTTGGCTAAGTGTAGATAAGGCAGGAGTTGTAAATGAGGCACTGCTTCATTGCAGCTGTAAATCAGCTCCTACCGTAATAAAAATACCTTCCCCATGCCTACACAAAAGCCAAAACCTTTGACTTTGCCAATGCTTGTTGTTTTCATGTGTGCGTGAACATGATTGATAATCGTATCATGATGAACTTTCTAGGCCTTCAATGCCGTTATGCCACTTTGTGGTGTTGGTTTCACCATCCGAATAAGGGCAGATGCTAGGTGTGTGAGTAGGTAAGATTATTGTCCAGGCGACCAAACGACATCCGCCCCACTCCACTTCTCTTAGTTTCTCTCCTTTCCCAAACATCTCTTCCCATTGTTCTCGTGGGCCCATTCTACACCCCTTCCTCATAATTATATTAATTAAAACAAAATACACATTAACAAAAGATTACAGTGTATTTAATAATTGTTGGATGGAACAAAACAATGTGAAGAAAAAGGTTTTCTCAACACATGTTGAATGGAGTAAAACAATGTGAACAGAACATAAAATAAACATGTCAATGCCAAACGAGCAACACTAATGTGTGGCCACCTAACATACAAGTGGGCAGCAGTTCTACTTGTCTCCACTGACACCCACCACCCATCTGTATCTGATGGGAATTTTGGACGTGTGGCCCCTTGATTTCACTCTTTGTGTTGTGTTCTCAGATTTGTGGAAGTCCTTCACTGACTCCACTCGCTGCAGGAACAACAGCGTGCATGCAGGCTACAGCACACCTGGGTCTGCATTCTCCTGTCAGTGTTCTGATCATTAGTCATAAACGGTGTGCCGGAAACTGCAAATGAGTGAATCTGAGCCTTCACCACCCTATTGATGCTAAAATACGCTATGCTCTCCACATTCCACACCTTCATGCTAATTTTTCGTACAGATCCTTTTAGAACTTGCTCAACTCTCAAAGGAGATGAGTAATTAGACTCCCCTTTTAGAACAAAAACTCCAGTTTGACCTTGATCCAATCCCCTTTCTTAAAATTAGGCTGGCGCAAATCATGGATTTGCCCCAAAATACATCAGCATTTTCTCCTATGCTTCGTGTAACTTGGCACGTGCCCTCCTTACATTTAAAGTGCTCACCATGTTTACTTTGAACGCATTACATACCAACCAAGGCTTCAATGGCAGTGGTATTTTGTAGCCTCAGAGTAATTGAAATGGTGAGACATGGGCACAGGGTCCGACTGGGGCATTAAATTGTCTCGAGCACCAACGAAAAAGTGTCCCACAGTTGTAAATGGGAATGCATTCTTTTTGTGGAACTGTTTGAATAGTACCCAAAGGGGAGGTTTTTTATAAAATGTGATGCAAATTGTACATTTTAAAGAATATTTATTCATCAACACTGGTCAAAACTATTAGCTGCATAGTGAAGTAACTCATCAAACTGGGCCACATTGGCAAAAAAGAATGCCCCACTTTGACCCAAAAAACTGGCCCACACTAGCATTTTGCGTTTTTAGTTCGGCCATGGGCCTATTGCCCTACAAGCAAGTCCGAGCCTGCATAGGCAGTAGGATTCTGCGTGGTTTTATATGTGAATAACATCCATTGGATCACATGCTGGGGTGTCATCCCATTTCGTATGGCCAAATTTATGGTGGGCATAACTACTCTGTTGAATCTTTCTACTAAGCCATTTTCCTGGGGAAGGTATGGGGAAGTGGTGCGATGTTCAACTCCACACATGTTCAAAAATGCTTTCATTTCCCTGAACACATATTGCACTGATTGTCAGGTAAGATGATTTGATGATTTCAGGAAACTCTTCTCTCCCAAATAATTCTTTTAAGACTCCTATCACTCAATGAGTTGTGACTTCTCCCACAAACCAAACCTCAAGCACTTTCAATTACTACTATGGCATATCTACTGTCAGGTTAAATATTACTATAAGGATTTACAATGTCAACAGCCAAGGTGCACCAGGACATCTTCAGTACTGGTAGTGGAGTGATGTGGACTTTCTTGCTGACCAACGTTTATCCGACTCTGCACAGGCTTCACATTCTCTCAACTATCTTTACACTTCAGCATTGATTGCTGGTCACCAGTAGTTTTTCTTTGCAGACTCAAACGCTTGTTGTTCTATCAAAAGTACACTCCCTTTTTGCTTATACTTCATAAGGGTTCAACTGTGTAAGCAAAACATTGTGCACATTATGCATAAAATTCACACAGTCCAAGGAAATATACAAGTTCCTCTTTTTCGAGGTTGGTGGAGTTGTCCTGACTATGGATTGCATTAGCTTCTTCTTTCTGCTTAATCACTGGCATGTCCTAAATATTCAACTTCCTTTAGAAGAGGCCAGCATTCAGTTGTTTTGAGGGTGAGGCCATATTTTCCAAGGTTATTACATGTGTAGGATTTGCGTGTGCTTTTCCATTGTATCCATATCTATAAGTAGGTCATCCTGGAACATGATCACATTGCTCAGAGAGCCAAACAATTCATACATGAGTTTCTAAAAGACTGCAGCTCTGGATGCTAAGCCATATGGCATGCAGAGAAACTGGGTGATGAAGGATGTTAATTCTTTCAAATTCTCAGTAAGTTCAACGTGGTGATTAGAGGGATTGTAAGTCTAGTGTGCTGAAAATATCTCGCTCCTCTAACTTTGCTAAACATTTCAGATATGTTGGGTAGGAGATGCACATCTACCTTTATGCTCATGTTCAAACTTCTAAAGTCCACACACATCCTGATGTCACCATCCACCTCACGGGCCAGTACTATCGGTGCTAGCCATTCTGATTCTTTCACTTCCTCTATGATTCCTGCCTTCATCATTTCTTGGAATTGCCCCTTCAGTGGCTCTTGTAGTCTGATTGGTACCTTGCGCACTTGATGCTTTAACAGCTGCACCCCTGGTTTAACATGATCTGATGCTTGAAGTGTTCGTCTTGTCAGATATTGTCTTAAAAAATGGGAGGATACATTTTCACCAGGTCGGCAAGAGGTTTCTTGGAATTGTGCTCTTGTGGGTTTGATACTGCAATACACGCCTTTATCAGGGAGAGAATTACATGATTTTAGGGTGAGGTGAAACTCAGCCTAGTGTTTCCAGCTCAAAACGGTTGGCCCCTTGATAGCTACATAGACAATGCTGACAGTGGAATTTTTCTTGCAACGCATCTGTGCTTAGAAGTAGCACAATATCTTTATTGAAAGTCCTGAGTAGGTTGCATGTCTGAATTTGATGGATGGTGATTGTTGCACTGCTTTTTGTAATTCTTTAATGTATAGGCTTTCTGGACTTACGGTGGGCAGAGATACGGATCAGCTATTAGTCACCCAGCTATGATCACTTGTATTGTGGGTCTCGGTGGCCCAGGTTCTTCCTCACATCCGTCAATCACAAGCATTGTGTTGCAAAGATGACTTGCCAGTTCTTCTTTGTACATTGGTGATTGCTCATACACTGTAGCTAGGTTAAGTTTGTAGTTCTCCAACCTCATGTCGCTCAACGTCTGTGATCGTTTGAGTTGCAAACATGCTTGTTCCAAGCAATTCATGTGACCACAAGTTGCACATTTCTTATCCCATGAATGGCATGTCTAATGCCATGTGATGTGCTGGGCGTTGCCATATCTGAGGCAACAATTGTTCAGTGTTCTGGGCTTCGCATGCCACTTCTGGGGCAGATGATGCCTGGAATCTCGCCTTTATCTTCATTTTGCATTGACTGCAAAAATGGGGTTAAGCATGCCCCCCTGGATCTGCGCCCTTAGCTCTTTCCGCATTATGACATTGCATCTTCTCTTTCTCTATGATGGTGCTCCACACCATGGACTGTTCAATGTCTTTTGCCAGGGTGATGGCTTCAAATAGTATGGTCTCTACAGCTGGCCATAATCGATCATGAACATGTTGATTGTTGATATTGTTGGTATGGACCATCACCTCAGGAAGGTAGTATTTGTACAGCTATTGGAGCAGTATGTTAAACAGGGATAGTGGGGGAAGCTCGGATGGCTGCTGTATTGCTGGAAGATGTCTGCCGACTTCCTGGGCTTCTGAGCCCAAACAGTTCAGTAGGACAGCTGTTTTCTTGCTGGACAAAAATTGCTGGCCATCCGAGGCCTCGAGATACATCAGAAATTCCTATTCCCATCTTTTCCATGGTACTGCAAGGTCACCAGGCTGTGGGAGGAATTTCTTTGGGGTTTCAACATGCTGGAAGGTACGTTTCTGTGGTGCTTGTTGTGCAGTTGTTGCTGGTTCTTCTCCACTAGCACCTGTGGCCAGCAGGCTGAGGGGTGTCACTATTGCTGGGTGCTTGTTTTCCCTTTGTTTCCTGTTCAGTCTTGCTCAACACAGCCTTTACTTGTTCTGCACTTTGGTGTTTTGATTTATCTGCAGCTCAATACATATTGTCTGTTGCAGCTTTGCTTAGTTTTTGCTGTACTTTATTGTCTCACTTTTATTATTTATTATTACAGCTAAATAAGCTCTTTGAGCATTGCCTGGTTGTCAAGGGGATGGCTTCTGGGTGCTCCACGCACGGGATATCTGGAAAGTTGCTTTCTCTAGTTGTCAGTGTGCGCGCCGAGGGCAGCAGCTCGTGCACAGGCCTACGGCTCACTGAATACATGGAGCTTGCACAGCTGATGGGCTCCCTTCATTCGTGCCCCTCCACTACCGTGATGCGCTGGGCTGCTTACCTACGCGTCAAGGCAGAACAGGTATCTCTGGTCTGGCCCTTGAGTGCTGGGTTCATTTGGGTCATTCGATTGGCTGGCAAGCAGTGGGGCAAACTTTATACGTTATGCTTTGAACACATGGGTTCAGAGCCAATATGGTGCTGGTATCACCATCAGAATATGGACAGATGCTTGGTGTATGAGCAGGTATGTTTTTTGTCCAGATGACCAAATGGCATATGCCACGCTTCACTTCTCTTAGCGTCTCTCCATTCCCAACCATCTCTCGTGTCAGTCCTATGCTTCAAGGTAGGCACGAGGTCAGCCACACGAGGATACTGGAATACTACACCCATCCTAAAAACTTTGTAAAAGTAAGAACTGCATACTCAGCTCTTTTATTGTTTATTGTTAGCCAGTAAAGGTAGGGAAAGGCCCACTTAATAATTTCTCCAAGTTGGAATGATGGAAATCAGACAATGCAATGTACTTGATCTGTACTGTCTAGCATATGGGCACACACATGACATAGAGTAATCTCTTTCCTATGCTGTGGTGGAAACCACTGTTGAGAGAACCTGCTCACTGTTACTGGCAGTTTAAATTCAGTAATGTCTGACAAACACCATTCTGACCTGAAGGGAATTTCCCTAATGGCCAAATGTCCCAACAGAAAGCCACTGAGCACAGCACCTGAGCAAGTTAGAGACCTGTCAGCCTGCGACCCAACATACTAAGGAAGTTGAAATGAGTGCTGGAGATTTTCATATCTTTGACAACTCTTTTCATGAATTAAAAATGTCATGGCTCTCATAACTGTTAGCACTTCTCTTAGGGTAATGTGTGGACTGCCCACTCAACCTCCTGCCATCATCTGGCACTTCCCTGATCCATGTTATAATGTAGCATACTATCTACATGTGAGAAGAATGAAGACAGAGAGAGTCAGACTGTTTTACAGTGGCAAAGTGAGGAAGTGAAATAGTGAAATGGGAGCAATTTGCAGAGGCCAGTGTAGGATTGCCTCGTTAGGACATTTCATGCCTTTCTATAACGTTTTTTGCTTGGTTATTTCTTTTATGCCTTGACATGCTTCCCGTGCCATGTTATGCCTTGCTAAATGTGGGATCTTGTTTGTGCCCCTCACTAGCCTTATCACCTTTCTACTTTCTCCTTATAATATTCTGCGCCAAGCGTCCCACTGCGATTCTGCTCCTAGGTGTCAACATCTTCTTGCTTTCATATTCCTTAGTGTTATTTGGCTTCTATGTGTTGTGAGGGGTCACAGATGCCAGAAGGACACATATGTATAGTTTCCTCACAAGTCGCCATTTTATTAAATGATAAGGGGTGAGACACAACCTATATTTCCCTAGCCTAATAAGGATTTCCCTGCCTAATAAACTAAAGCTAAAGGAAAATGACCTAATGTCCAAAAGTGTATGTCTCTCAAACTAATACATATAACAAAATCATACCGGAATTATTTGGCTGTTTAGACTTCACAAAATAACATTTAAATATAAACAAGAAGATTATAAACAGGAATTCTTCTGACCAGTGTTGAATCCCCTTGCCCTGAATAAATTCAGAATGTTTCAAAGCAAAGTTCAAATTGAGAAGAAAAAGAAATCACTAGCCAAGTTCCAATACAGGTAGAATACAAAGTTATTTTCATTCAATATGTCCTTCACTTGGCAAAGTGACTATCTTAGTTCCAATGGTTTCTTCACACTTAAAGCCAATTGTTTAAGGTTCCACAACCATCTGCTTGGCAAACCAAAAAGACTTTGGGGGTCATTACAAGGTGGGAGATAACCATTCCGCTATTAGCGGCATGGCTACCCCCTTACTGTGTACCGGGTCCGGGTTCCTTGAATGAGGAATTACCGGGCCATTCCGACCTTGGAGGGCCCGGTGATTCCTCATTCAAGGAACCCATCCCCATTCCCATTCGACCCCCCCATGGGGCTCAATGGGAATGGGGAGGGTGCTCACAACGGGCCCGTTAATAATGGGCCCGTTGTTAGCACCCTGGTCTGCTTGCGGGACCCGCTAAGGGCGCCTGGTAAAACCAGGCATCCTTAGCCGGTTCCCGCAAGCAGACTCGTAATGGGGCTGTAGGGGTTGACGGCTCCGGCATCTTTACCGGTGCCGTTAACCCCTTACTGCCTAGGTCCTAATGACCTCCTTTCTCTTTACACATCAAGTCAGAAGTCAATGCAAATGTTCTTTTCTCTGAAGACCAAATCACTTTTTATCACATCGTATTTCTTCTTCATAAGCAACACCTTAGTCAGGATGGTTCACTCAAACAGATATACTTCTGTCAGAATGGTTATACAACAGTTCATCCAAACACAGCAGTGGAATTGCCACTCCTTCTCCACCACAACCTTCTATCACATTCACAATACTTCAACATATCTTCTTCCTGGTCCACTCACCTGCCAAGACTAACCACTATCTACCCCTTTCCTGGTTTACTTGCCGGTCAGGATAAAACACTTACTACTACAATTTGTACTCTGTGGTAAGACTTGTTTCAAACTTTCCACACTTAAATCTTCAATGGGGAAAGTTGAACCAACAACTGCTTCTTGGGTTAGTCTTTCAACACAGCTGGCTTACAGCTTCTTCCACAAGTATACTGCACAAAAGGACAATGATTCTCATCATTGATCTCTTTCCCATAGGCAATGCAGGTTACAGTTCTCTCCCCCTCGATCCTTTTCATAAGGAGGACTTTTCTCCTGCAGTCTCTGATTTCTAGTTATGCAACTTACTGGCTGCTGGAAATGTGGTTTACAACGTTTTCCCACGGGGTATCTTGTTCTGGGAATGTTATATTCAATTGGCTTGGTGTCACTCTCAACTTTGTTTGGCTTTGGAAGTGCAGGTTATAATGCCCCCTTAGTGGATATCCCTTTTTAGGAAAGTTGTGTTCCCTCTGCTTTATTATTTCCCTTTGTGGCTTTGGCAATGCAGGTTACAATATTCCCTTATTGGATATCCTCTGCTTTATTAATGCCCCTTTTTGGCTTTGGCAATGTGGGTTACAATATTCTCATATTCGACATCTCTTAATAGGAGATTTGCACCCAGTTTGCTTTCATTCTAATGTTTGGTATTTAAAATGTTCATAATTACACAGCGATCTCCTTTGGAGCGCCCCCCTGGAGTCGTCTGCATCAGGCCATCTCCGGTATGTCCTGAATCTCCTTCTGACTCACTGGTTCTGCTTCTTCATGCATCAAGACTCTCTCAGCTTTTGGCAGCCTCGGTCATTCTGCCGCTGTTCACGCTGACTGTTAATGGAGCTTTGACAGCTCCATACGCTCTCCGCAGAGAACCTCACACCAGAGAGGGATGCAGGACACAGAGAGCTTCAATACCTCTTCCCACTCCGCGTCCTATGCATAAAACAGGAATCCTAATCTCTGCCACGTTTTATGAACGGCGTCCCACTGTCAGCACGGCTGCAACTCCAATTCTTCCTGCTGCTCCTCTTTGGCCCACACCTGAAAGGCCTTTAAATGTTTAAATATCTCACTCAGGTGTGGGTAATTACAACAATTAGACTGCTCATTACAGTGTGGTAATTCTGGATCCCTCTTCCTCGTCTCAGTACTAAGAGCATTATGGGACTTGAAGTCCATAATGTTCTTATTTGTTTTAATATTATTTAATCCACTCATGTTTGAGTGATTTATACGATATGTATTTAAGGGAAGATTTCAAAGGAAGGGATGGTTTTCGCTTGGGTTTATAATCCTAAAACACTGAGGAATCACAACAACTAGAAGTAATAGTATTAATTCCCTGACCCTTATATATATATCATTTTCAAGTTCACAAAAAGGGTTTTGTACTTGGAATCTTGAGTAAGTCTGTTACGGGAAGCCCTACTGTGACAACATTCCATTAATTGAGAAACCTCTTCCTCAGAAGAGGATGAACACTGCATCTCTCCTAACGGAGTCACCACATTCCCTTGACAGCCTTCTCATCCCATGTGATCCTCCCTCGTAATACCACGCTCAGGGTTAGGATGAGGTTGCAGCTGCCTTTCTCTGGCCACAGGAGAAGGGGTCCAGGCCAGGGGTTTTGGGATGATCACCTCTAATTCATCAAAGTGTCCATCTGTAATTTTTGCCCGGCTGCAATTATGTTTCTAGGTGGCCCACTGTCATTTTGTAATTTTGTCCCAGTGTGATTATTTTCCTTGGTGGTCAACTGCAATTCTGCTCATAGGTGTACATCTGAAGATTGTCCCCTTGAGTCATTTCACGCAATTCTTGACTTGGCACCCACTTCTAGCTGTCTGCTGATAAGATCACCTGCCTATTCCAGGGTGTCTTAGCACTTTACCTAACAGATACCCTGCCCGAGGTGCACCACCACCAAAACCTTTTCAGATCAATATCAGATTGATGCCGCAAAGGCCCATAAAGCCTCCACTCACTCCTCACCTCACTAACACACTCTTATTCCAACACACAATATGCATGCCAACTAAGCCTCTCACATAATGCAAATGAATAACCAAACACACATGAAACAACACAAACAAAAGAATGCTACACGTATTTAATTAACATGCATAATACAGTATCAGTTAATGCATCCTAGCACCACAGGCATAAAATGGACTGCTCTGGACACAAATACTTCTATGCTCACTAGACAGAAGACCTATGAACGGCCTTCACATGCAGAGCTCAGGGTATTACTTTTCTGCATGCATCAACACAAAAGCAAAGATATCTTCACTGTTCCTCTCTCCCCACTAACCTGACCCGCCCCTCCTCTTTCAAATGTACCAGAGTGCCTGGAGATCATGCAAGTGGCAGCAGTTCAAGCCACACATTCTAGTAATTTTGTATATATTGGTGCAGCCGTAGTGGACATATTTTCTTAAGGTGTCATTACTGATATTATTGGAAATGCAAACCCAAATGTGTTCTTAGAAGGTAGACTCGCACACATCGGCACAGTGGCAATACTGGCATTGTAGTCAAAGAAGAGATGAGTGCGTTCTTAGGAGGCTATACTGGGATCTATATCGGCACAAATAGCATGCGAATTTTTAATTTTTGATCCCTTTGAAGAGTGCGTTTAGCTGCTGCAGGAACGTATCCTGCTAACCTGTCTGAGAGCTACAGGAGGCATTTTCTCAATTACGTTGTGATGAGTGTTCAAGACTCCAGCATATAAGTGAGAAACAAAAGGGATGGCAACGGGCTTTTATACGTGTATTCTAGTGCCACAAATCCTGTGTGCTGTTGAAAACATTTGTCATTACCAAGGTTTTTCATTTGTTTATTTCTGTGAGCATATGGATGAAATGTCACACAGTAGTTCTCCAATGTTCCTGGTGGATGTTAACAATGTGAATATCAATTTTCTTCGCTGTATACTTCTGATTTTGGTGGGCGGTGTATATATTCTCTTGTTGACAGTGATATATCAGAATAAATACCTGCAATGCTCCATTGGGTTTTGAAGGGGGCAATACAAGTTCTGAGCAAACACCTGACCAAATAGTGGTGTACACCTCAGAAGAATAGGCTGAGTTGGCTATGCTAGGCATTAAACCTGTAATATGCAGCCCATAACCAGATTTCTCCTCCAGTTATAAGAGACAACAAGCTGTCTATACAGATGTGTGCCCTTTGACTTACACATCACACGCAATGATCAGCAGAAGAGACACTCATTTATGAGCATACTTAATAGGACCAGAACCTGCAACTAGCAGGTCGATTTAAAATCCCCATATCAGCCAGATATGGTACTGGGATTTGAATCTGTTATCTTTAGGGTACAAAGAGACCTTGCAGCAGGAACATTAACCCAGGAGGTCGTCTAACTGGGATTCATGGAATACAATTGAATGTGAAGAGGTGTGTGGTATGTCCGGTTGTAATGTCAAATAGGGGAAAATATTTTCATGTCACTATTTTGGTTGCATTTACACTATATGTTGAGTCTGATTGCAAAGAGATTAAGCCTTTTATAGCCCCTTGTCCTTGCCCTTTTGCCCCGCCTTTAGACAAGGCCAGAGTACTACTAGTTCTTGTTTTGCACTTTGGCCATTGAGTCTCAGTCACCCTCATGCCTGTTTGTGTATGCAAATGTCCATCTCCAGGTATGCAAATATGAGCCCCTAGGTATGCATGATATCCGGTAATATTATCCCTATATATATGGTCCCCATACATAAAAACGGTTGTGGCGATATTATATATGGTAAAAGGTTTTGGGGGTTGCAGGGGTGTCCCCCGCATGTTCAATGTGATAATGCCACTGCAAAAAACTGCATTTTTTAGCCACTATTTTGCTAGACGACATTTTTGCAGGGACATTATTACATGGAACCGTACGCATGTCATCCTCAATGCACCCAGGCGTACAAATCCAATATGTAGTATTTGAATTTGTATTTGTTTAAGAACGGGGTGTTGTTATGAGATTAAATGACTTAAAAGTAGTCAATAACAGAAAGCAGAGGCAGTCCTAGAGTAAGGTGCATTTACATAGGAAAATTGTTGGATTGAATGACCTATACCGGTTGGTAAAGGGTTAAAAAAGGGAACATATACCTGGGACAGGGGTTTGAGGGCGTTACATTGTTTTAAATATTGAGAGGCTGACGCCAGTATTTACATATTTGCAAATTATATAGAGTAGTCCTGAAGGCAGAATGCAGGCACGTTTTGTTGGGTTGTTTGGATAGGAGGTGAAATGGTGTGTGATGGCTCATTCCACAGCTAGCAGGTGGGGTTTGGGCATCATTTTGAAGACGTCTGCTGAAGAGATGGCTTTGATAGCAAGGGGGAGAGGATTTGAGTGGAGTGTGGCAAGTAGGGAAAACGAGGCAAAATTTGATAAGGCACATGGGTGGTTTGCGACTGATAGGTTTTGCAGTGATGGGGAGTGCATAGTTTGAGATGGAGAGTGCAGTGAGATGCATTGAGTGAAGTAGTGGGCACCAAGCCGATGGATGGATTTATAGACGAGTAGCAGGAATTTAAAGATAGCGCAATTTTACATGGAGGGCCATTCAGGGTGGTAATGGACCTAGAGGTGGGGAGGATCTTTGTATGTTGAAAAGGGTGCATGTCGCAAAATTGAGGACTTTGTTGAGGGGAGTAAAATAATAGCTAGATAGTCCAAGAAGTATTCTCACACAGTAGTTCAATTTGATGATCACAAGAGTGGAGATAAGAGCTTCAGTTGAGAGCTGGGCAGTTGAGTCTCACTGCAATGGCAGTAGACCTGATGAACTGGTAGAGTTTCAGGTCACTGTAAAAGGGAACTCCAAGGTTGTGAGCCATGGGTGTGGGAGGACAATGGTCAGTAGGAAAGTGAAATAAAGAGGGAAGTGTGAGCTTGGAACTGACGATAGGGAGAAAGATGACTTCCATCTTTGAAGGGTTTATCAGGTGACAGTGGCGGACTGCCCGGCAGTTTGTTACAGATTCAGAGACGGCAAGAGGTGAAAGAGGAGAAAGAGAAGAATATCCGAGTAACCACTGTGAAGAATTGATACTGAAAACCATGTGCAGAATGAGTTTTCTGAGCGATCAGGTGTATAGGGTGTGGGTCAAGGACAGATCCTTTAGGAACACCCAAGGTTAAGGGGCACCAGGGAAGAAGTGTCATGTGATGGAGAAAGAAGAGAAAGTGTCATGTGATGACGAAAGAATGGTCAGAGAGACAGGAGGACAGTCAAGTGTGGTGTTGCTTAAGCCAAGGAGCGAAAGAGTTTGACAGTGGAAGGGATAATTCACAGTGTCAAAAGCAATTCAAAGATCTAGAAGGATGAGAATGGAGGAGAGGTGAGAGTGTTGGGCAGTGATAAGAAAACTGGTGACAAGGATGAGCGCAATAGTGGTGGAATATTAGGACTAAAATGAAGGTTGAAGAGTGAGTGTACCACAAGATAGCTGACTACACTTTTGAAGACAACCCTCTCCATTATTTCAGAGTGGTAGGGACGAGACAGGTCTGTAGAATGAGGGGGGTTTGCAGCTAACACTTGGTTTCTTTAGGAGAGTTATGCCTGTGCCTGTTTTGTAACTGAATAGGAAGATACCAGATAAATGAAATAGGTTGAATAAGGTGGAGGGGTGTGCAGAGGTTACACATGCATGCTGCTTAACAGTTTACAGTGCAAAAGTGTCAGTTGGAGTGCAGGGTGGGCTGGAAGAGTGAAGGATGGGTAGAGGTAGAAGTTACAATGCCTACTCTATATATTGGTCATTTGTAGTGCATTGGTTAGACCATCAGCTAATAGGGATTTAGCAATTTGCAAATACACCCGCAAAAAATCAGCAGTTTGGGCCTCTTGCTGCAGTTAACAAGAAAATGCAAGCAAAAATAGACACACATTTCACTCTGGGCTGATGATTGCAATGCAGCTTGGATGGTTCCAGGGGCGTTGCTAGGGGGGGGGGGGGCTAAGGGGGCTAAAGCCCCTGATCTTTTGGTTGTAGCCCCGGATAGAATCTCAGGAGCTACAGCCAAAAGACTAGATAGCCCCCAGTCCCAACAGTTCCAACATCAGCTTAGCCCCGGGTCTTTTCCAGACCTAGCAACTCCCCTGGATGGTTCACACCTCTATCTGTGTGAGCTGTCTCCAAGGAGTCGGCTTTGGCACCCTGCTGTTCCCGCTACAAGTAACACTTCACTGCATTGTTTTGATAACTCTGTTTCCATAGACTTTTCTTTGTAACACGCATTGCATTTTACAGTTTAGAGTTTATTATCTTACATCTAATGTGCCAGTTAAAAGAACAAATGGACAAAGTGACACATGAAGTACGGATGGTGCTTAATTTGTTAATTTATCCATTTGCTTTTTTAACTGTCACTGGAGAATTAAAATGATCAGTTCTCAGGTGTAAAATGCACATTTTTCAGTTGAAGAACCTTGCAGGGGGCGATGTCGAGGAAAATGAGCACACATAACCTTATTTCTCTATTGAAAGTTAAACACAGTGGGCAAAATTCCCAATACATTTATTGATGCAAGTGATGAGATGGGCAAGTCCATCTCATCACCTGTGCCAAAAAAAAGGGGAACGTTATTCTCTTAACTGTGATGCACAGATTCAGAAGTGTTTTCCCACACCCTTTCCATATTTGCGCAAATAAGGGGATGTTTCTGTGCATTTCAGTGTGCATCCCAAATTCACAAACAGAATGCTGTTTCAAATGCTCAAAATTGAGGCGCATTCCCCTCCGCCCGTTGGGAACGGGTGCACAGAATACACATTGCATGATGTGTTTACTTCTGAACACAGTCATGCATTTTACATGAAGTGGCTCAGGGACACTGCTGCTCTCACACCTGCATTTCGTTCCCCCAAAACAGGCATAGAAATATTTGTTTGTTTTGTTTACATTTCATAGTGAGGGGTCCTTTAAGAGCCTGTCACCGTGAAATGCTCTGCCAGCACCCACATCACCTTTGAGAATACAGAAATCTGCTCATTTCTAAAACTAATGCAAATGAAAAAAAGGCATTCTCTGTTTTGGAGAATCTGCTAACATGTTGCGAGCTGCATGGTAATGCCACTGGAGATATACGATGGTCATCTCCCAGCCGTAAAATGCTAAGCATTCAGCTAAAGAAAAGTGTCAAACTGCAGGAAAATAAAAGCAATTCTGGCAGACAGGCTGAGGAGGGCTTATGAAGAATGAGAAATGGTGACGAGTCTAAGGCCGGATTTCTCCAGATCCAGGAAAAAAAGTTTCCCATGTCTGGAAAAAATCCATTTGCACACTTCAGCTGGTTTGTGTCGACCGACTGCTTTAAACAATGCCAAAGCCCGATTCATTCCGGGTTCGTTGGGACTAGTTGCAGGATACTTACCTGCAAAACCACTTCAACATTTGAACAGGATGCCTGTGAAATCACTTGTTAGTATTGTGCTCTCACGGAAATATTTAAATATAGCTTTTTAAATTAAACTGGTGTGCACCTTTTATACTTTTCTCCCAACATTACAGGAAATGCTTCTCTCTTGGGTAATTTTCCAGGTGTTCATGATTAATTAATTAATTTATTTTTTACATTTGTATAACACACAAACAGCCCATGGGCATCATAGCGCTGTTACTTGTAGGGAATTTAGTTGCAGGGAGGTCCAAAAAACATTTTTTACATTTTACATTTACATTAATCTTCTGTGAGGCAAATGTTTACAGGTGGGCAAGAATCCACCTCCCCCCTCACCGGCGGGATCTAACAGTACGTTTTCCCATCACTGATGACAAGAGAAAGCATAGAAAGAGGGGAAAAGGTAACACAAAACAGAAGAAGCAGAGTGGGAGCTTTAAGTGACTTATGGAAGAGAAGAGGCGAGATGGAAAGAAAGCAAAAGAGCAAACCAAAAGAGATGGGAAAAGTGACAAGAATGGTAAGTGAAAAGGAGCGTGTCATATGGGAGAGGAGAACTAGAAGAAAGTAAAAGACAGTGGGAGTAAAGGGGGAAAAATCACTAGCTGGACTGAAAACAAGAAGAAAGTGAACTGCAGAGAAAATGGATAAGTGAATACGACCGAAGCAGAGAGAAAGAAAAACAGTGAGGGGTCAAAGACATTTGTGAGCAAACATAGAAAGCAGCTGGAAGAGTGAGAGAGTCCAGAATGGACAAGATAACAGAGAAAGAGAAAACGTGATAGAGACCCTCTGAAGGTATGTGAAACAGAGGGGGAGAGCAAGGAATGAAGGCAAAGGAGAGAAGGGGAAGAGAAAAGGATTGATAGTGGCAAAATAGCAAGACAGAAACAGATGGAGAGAGTGTTGGAGAGAAAGAGGCATAGTATTATACAATTGTGAGGGGAGGGATGGGAATGTAAGATTAAATACTGTTGCATAAAATCTACCTCCTACACTGTCACAGAGGGGAGTGTCAGGAGGTCCGCCCACCCAAATCCTGGATCCACCTCTGCCTGGTCAAAACACAGAGTGCCTCTCGGTCCCATGTTCGTCTTGTTGCCCCCACAAAGACAGTCCACTTCCTCCTGTGCTGACACACAACCATGTCCCTCTTCTTTCCATGTGTACCACTTCCATCACATGCACCATTGCACATTGGTGTCACACTGCCCTTTCTTGCACACACACACATCCACTCTCTTGAACACACTCTTTCAGACCCTTGCATTCTCAAATTGTCCCTCTCCCATGGCCGTGCAAGATCACTCACAGCCACTACCTTGCACGTACCCTCCCATCTAATGGCATGCACCATCTTCCTAGCACATAATCCCCGCTTCAGAGTGTTTGTCATAAAGGCTCTTCTGTGTGGATTGTGTCAAAGCCTTGAAGGTAGTAAAACCTATAGGAGAGTTTATGGAGTTCTCAGGCTGTCCAATGACAGGCATGAAATAATCAACCATATCTAGCTTTTAGGGTCTGATGTTGTATTCAGGTACTTCTAGTCAAACATGTACAATGTGTACAGAGTGCAAAGTGGCATGGGCACAAATTGCCACGACTTAGTTGCAGCAAATGGATTTATAGCTATTGTTCTGCATGTGTTTAATAACCAAGTGTATTAATGAAGGATTGATTTTAGGACGGAAAATGAGCCAGGATTGCCTACATTATTTATCACCCCTCCTGGGCTTTAGAATTCCCATATTGAGCAGACGCTTTGCGTGTAGAACGATGAAGTCTCCTGCCACCGTGTCCTTCTTCTTTTTCTATTATTGTAAAGATACTTTTTTGTATACAAGACCAATAAAAAAATTATTAAATTACACTCCCATGTAAAATGCTTTGCATTATATTTATTCCGTGCAATCCACAATATTTCGTGAAGTCATTTTTTTTATTGAACTTTTATACTGAAAAGTATTTTTAAAATAATAGAAAAAGAAGAAGGACAACGAGTGCGGGTGGCAGGAGACTTTATATTTCTGTTAGCTCATCTCTGGTGACGTTGTGCCATCCAACTTTCCTTGTGGAACGTCAAGCACACATGGAGGACTCAGTTAGTCACTCTATCAACTTGCACCTAGAACAAACCCTGACAGTGAGCCAGGTATTGCACCTATATAGACTTGGAGGTGAGCAATGCATCACACTTAAAATGCACCTTGTGAAAATCACACTGATAGTGCCATAGGAGGACAGCCAGGCACCTCTGACCCCTCACTCATGGTTGGCACAGAAGGTAACTCTAAAGCACAGGATGGTGGGCCAGGCCGCTGCATGTTATCAGTCAGTCAATATGTTTTTTCGTATACAAAATCCATCAAACACATATATAAACATAACACAGAATCAATCACAGTCAATAAAATCCCTTCGCTGAAAATTCCACATAAATTCAATCACAGCATAATACATATCGAATTACAATACATAAAATATCATTACAAAAATTCCAATGCTAAAAACAGGAATGCAGTACAAAAGGACATTCACAACTGCAGCCAAATGGGTGACAAAGATCCAATAAACAAAAATCAAAAACCCTGATTCTTGGGGAAAAATATTAAAGCAGTGCAGGGCCAAGTAGATTAATTCATGCATGGCTCCTTTTAAAAACAATAATAATGCCCATGCATTTAAAACAAAATCATGACTCAGAAGAAAGAGGATAACAGGCCTATAGCAGCGGATATTAGCTTACCTGAGGACGGGTAATAAGGTTGATCGTCTGATCCGACTGTAACCAGGGCAAAACAATAACAGGTGGGCCAAATCCTCTTTTATATAGACACACAACGGGCACCCTGCCAATTCTGGATAGCCATTCCATTTAGCTGTGGTTCCCTTCAAAAGGAGACAATCAAATCTTGCACGTGTGATTAGCCAGCGGTCTTCCCTGGTAGTGCCCCATATTAAATAGGGCTGTATCTCCTTTGCCCGGCTAATCATTGCGTGCTCTTTGTCTGAATTAGTCACATGCTCTAACTGGGGTACTTGTCTTTGCACTAGAAGGACATTGGGCTGGCAATCTTTCTCTATAAGTACCTCTCAGAGGGCAAGTATTATGCATTCATCAAGCACTTACATGGCCGGTGAAACGCAGCAATGCTCCTTGTACATAGATGGAACCCAGGAATTAGTCATTGTTGTTTGTACAGCTAACTCATTTCTCCCCTTGCACACCAAACCTTTGCAACCTAGTGGAAGGCACAGCTTCACTCCACACACCCTGCACACACAAATATAACACAAACACTGTTGCACATCACCACTGCGATAAAAATGAAGCTACTTTGTATGACACAAATACAAATTGTAGCTTCCCACATAACTCACAATCGCCTTAAACATCCCCTCCCCTCTTTAGTCCCTAGTATTCCTCCTCTGTGCCCATACACACTCCATTTAGACATGGGTGACTACCAGGATCTTGGCAACCCTCGCACAACTTTAATGGCTGAAATGCACACACACATAATAGCACCTCCCAAACGTTCCCAAATTGTTGGACCCCAGTCCCTCCAAGGGCGTTCAACCAAAAGCACGTTGAGATCAACATGATGGTGAAAGGCGCTGTAACAAATGATAAAATGAATGAATGAATGAAGGTCACCAACACTCTCTAACCCCTGCAGCTCCAGGTCAGAAGATTATACTTCAGCCTAGCTCTAACCCTGAAATGGCCCATCCTTGATTGTTTGCATGTAGACATGCAGATTACTGCTGTGTGGTGGTAGAACATCCCATTAAGTCTGGTACACATATATGTAGATCTCCAGAGAGCTCGTGCCACTTGGAAGTATGTTTGTATTTAATTTTGTCAGTTCAATCTCTGTGCTTTTGTGATAGTAACACCACCTGTGCTACAAAGCAAAGTACCTGTATGCTCCTTTAGGCATCTTAAAAATGAATCACATGTTTTAACTAACTACTTACAGCATTGGGTTGGTATTCAGTGGGTGCTCAATAAAAAGAGTTACCCTGTGGTGACAATCAAAAGTCGGCAACCATGGAAGGGATACATTTACACCATTACAAGAGGTAGTCATTTATTTATTTATTGGTCACTTTATAGGTGCTTATACAATTAGCAAAACTGTTTCAAAGCGGTCATCAATAAAGTTAATAATCTAAAATAGGCACTGCAAGGGTGCAGAAGTGGGAGACTAACAAACAGGTGGCATGCTTTTAATTAAAGACTTTTATTATATGAAAATAAAAGGAACAACTCTACATGTCCCTATTTATAAGTGGGGTTTCCCTGCCTGCCTAAAACTAAGGATTCTGTCAGGAGGTCCGTCAAAACCAAATAGTCCACTGTCATGTCAAAACCTATTTCATTCCTTTACACTCTAAATCAACTAAGGAAAAAGGGGTGACTTTCTTGATCCAGAAGAATGACTCCCCTCTTCTGGATGATATCTCAAGGTTCATCTGTAGGAAAAAGGAAGTATTCTTCAAAAACACAGCTTAAAACACTCAATGAAAAGGTTCCCTGGAATGACTCTCCGCCAAGGCACTTAGAAAATAAAGTATTGTATCCTCACAGTGTTAGGGGGATGACACCATCCCCTAACTGGCCTCAGGTTTCTCAGTGTTTTTCCCAACAACAGGATAATTAATTTTATTTTCCTGGCCTTTCTCAGACTCTTTGTACTGCCAAGAGAATGACTCAATGTTCCCAGTTCCTGGGGGAAGTATCCCCCATCCCCAGATTTTTCTCAGACTTCTCACAGTATCAAGATAATGGGCCTCATTACGAGTCCGGCGGTAACCGAGGCAGTAAAACCGCCTGGTTACCGCCAGACTCGTATTATCATTCCGCCTCCGTGATTCCCAGAATTACCGGGGCATTACAACCCCGGTTTTCCGGGAATCACGGAGGCGGAATGGTGTTAATCCCCATTCCCATTGAGTCCTAATGGGCTCAATGGGAATGGGGATCATGGAAACACCGGCAGCATCTCGTAATGCTGCTGGTGTTTCCTCGTACGCCTGCAGGCGGGCGATGTTAAACCCGCCAGGTCAAACCTGGCGGGAACATCACCTCCCGCCTGCAGGAGTCGGGATCAGGCGGTCCGGAAACAACGGTGGCGGCGGGTTTACCGCCACCGTTATTTCCGGACCGCCTGATTTGTAATGAGGCCCAATGACTCCCTTCTCTTGGCTTCTTTCTATAATGTCCACAGCTAACATGGGAATGAATCCCTTCCCAGGTTCTTCTTAGCTTGGTTTCACCACCAACCTGGGTTACCACTTGGCCAGGTACTGTGACTATGAAGATTAATGTTCACAACACTTTGTCAAGGGTAATGCTTTCCTCCAACTTGCATTCTCTTTGATTCACAGCCAACCTGGCTCACTTCGCTGCCAGGTACTGTGATTATGAAGATCAATATTCGCAACACTGTGTCAAGGCTAATGCTTTCCTTCCCCTTGCTTTCTTTCTTGGATTTTCAGCCAACCTGGCTCACTTCTCTGCCAGATACTGTGACTATGAAGATCAATGTTCACAACACGGTTTCAAGGGTAATGCTTTCCTTCCCCTTTCTTTCTCTCTTGGATTCACAGTCAACCTGGCTCACTTCTCTACCAGGTACTGTGACTATGAAGAGCAACAAGAATGCACTCAGCTGATTTTAGGGGTGCGGTTCCCAGAATCACACTTTCGATCTTTTTGCACAGACCAACTGGTGTTCTCTCCTGTCAGGTACTGTGGCTATGAGGAGTGCTGAGGATGCTTTTATGTGTGCGGGACCCCAGACTCTCACTTTTTATCTTCAATGCACAGTCCACCTGGTGTACTCTCCTGCCAGGTACTGTGACTATGAAGAATACTTAGCATGCTTTTCCCACCAGCAAAAGTTCCTCTCTCTCCTTCTTCTAACTCAAGTTCCAAGATCCTATATTCATTGCTTTGTTGTTTTTCCCAGTCTCTTAACCACTTGGTTGGATCCGTTGTGCCTTCTCCACCACCCAAGTATCTTCTCTCTCAGCCCACGGTGGTCTTGGGGTTTCCTGGCTGCCTGCTATGGCGTTTGCATGAGCTTCGTTTGGTCTGTGGTGTCTCTGCAGCACCAATGTTCTTTCTGGTAGTGGTCGTGCTACCCAGGCTCCAATATCGCCTGGAGCCTTTGTCCGCCAGCCTGCCATCCCTTCCTCTTGCCTGGGACAGGCTCTGGAGCTTCTGGCTTCCTCTGCAGCATCCTGATCTTCTCTCACATGCACATGGAACAGGCTCTTGCACTTCCTCCAGGGAGAACTGACTCCTTTGCCAAGTCCTTCTTCCCTTTTTATCTCACTAACACAATTGGCTATACCAGAATGTCTTGTCGCTCTCTTTGGTCCTGCAGGGTACTCCTTAATACTCTGCGCATCTTCCTCATCACAGTATTAATTGGACCAGTTTCCCATGAGTCAACATAGCTCTTCCTTCTCTTGGTTTTGTAAATGGAGACTCTACTCAGGTAGTCCTTACTCTTCCTGATCTCAGTACTTCCTATATTCGAGGTATAAGAAAAACATATGGGAACTTTAGGCATGGCACTGGTGTGGGTTGGTGAGGAAAGTGGGTTTAGGGCAAGGTGGGCTATGGGGATACCATGTTCTCCCCAGGCCGTCACTTTTCCCATAGGGGGCTTCCGTCCCATGAGATCACCCGCTGAGTACCACTCCCTGGGGGACTATCAGGTAGCGACCTTACGTCCCTGGCCTCATGGGGAGGGGTGTCCCATAGTGGAGAAGTGACAACATCCTGGGATTTGTCACAGCACGCATTATGAACAAAATAAATGCTTTAGATGAATCTTTATTTATGTATATATTTATTTATTTGGGGGTAGTATAACAACACAGATCTTGACCTGAAGGCATAAGGAAACGGTGTACAGCAACATATAAATTCAAAAATAAATAAATACAAAGTGCAACAGATTAATGAATTACACTTTATTAGTACTTTACAACATCATAAAAGGAAAATTATAAGGGTAGCTCTTTGGCAGTCTGGGAGTTAGATTAAAGTTTGTGTCATTAGACACATGTGAGAATACTTTGGCTGAATCCTCATTCTCCCACATTTACACTATATTCCCTGAACTTTTAAAAAGATTTGTATAAAGCAATTCAGGCACTCAGATTCGGTCGGTTGTGCCATTGGCCCTCCTTCTGGACATCTTCACAAGTCGACGGGAACCTTTCAGAAGGGGTAACATGATGTTTGCTTTTGTATGTGTGAATTTAGAGGAGGAGAGTCACGGTGATTTTCTGAAAGGTACATTTGACTTTAGACACAGCATTAAAAAGACATAATTGTATTTCATGTTTTACAGAAATAATAAATCATTTAGAAGGAATCTTTGGTTGTAGAAGAGAGAACTTAATAACTATATTTTTTATTTCAATGCAGCAACAGGGAAATACCTTGTAAAACAAATGAGCTTTTTTTTCACAGAAAGACAAGCTAGCCGATTGCCTCTGTATTTTCTTTGAGACAGATTTAACGTTCTCTGCTAGGAGATAGGCGCTATATAAGAAATCTTTTAGTTATTTAGTTACTATAGTACACCAACTTCTTTGTGAATCTCAACTCGGATTTCGCAGTCATTGAGCAAGTGCTCAAACAACTTGTACCATAGCCGACACATGTTCACGCCAGGACTTGCTTTAAATTGTTAATACTTTGAGCGAGACAGAATAATTGTATAGGGAGTGGTGAAAAGTGGTCAGGTAGTGGCATTAATAGTGGCAGCATAATTGGGTGTGTGACGCACAAACACAACCAGGTTTCCATAGCAATTTGCACCACAGCGCACACCATTAACTTCAGAAAGCCCCAGTTCTGGGGATGTTGAGGTGTGTGGGACACAAAGCATCGACAATCCACATGTGCTCAATGTCTAGACATGTGAGTTGGCGAGAGCGATCTGCAATGTGTGCTATAAAACGATTTTACTAATGCGCTCATGGATGATCAAATAGACTGAAACTCAACCCAAGAAAGGGAAATCATGATCTGACATACCAATATCCTCTGCGCGTCAGAGATGGTAGGCTGCTCTGAGCCAAAAACCTCATCTTTTATCATGGACCTTACCTTGCAATCACAAGACAATACAATGGTTAGAAGTTGCTACTTGCACATAAAATCGATCTGACGCTTTATGCTATGATTATTGATTGCTCACCGTAGACTGGCAGTCATCTCCCTTGTACTCCCGAGATTGGACTATGTCAACCGCCCCTACATGGGCCTCCGAGTCTACCTCTGAAACACTTCCAGAGATGACAATATGAAGCAACCAGACTACTACTCAAACTGGAAAGCTAGAGGCACAGCACCCCAGCACTCCGGATCCTACACTAGCTTCCAGTTCAATATGGATTTAATCTTGTCATTAGTTGGTGGGCATCACTGGTAATAGCCCACTAGCCTGAGTCCATGCAAGGTGAGGGCTTGAACAAGGGCTGTGTGCCATTAACGGCACGGCTTCCTCACTCATGCAGTGCTAATTAATGCCATTTGCACCCCCAGACTGCAACATAGGATGTTAATTTTTTGGTTTGACACAGAAAAAAAGTTCTGATTGATGAAGGGGTATGGTGGGCATGCACCCCTTCAAAGGGAAATATGCCCTGTGCAAAGATGGCTCTCATGGACAGATAACAGGGGCTTGGGAGCAAGCTCTCTGTAGCAGAGTGGTACTGAGAAGTGTAGTTATAAAGGAGAAAGGAGGTTTCATTGGGTTGAGTGGCCGTGTAAGCCTGGGCAGCAATGGTGGTCGTGGAGGGGAATGGAGGAGGCTTGTGGGCAGAGGAGAGGGGCAGAATGCAGTGGAACCTTGCTGCTGCATTTCTTTTATTTGCAGCCTTTTCTTTTTTCAGTTAAATACTCTTTATTAAGATTATAAGAGGTTAAGAACAATCAATAAATAGTAGAAATAATGCAGACAGTAATGAACAGTCGGAATGGACACAATATGAACGAAAGCACCAAGGTGAAACAATCAATGCACAGATAACAAGATGAGAAAGCCATGAAGCAAATTGGGGAGGAAACTCATATGTACAAAAAACAAAAAACAATCTGCAAACCAAAATGAGTTCATGAATAGAAGACAAACAGGGGAAACGGACAGGGGATGAACAAGAGAGCAGTAGGAAGGAGGGAGGTAGAGGGGTGTACAACAAAATAATACATGGAATCATTAATTAATGACATTGATGAAATCTGATAGTCCGATGTAAAAGAACAGTAAAGCACTGAGCACTGCAGTAGAACAAAAAAATGTATATTCTGCTCAGGAACCATGAGGTGACATATTAAAGAAATCTAGATAACGAATGAAATGAGCCCATTTGGCATTGTACTTTGGTATAGCATCAAGGTATGTAGCCATACAGAGTTCGATTCTTTGAACATGGCAGATGTTGTTCCACCAACCGTTAGTGGATAGATTTTGCGAGTCTTTCCAACTGGTAGTTATGAGGTTAAGAGCAAGAGCAATGAACATATCATATAGCTTGGCAGAAGCATGTAAATTAATATCATTGACAGCTAGGCTGCCCTAGAAAACATTCATAAACGTCAGTGGAACATTAACAGTAAATTCACGCTTAAGAAATCTCCATACCTCCTGCCAAAACTTAAATACAAATGGACAGTCAAAAAACATCACAGTCTAGTTCCTCTACGAAATGAAAAGAAGGATGAGGACTGGCCGTTAATACAAATAGACGTGAATAAAGATGTTTGATTAGAGAGATAGCATTTTCACCACAGCCATGCAATCGGAGAGATTGAAACATAAAGTACCAGTTGACCCAATCAAAGGCTTTCTCAGCATCAAGTGCAACAGCTGCATAGCCCTGCTTATCTTTTTTATCCTTAGAGAAAACATGCAGAGCGTCAAGCATTAATCTTGCATTTGCAGATATGTTCCTGCCCTTGGCATAGCCAACTTGGTCGGGTTTAACCAGACCGGGTAGAGAAGATTCAATTCTTTTAGCAAGAATCTTAGCAAAGATCTTGCTTTCAACATTAATGAGGGAGATTGGTCTGTAATTATTGGGAAGAGCAGGATCTTTATCAGGTTTGGGGAATAGGATGAGTAAAGCCTCGGAAAAGGAGTCAGAAGAGGATTTCTGGGAGTCAAAGTAGGAATATAGCGATTTAAGTCCAGGGGTAAGGGAGCAGACAAAATTATCAAAACATTCAATAGAAAAACCATCCAGCCCCTTAATGGCACGAGTGATTTCATGAAGCATGATAGCACCATTCAAATAAGTAAGATCAATCTGGGGATATGAATGTCTATTAATATTACTGAGAAAGGAGTCAATGTTCCCAGGAGATATCGTGGCCTCTGGAGTGTATAAGTCACAATAACATTTCTTGAAACAATTTAGAATGCCATCAGGATGTATAAGGGTGGTGCCAGATTTGTTCTTAATGTGTGCGATATATATGTTTTTTCCTTCTTGGTCTTAAAGTAAGAGGCAAGTGATTTCCCAGCTTTGTTGGAGATCTGGTAAATCTTGATGTTGTATTTTAATAGAGTCCCAGAAGCCATTTCAGTGAGCTCATTGTTAATTTGGAAACGTGTGGCCAGGACTAAGCGGAGATTTGATTAAGAGGAGGCCCGATAGAACTGTTTTTCAGCGCTGGATAGTTGAAGATATAGATCATGAAGATGTTTTTTATGCAGTTTCTTTTTCCTACTAGAGTAGGCAATAATATGGACCCTGAGCGCCGCTTTAAAGGCATCCCAGTTAGTGACCACTGAAGTGTCAAAATAAAGATTTTCAGCGAAGTATTGTTGTTGAAATGATTGAACAGACTGAATAGACTGCTGATCTTGCAGCAGACAGTTATTGACCCCTCATCTAGAAGATGGCTTTTTAATGTCAGCAAAAGGAGGTGGTAACTGGGGCATGATCAGAAATGATGATATTAGAAATAGTAGAATCAATAACGGTACCAGTGAGAGATTTAGAAGAAAATATGTAATCCAGGCATGAGATGTGGGGAAGTGAGTGAAAGGTATATCCTAATTACGTTGGATAAGAAAGTCTCCATGAATCGACAAGGCTGGTTTAAGTGAGACAACGTGCAAAGGGTTTACGGGTCTTGGAGCTTTTGAACACACACTTAGATTTCTTATCTAAAAAAGGATTGAGTACCTGGTTATCATCGCCACACATGAGGAGATTAGTGAGACCGGAGTTGAGCATAATTTGCTTCATGGAAACCCAAAAACCAGAGCCAGGTAGAGTAGGGCCATAAATGTTCATAATGGAAACATGATCCAACCCAATCAGAAGTCTGACACATGTCTAACGCCCATTAGTGTCTGCATCTTGACCCAATATTTTAAATGACAATTTTTTGTTAAGAAGTATAGCAACTCCATTTTTCTTACCCACAGCAGGAGACTAGAAATAACATCTTTGACCCAAAAGGATTTGAGTTTCATCGCTTCCGCAATTGAGAGGTGAGTTTCCTGTATACAAGCCACTGACGGCTTAGATTTATTGAAATGGGATATAATCTTGTGTCGTTTAATTGGATTATTGCATCCCTTAATGTTCCAAGTTACGCATTTAAAGACCATAGCGACAGGTGAACAGATGTAAGAGCAACATATGGACCAGTAACAAACACAAAATATGAGCATACCAGAATAATGTGTGCAATTTTTTTTAACAACCTGAATTAATAATGTATGATCAAGAGCAAGACGGCCCTCAAACAGGGGTCAAACATAAAAGGAAGTCACGAGAGGATAAAGGGATACATAGGGGAAGTCCAACCAAAGACTACATACTGGAAGAAAATAAATTAGGAAAAAAACACTAAAACAGGTAGAAATATGCATCAAAACATATGTCATAAAAAATTATCACACTGTGATGTGGGGAAAAAGGAGAAAAAGCAATAGGAGTAGGTGACACCTACAGAGCTGCCAAAAGGAGAAAGACGACCCACAGCAGGAGAAGGGTGCCACAACTGCGCCCGACCCACCAGTCTTATAGCACAGAATTAGTAACAGCAGTGCATGAACACAAGCAGGTGAACCACACAGAGCATCATGTTCCGGAAGAGGAGGAGGAATTCAAGGGTAACGACGTGTCCATGGTTTCAGTTTTGATGGAATGAATAAAGGACTTCGAAATACTTGGTTGAGACTCTCCCAGGGGCCATCCACTCAAGAACAGGTCAATGTGCTGTGTTTGTGTTGGTAGAGAGACTTCCAGAACCCCCTTTGATTTGCATTGTATGTGTGTGCCTGAACGGACTGCCTGATTCTGAAGGGTGGACAGGGGTGAAGCTGCGGGATGGCTCTGTTTGTGTTTATGACATCACTCCCCCCTAAGGCCCCACTCAAAGACTGCCTCCCGGGTCCTGGTTTGGTTGGGTGGTATCGATGGAACCTAGTTATGAGCCTTGGTGTGTTTATGTTGGTAACATGTTCCCATTATCTATCTTGTGGCCCATAACCCTTCCAGTCCACTAGGTAATATAGATTACCTTGACTTCATACTCTGGATCACTTTCTACTAACACTGGAGCCAGAGGGGTTTTGATACGAGTCCTGGGTCGAACGGCTTGAGTAGAGATACATGAAACACTGGGTGTATACGCATGTTGGAGGGCAGAGTTAATTTCATCGCTGCAGCGTTAATTACGGCTTTGATTGTATAAGGGCCTAAGTACTTGGAATGACATTTTCATGGTCCTTTCTGAGGAAAATGCCTAGCCACCAACCACAACTCATCACCCACTCAGTAACTGGAAGCCTCTTTCCGATAACTGTCTGCAAATTTCATGTGCGTCTCCTTAGCCGCTGACAGATGTTCGCTAGCTCTCACCAAAGCCTGATAGCTAGTGTTGTGCAAGGTTTTCACTGCTGGCATTTGCAGTATTTCTGGCAAGTCATAAATGGAGGTTCAAGGATGGCTTCCATAAAGCATGTAGAAAGGAATGTATCTGGTAGATGTGTGGACTGAATTGTTATAAGCATATTCTGCTATCCACAGTACATCCACCCAAGTTTGGTCTGTTTGGTGGAGCATTCATTGAAGATATTGTTCCAGTGTTTAATTAGTCGGTTCTGTTTGTCCATCGGTCTGAGGGTGGTGACTAGTATTTTTATTTTATTTTATTTGTTTTAATTTTTTACCGCGCCACATGCCCAAGGGCCCCAGGGCGCACAAACATAGTAGACAAACTTATGTCGATCTTTGCCAAGTTACAGATCTTCTTGCAGAAAGTGGACACAAACTGACTGCCCCGATCCGATATCACTACGGAGGGGAATCCATGAAGCCTGACTACTTGATCCAGGAAGATCTTAGCCAGGGTAGATGCTGTTGGAAGTCCTTTGAGGACTTTAAAATGGTCCATTTTAGAAAGGAGGTCCACAACGACCAATACGGTATTGTGTTCGTTGCAGGGAGGTAAGTCGGTGATGAAATCCAATGATATAGTGTGCCAGTGCACCAGAGGTACTGCTGAAGGTTGCAAGAAGCCTGACGGTTTCTGTTTTAGAGCTTTGTTCTGTGCACAGAAACCGCAAGTTAGTATGTATTGAGTGTCGTCCTTACTCCAAGTTGGACACCAGTAGAACCATCTAATTTTGGCCATGATCTTCGTGATTCCTGGGTGCCCTTTCACCAGTGTATTGTGATAGTTTGCCAGGCCTTGGTTTTGTAGTGCGGATGTTCGGAGGTACAGTCGATCCTGATAATACAGCAGGCCTTCCTGAATTTCTTGCTGGGAGTCCTTGGCAGCCCATTTCTGTAGCTCGTCTATGGTCAGGTTTTGTTTTACAGCTGTCTTCAATTCTTCCAAAGGACTGCCTTGGTTGCTAAGACACCAAGGAGTTTGATTTCTGGGATGATGGCCACTGGTTCGGGTGTAGTATAGGCATTGTCTCCTTTTCCTAAGCATGATAACACATCTGCATTGCCATTGCATACTCCTGGTCAGTATTTTATTATAAAATCCTATTCTGTGAGGAACAAAGCCTACCTCAGTTGACATGATGATTGTGCTATTGCTGATCGCAGATATTGCAGGTTTCTGTGATCTCTGATGACTGTAACAGGGTGTCTGTCCCCCAATCAGTAATGTCTCCATTCTTTAAGGGCCGTCTTGATGGCCAATACCACCTTGTCCGTGATGGCGTAGTTAAGCACTGCTGCTGTAAACTTCTTTGACCAAAACGCTACTGGGTGTAGTTGGCCAGTATCAGGGTTCTTCTAAGAGAGGACAGCTCCCATGGTGACGTTAGAAGCATCAGTCTCAACCACATATGGGAGATCCGGATTTGGATGTTGCAAAACTGGGGCCGTCGTGAACTTGCGCTTTAGGGTCTGGAATGCTTCTTCCGCTTCCGGAGACTAGTGGAACTTGCTGTTTTTACAAAGCAGGGATGTAATTAAATGTGCCAACTGAGAAAACCCAGGAATACAACGACAGTAGAAGTTCGCAAACCCCAAGAAGCTTTGGACCCCTTTGACAGAAGTTGGCGAGGGCCAGTTGAGGATTGCATCAACCTTTCGATTGTCCATTTCAGTTCCCTGTGGAGTTAGGACAAAACCCAGGAACTCGACCTTTGAGACATGAAATGCACATTTCTCCAGTTTTGCACAACGTTGGTGTTGCCGCAACCTCTCGAGGACTGCTGGCACGCACGTTATGTGGTCTTGGACTGTGGCGGAGTAAATTAAGATGTCATTGATGTAAACCACTGCACATATCCAACAGCTCCCGAAGAACATCATTCATAAAATATTAGAATACCGCTGGGGCTTTGCATAGTCCGAAGTGCATTGCCTGATATTCATAGAGACAGTATTTGGTGCGAAAGGCAGTCTTCCATTTGTCTATGTTCTTTACTCGCACCAAGTGGAATGCCCCTCAGAGATCCAATTTTGTATAGATCCTAGCAGTTTTAACTTGGTTCAGGAGCACAGGTATCAGCGGGAGCGGATATTGATAGTTGATTGTAATCTGGTTTAACGAGTGATAATCGATACATGTCCCGCTCCTTCTTTGCATGAAGAAGAGGGGAGAGGCTGCCTGGGTCTTGGACAGTCGGATGAAGCCTTTGGCGAGGTACTGATCTATGTAAGTCTTGAGATGGAGATTTTTCTGTTCTGGCAGAGTGTAAATTCGGCTACAAGGGACTTGGGACCCAGGAATTAGGTCAATTTGGCAATCATACGGCCTGTGAGGCGGAATGGTATTTGCTGTTCCTTCTGAAATACATCCTGGAAATCTGCGTACTCGGGGGGTAACACCGCTTCCAAGCCTAGAATGAAACCAGCCTTCTTAGGAGTAGCCGTCACCTGGTCAACTCCTGGAGCGCCACCATCTATGTAACAGGAATATCAGCACTTTCAGAGAAGGTTAGTGTTGTCGCACACCAGTCAATCCAGGGATTATGGTTTCCTAGCCAGGACATCCCGAGAATTATTTGGACCTGCGGGGCACTGATTAAGTCAAACGATATGTCCTGCCTGTTTCCATCCTGGCAGAGTAACTTGATCTCTTTGGTGCATTGAGTCACTGGACCAGATAGTAATTGGGTGCCATCCACTGCTGTGATGTTCACAGCCACAGCTTTAGACCAAATGGAAATCCCGATCCTGAGAGCCATGTCATGATCCATATAGTTGGCCACTGCACCACTATCCACGTATGCTTCTAAGGTCTGCATCCGGGAGGGTTGTTGTGGGCAAAGGAGAACCACAGGGATGACCAGGTGTAAGGTCAAAGGTACCTTCTGCTTGCGTGACAAGCTGACCTCTAAATTTGGTGTGCGTTGGAGTTTTCCCACAGACTTCCTTCCTCTCACGTGTCTAGAGCTCCAACCGTCTTCCTTTGTGGTTTAATAGGACAATCTCGAAGAAAACGGCCGGTCTTCCCCCAGTAGAGGCACAATTGCTGTTGTCTCCTCTTTCGCTCTCGTCCCTGCGGAGCGGACTACAAAGGCCTCCCAAATGCATCGGTTCTGGGTGGGGCTTGGCATGGTGTACCAGAATTTCCTTTGAGTGAACGTACAACACACTTCCATCCGAGCATGCACGATCCACTCTGCGATCCTGTAAGCGGTGGTCAAATTGTAATGCCAGATCTATATACTCAGCACACCCCTCAGGAGGGTTTTCCACCTGGGCCAGAACATCTGTTAATTCCCCTTGCATGCCTCGATAGAACAGGGTAGTTTGTTTTGCCTGAGGCCAGTTCTGCAACTAACCGGTTGAAGGTAGTGACGTAGGCTAAGAGGTCCTGACTGCCCTGTTGCAATGATAGCAGTTCATTATCAAGGGTTTGCCCCTGAGTACGGAGAGCGAACAGCTTCTCCAATTCCTGCTGAAACCCTGGGAGATTACGTAGCAGGGATCATCCCGATTCACTAAGGGGATGGACAAGTTTGCAGCATGCCCTACCAAATAGGATAAAACAAAGGCCACTTTGGACTGATAGTTAGGGAAAACCCCTGGCCTACAAAGGAAATGCAAGCAACACTGGTTCATAAAAACCACAAACTTATGGTAAATGCTCTGGGGGACCAACGGTACTGCCTCGGTACAACCACCTGAACCGGGGCTACTGGAATGGCTTGGGGACCAACACCTGATAGTGGGGCCTGTCCTGCCTGAGTCTGAAGCAACTGCCTAGCCAACTCCTCAGTGCGATCCCTGTTTACGACTAACTTCCTCCGCAATACATTGGTCTCAGCTCGGGCCGAATGGACTCAAAGTTCACCTAACAACTGTGACAAATGGTCGACTTCTGCGGTTCCCATGATGCTCGGGCAGAGGGTTTAGCGTAGGCTTCGAGTTCTGTAACGCTTACCTTGTCTCTACGGGAGACAAGGGATGCGTCGGACCCTCGGGGATGACTAGGTACCTGAGCATGGCCTGCTGGAACTTCACCTATAAGGAGAAGACAGATATTACCCACACAAGCTTCTATGGTCCCACAAACCCTTGTCTTCCTTTGGTGTACTCCTGGTTCCCTTTGGTGTATTCCCCTCAGTGTCCTCCCAAAGTGCGGATCAAGCTCACCTGTGAGGGTAAGATGTTAAGCTCTCCGTCCTGCTGTACGTAACTCACAGGGGTGCTTGTCTTCTGTGTTCAGTTCCCACCACCAGTTGCCTCACTGGTGGTTAGGCCCAGACCAGCTGTGGCCCGTTAGTGCTCTTTGTCGCTGTCCTTTACTGCAAAGCTCTCACTGTCTTTATATATCTTAAGGCCTTTGCTGAGTGGCCTGTTAGTGTCCAATGAGCTTATGTCCTGTAGGTGTCCTAAGCGGCTCATCCTATGCTCCTGGATATGATCTGTGCTTTCCTGGAAGTTCATGCACAGTTTGTCTTTAGGTATTCCCTGAAGCTCGGGACACAACCTCTCTATGTGCATGTGTTGCATGCTTTCTCTGGTAGCTGGTAGGTAAGTGTAGCTGCTTGCTGAGCGTGAAATGCACTGTGTGCTTGCCTGGTATTATTCGAGTAAATGTTGCCTTTTCGTTCTGCACTGATGTCCACGTTTTGCAATGTTGACTTTTCGTTCTGTGCTGATGTTCATGTTTTCTAATGTTGACTTTTCATTCCCCTTGCAGGTTCTGATGACGTCAGAGCTCCAGAGCAGGCGGATCACATGCTGAATGTGGGATAAGTATGTTGGTGCGATGAGAGATGCACAGCTGTGAGCCTACGCTTCTGGCCGATGACCGGTGCTGCAGAAAGATTCCGCGGGCCTACGCAATTCCGATAGTGAGTTTCTAACAGCTGAATTCTGCAATTGCTGTGATCCAGGTATTCGTTAACTTTCTCTGCTTCTTGCAGGTTGAAAGCAGAAGCTTGTCGGTAAGCGTTAAGCTACAATGCAGATCAACGTTAAGCAAGGCTACACGTCTGGGTGTGGCTTTTATAGCCAGCCACTCCCAGCAACCGGATGTGTACCACCAAGAGTGACTCATGGCCTGATGGTCAGCCATCTTGGTAGAACCAGGAAGTGCGTAAGAATCCCTTATTTAGATCCATGTTTTGCCTGCAATAAGCACCAGCTGTGCCATGAAATGGTCCGATTTGTCCCCACACCTGATTTCTTAAACCTGAGGGAATTGTATGTGTATGCATAAAAAGACTACCTGACTCTGGAGGGTGGACATGGGTGAAAGTGCAGGATGGGTCTGTTGATGGTCATGACAATGAGAGCATTAAGTTGGTCAAAGAATCCACATCACCATGGACATATGAACCGGTCATCAGAGCATTGACTGCTTGACTATCACAGTAGATACGGAGGCCCTGCCTCCTTCTGTCAACCAAAGGGGTCTTGTAGTAATGCAAGGGTCAGCGGTTTTATGTAGTTTGGCATTAGGCATCCTTGTGCATGGAAGGGCTATCAGGACAGAAGCCACAGGGCTGATACCATCTCTAAGAAGGTAGAAATACACTGGCCAAGGACTTGTAATTTGCAGTCAGGGTCTTTGTTACAGCAAAGGGGGTGGTCAAATGCCAATGGTGCCTCATCAATTAGCAAAATATTCCATGCCTCCTGCTTTTTGCATGCACTTCAGTTCATGGTGACAGCCTTTATCAGCAATTATCAGCCTCTGGAAGAAATGGTTGCTGTTGCCCAGAAGATCATCTCACATTTCAGCTGGGCCTACAGGGCGCAAAATGCACTGTGCCAACTTCGGGTACTTCACAAGATGCCATTGCACAGTGGAAAGACCTCAGTAGCCACACGTTGAAACTTGCCCATTTTGGACAGGCTATGTAGGCAGTGTATTGCCTTCACTTATAATTGCAACACTCCTAGCAGAGTTCCGGCGGGTCATTTTTGACTCTTACTGGCATCTGCTGTCTATTGTCTACTCTGTGCTACAACCTTTTGAGGAGGCCATTGTTAAAGCAGGTTTTGTACAGCCCTCCATTGAGGGATCTACAACCACTGACCTTAATGGGGTGGCTAACATACCTGACAAGAAAGGGACCCAAACATCTCTCAAAGGTAAGTAACATGGACAGAGTGACAAGGCTTAACTCTTAAGTAGGGGAACCAGTTTACACAAAAGTACAAGTCCACGCAGGGATCTTTAGGAAATGCACCACACCACTAAATAATATATACATTTATTATTTTGTTTTATTACTTTTTATTATTTTCTATTGCTATTCAAACCTTTACAATCACGTAATACAATTAAAGCACAATTAAAGAAGAGCATTGTACATAATAATACAACGTCATCAATAAAAGAAGACACCAGAATAAACTCAAAATAGGCCATACCAAAAAAAAGAAAAGAGAAGAAAAAACTAAAAATAAAACATCTCACCATAAAACACGCACATAGTATCAAAAGGGAGAAAATCCCTCCAACCTTAAAATTACTTCCATTCCGTCCTACCCGATCTTCCATGTTAAGCCTTTTACATAACTTTGTTATTGTACCACTGGGAATTTAGATGAGCTCACGGATTTCACAAACGCTGCAATTTCCAAGGAATCTCTGGTGTTTACAACACAAATACAGCGCTGCCACAAGAGATCTAGAGGCAGAGAACTGAAAGAATTACAGAGTTTCCCCATATGAGACCTCCTTTCTACTTCCAGGACACAACATTCCATAAGGTATGTGTCTACATGTTTCAACCTTTCCTACCATACCACAAAACCTACACAGTGCATACTCCGCCTGGATCAGGTCTCACCATAAGAGAACCTCCTTTGATTCCAGAATGTTCCATCTCAACCTGAGAAGCAGGTTCCGAAAAAAAACAATTAGGGAATTTTAGAAGGAAATGCAAAATGTCTTCCCTTTTTTGTGTTCTTTTGATAGATGTTTCACAGATGGAATTATCATGAAATCATTCTACCGTTCTTTGTCAAACAGGTGTTTTTTTACTGCGTTAGGATTGTGTATGAGAGTATCTCTATCTTATGCTAGGTCCCGCAGTATTTTGATGCAATCACTAGCAAACACATCCAAAGCATCATTGTCCTTACCCCTGGCGATGTTTAATGCCAGATGTCGCCCCACTGCTTTGTATAGAGTTTTTCCAGTGTACTCTGGCTTTAAGAGAGATTAGTCCCAGCTCATAGCAAATTGCAAATTGCTATCATCGATATCACATTTGGAACTTTCAGGCAGCTACTTCACACCACCACCTCCTGACTCTCCAAGCTATCTATATGGGACTTTCTTAACCATTCTGCACTGTATGCCAGTTTGGTGACTATTTGACCCTCATAAAACTGCACCGCAGGTTTAATGGAAAATCTTCCAAACCTGCCGTCCAACTTCTGAAGCTGGGTGGATAATGCAGCCACCTTCAACTTCAAACCTTCCCACGTTTTCCCACTCGCGGGCTGGGCAAATATCTAAATGCCCAAATACATCATGTATTTCGTACAGCCTAACTTATATACCCCCAAAGTCCATACCAGTTTTTCCCCCTCTTTCCTCTCATGAACTACATTATTTTGGTGTTGGCGGAATTGATCGTTAACCCATTTAAATCAGCATATTCCAAGAAACCATTCAAGAGCCTTTGCAGACCCTTTTTGGTGACATCGAAAAGCAGAAAGTCATCAGTGTATGAAAGCCATGGCACTCTAGTAGCACCTATTTTTGGTGACACGAAGTCTATACTGTGTAGATGTTCCTCAATGTCACTGACATAGATGTTAAACAGGCAGGGGGCCAAAACGCACCCCTGCCTTGTGCCCCTTTTTGGACCTCCCATGCCAATTTTGACACTGATATTCGAGCCAAAAACTCATCCAAGGCCGCCACCCCAATGTGCTTGTACACATTTATCACTAACAGATGACATTTTGCTGCCTCGTTGAACAGTGCAGCCGCCATGGCACCAGAAGGCAAGGTTAGAGAGTCCACAACCATCAACCCAAAAGCATAATTTACAGCTGTAATCAGACCTCCTGGCGGGCGCCCACCCGAACTTTGCTTGGTGGCTTCAAAAAAGACCTTGTACCCATCCAAACTAGGGGCATCAAGAAGCCAGGTCTGCTGTAGTAAAATACAATCTGCTTTTCCTAGGCTTTTTACCAATTGTAGGTTCTTTTGTAGCTGCGAGTGTCCCCTTCAGTTCCATGATATGAGTTTCCAAAGATCCCCCTCACCCTTCATGCATGGCATGCTGATTTGACCCTCTACCACACCTGATGTTCAGAGCGCCCCAACTTCAATGTAACTGCAGACCAATCTATGCTGTTTGAGTTTTTCCATTCCGCACTGTTATTGCCACCCTCAAGTGTCTTCCTTGCGAATCTAGTGTGGTTTTGAGGTCGCTTACCTCACCCTCCCTTACTTGGACACATTCATTCTCTTCATAATAGGCTATATAAAAGCCCAGGGCATTTATTTTTTACTCTTTCCAACATCACTAAGTCCAGGACCATCCTAGACACAAAGTGCAAGATGCAGTTGTACAGAAATTGCACTCTGTGTCTATCAAAGGAAGACAGTAGATTTAACGCAGGGATCTCAGAGAAAATTATCAGCACATTTCATCAGTTAAGACGGATGTGATCCTTTGAACTACTCATCCTTACTTTATGAGCCCCCTCCTCCCTTGTGTTATCCCTCTTCACTGGAACGCCCGCCTTGCGATAGGCCACAGGATTCTGAGGCACATGTTGACCATCGCCCCTGCATCCTTGTTCCTCCCACTTATCAGAATGCTATGAGTTGCAGCCTTTTTTAGGCCCTGCTTCATGCACGAGTGGATCCCATTTGTGAACTGTCCCTAAACCATGCCCCCCCCCCAACACTGTTTTGTGATGTTAGTCATGGCAGAACCACTAGCCCACCCTTGCGTCAATCTTGAGCTTAGGTACATAGTATTTTTGCAAAAGTCTGTCCACCCCACTACCCATCAAGATAGACTTGTCTGACAGGCCAGGACCTGTTCTTGCTTCTACTAGTAGGGCACAATTAGAAACCCAACTTCCCAACCCAGGGAACCTCCCCTCACTTATTGTGTTTGTTGGCAACAGGTGCTGCGTACCAAGATTAAAGCTCGTCCCAGGTGAGCCATCTGGTTCTGCTGCTCCTAGAGCCCTTTTTAGACAGAGCCCACTCAGGACTTTACTCCCAGCCTCTCCATGGGGTGCTCCATATCACAACCTCAAGTGATCCCAAATCCACCTGCATAAAGCAGTCTGTTCTCAGTGGCTGGGCAGCGAGACAGGGCCCTGCCCCTGGCATGTCCCCGAGTTGAACTTGAGAGTCAGACAGGCCCCCACTTTAGCCCTTTGAGATCACACTCATTAAAGGACTCATTAAAGAACCCTGTTCACCACTACCACCTTCCATATGCGTTCCGGTTTCCCTAGAAACGCCCTTAATGGCCCCTCCCGATCCACACTACTTGGGGGTTGCCCCATTTCCTTTCTTCCCATTTCTTCCCATCTCCCCCTATTGGTCTTTCTTTACACTATGTGCTCACATCTGACGACATCCCTGTATCAACCTCCTCTGTTACATCAAAGGCATGGGAGCACCCCAACACACTGTTTTCTTCACGTTATCCCCCTGCCCCGCCTGTCCATGGTTAACAAAGTATGCATAAAAGCTGATGTATTATGCTTCTGCGCTTTTTGTTTTTTTCTCTTTTTCTGTAACCAATTTTTCAGAGGTTTGCAGACCTCCACGCCTGTTCTTTGGGAACAGCCAAGGAAGGACCAATTCGTCCAAGCTCTTCATAGTCTATCAGGCTTTTTCTTTATAGACCCAGGCCCGATTGAAGTGGTAACAACCCCAGAGGATTGGGATCCTTGTGAACTAGGGGCAACCCTTCTATGATTTCCACTCTCAGATCAAGAATACTCTGTTGGGGTATCTTATCTTCCCCTTCCCTGTAAGCATGTTGCCGCTTGTGTCATGAGTCAACCCAACCAACTGGACCCCCAGATCTTCATCTTTCACGTTAATATCTGCCAGCATCAAGGTGTGAGCCTTCACTTCCACCCAAATGTTGTCGTACAGCGCTACAAATGTGTTAAGCAGGACGTTAAGTGCAGACACTGTGGGATACGGTAGGCGAATTCTAGTGTCCACTTCTCGCAGAGTGTGATGAACTTCTGAGGCTCCTGACTCATTAAGTCAAAATGGAATGGGAGGACAAAGGGAACTAGACCTTGCTCTTTTTGACCTAAGTGAGGGATTGTCCCGCATATCGTTTGTCAAATCTGTGGATGTACCTGCACAAGAGGGGTCACAGGTTTGTTGGATTGCACTGTCTGTGTTTGATCCACCAACAGGTGGGAAGCAGTCACCTTATCTGCTTTCTAACACAACGGTCTTATGACAAATTGTCAACTCCTGCTGTGAGGCCAAGAAATATCCCAGGAACCGTCCTTCGCCAATGGAGACCTGCAAGCCACTTGAATCCTCTTCACATCTGAATGAAATATGCCAGTGTGGTTAGCCAGCATATTGTCACAAGGTGGTTTAGGAGGGAGTCCCGTTGCCTTACTTGCTTTGTTTCAAGGTCCACATTGTCATCAAATTCAATTAAGCTGAGGTCATTTATAATCACACACTCAACTTTCTCCATGTTAGTATAAACTGAGCTCTCTAGATCTTTGGACTCACTGTGTGCCTGCACAGACTTACTCGCAATCGGGGGGATATTGTAGCCATGACTGGTCAAGATCCAGTATTTGCTCTGCTGATATTCATTAAAAAAAAGTTTGTAATCAGCCACTCCACACAGGGAGTTATTGGTTCCTTCGAGATCCTCGCCGGCACTCTCTGCTATCTCGACCCAACCCATTGAAACAAGGCATTTACCGTTGTTCCTTTCCGTACAGTCTGTGACACGGACATTGTCATGGATTCTGCTTAATTTTCCTGTGAGGGGCAAGAGACGACCATGTTTTTCTTCCCTGGGGCATGCCTTCAGTGTCGCCACCTACTGCTCTTCCTGTTGGCAGTTGGTGGCCCCTACTGCCTGTGCCTCTGTGCTCTCAGTGCTTGAGTCTTCGGGATGTGTTGTTTCCAACCCTTCACCCCCACTCGCCATATTGCACTGGCTTCTCAAGCCCTGGTGAGACATGGAGTTATCTGATTTCAATTTACGAGGTGGCTGACTAATCCCCTTGTACAGATCAAAGGCCAAGGCCCGCATTCTCTGGTCTCAAGAAACGTCTCAAGAAACGTCTGACCCAGTTCAGTCTAGTGCCCCCCTTCACTAGCAGCGTTTTGTGACTGGCAATGAATGTTATGATTGCTCACTAATAATCGTTAAAAGTTAGCGTGCGAACAATTCACAGAGGGCAGTCAGACAGTGTCAGTGTAAGATTTTGTTCAAGGAAGACGCAACACTTACTAGCAGTTCCACACGCCTTAAGCAGGCCTCTCCCTCGCCCTGACCCTGCTGTGGACTGCAGACTGCCTCTCACACTTTGCCGACACACTTCGTGCTTCCCTCTGGAACTACCCCCGGGGGAAGGAGCCGGCAACGATATTGGACACACTGTGCAAGGAAGAGAGCGGTCTCGATTGCAGACCGCCTCTCACACTTTGTCGACACCCTTTGCATTTATTATGTCTCACACACACATATAGATCTCTATCAGGTCAAATAAGTACTTAGCACATGATATACATCATTAGGGCTCTCCTCACACCAGCACTTTTTTTGTGGGCTTGTCTCAGAAAGACACATGCGCAAACTAACTAAAAGCATCGGAGGACAGCAAGGGCATCACACAGCGTAAATCAAGGATGCACAAGTGTTTAAGCTGGAGGGCTGAATGTACCACACAAGTCCCATACAGTGGGCCAAACGATCCACGGGAATGAGTGGGTGGTAGAGGCATCGATGCACGAATTTGACTTAGAAGAAAAACATGAGATTTAGGGTGTACTTTTTAGTTAGTACTTTTTCACTGCAACATGTGATACATAGAATTTTAATGGCATTATCACTGACTGACTAACTTTAGGCAAGGCAACACTTCATCATTAAACTCATGTGACTTGGAGGGCCATGTATTATGAACCGAAGGTCTGCATTTGGCCCACGGGTCGCATGTTGTGCACCACTGGGCTAAATAAAGCCCATAAAAAACTTATAGAGTCTGCAAACTTTAGTATAGTGTCCTAAAGACCAGTCCAGCCCTTATTATATGAGCGAGGGTCTAGCCCAGGGTTCAGGACCTAACACATGGACCTGGAACAGCAGCACCAAGCAAAACAGAGAAACAAGAGGATGGAGGACAATTGCTTCTTGCTGCCTCATGGATTGAAGAAGCCCACCCAGCCCAAGTAAGTTGATGCCTAAAGCCTTCATTCACCCCTTAGCCCTGTCCTCCATTCCCTCCACAATTCTCTTAAGTTAAACAAATAAATAATTAAATAAGTAAAAAACATAACGAAACCCAATCCCCGACCCATCCATCGACCCTACCATAGCCTGCCCATCCCAGGCCCTGATTGGTGTTGCTGGGGGTCACGTGACCCAGAATAGCAGCACCAAGCAAAACAGCGAAACGAGACAGAGGAAGCACACTTGCTTTCCGTCGCATCCTGGATTGAAAACCCTTGCCCAGCCCATGGTAAGTTAAGGTGTTAGGCCTCGATTGACCCCTTAACTCTGTCCTCTGTCCTCCATTTTCCCCAATTCCTTTATGTTAAATTAATGAATATATATATATACATATATATAAATATATTCAGTGAAAAAACTTTGTTAAAGGGATCGTTATGGTTAAGTTGCACTGATTAAAACCCATGAAATTCAGCGAAAGAACTGTATTAAAGGGACATTATGGTTACAGCTAAAATCGAAAATCCAAAGAAATTCTCCAGTTATGGTAAGCTGAACAACCATAACTGGCACCACCACCGTGCACTGCTAAGACTAACACCCAGGATATCGAAGATGACATCACAAATGTTATTGATGACATCACTGATGACATCGCATATCAAATTAATTCTTATGAAAAGTCCCTACAAGTGGTGTATTTGCAATGTTTGTAGCAACATATCAGGGGGATTGGGAGAGCTCTCATGAACTACTTAATGTATTAAAAAATGTACTCAATAAAACAAAATGTTACATTAGAGTGTTGTTGTTAACACAGCAACCTAATAATACATACACATAGGGAATGGGTGCACTATGCACCATAGAAGTACAATATTTTTAATCTCTTAATATTTGGTTCAGCAAAATAAAAAATGCGAGCCTATTAAAATCTTGACTGATGTTAAACTTGGAATTAATAGCTAACAATAGAAGACTTAGCACACACTTGTGTCACTGCCAACAATAAATATAAAGAGACAGAAGGCATACAAATCTGAGGCACATACAGGAAAACTCTGGCAAGGAGGAAAGAAACATCACCATAAAATGGCATTAACATTAGAGTTTATTATCATGTACACAAATTAATTGTGAATTTGTCGCATGCTTATTTCCCCTTGTATGTGCACCGTAAGCTGAGGCCAAACCCTAAGAAAAGTACCTTAACAACATAGGACAAGATTAACGTCTAGATATAAAGCAACTTTTGAATTTTAAAATTCTCACTGTCATTGAACAAAAACGACTGCCTAGATATGTCAGTGAAGAAAAGCAAGTGGTCCAGATATGTGATTTCAACTTCGATGACCTGGGTGTTATTTTTAGCAGTACATGGTGGTGGAATGAGTTATGGTTGCTTAGCTTACCAGATCTGACAAATTACTTTGGTTTTGCATTTTACTTGTAGTCATAATGTCGCTTTAGCAATGTGTTTTCACTGAATTTCATAGCTTTTTACCAGTGCACCCCAATTTTCTACATGTTCCTTATATCATACTCTACCCCAACGTAGCAGCGCTAGAGTCCGCAAACAGAACAAAAGTCTGCGGACAGCAGGCAGCATCAACAAAACCCAGAAACACAGGGGACATCAGAACATTTTGTACCCTTCTAATAACACACACATATAAATAAACCAACATTAATAATATTTACTACACCCAAATATACCTTTTTGTACAAAACGTTTAGAAATTTAGACATTATTTCTTCATTTAGCACACAATATTATGGGATGGATCAAGCACAAACCAGAACTGTACACCTCATATGATCAATTTAGTACAACTCTTCATACACCTTGTGATACACCACGAGCTCATTGCAAAATAACCTCTTACCAAATAGTAAATACATCTTATTTCTTTCTTTATTATTTCCATTCATTTTATAAACATTTCTTGTAAGCAAATATCACAATATTTTATTTTGACAGAAATGGCAAACCTTGAGTGGCTAGAAGAAAACGTTCCCAAAGAAGAAATGAGAGATGACGAAATCTCTAATAGTAAACAATACATCTTTCAATACAAACAAATAATGTAACTTATACAGAGCTCATTGAAATAATATTTTCTTCTTTTCTGGTAGTACATAGTTTACATGAAGAAACTACACTGCAGATCAATTATGCGGAATCCCAACAATCAAAAAGGCAATCCCAGTCCCCAACTGTACAGAATCAAATCATGAACGTGTCTTCAAAATTGGATGAACTTAGCAATGACTTTAAAGAACTTATCATTTATGTTAGAAATCATGTTATTAGAAATGCTATCACTGCCCTACTTGTACCTGTCAACCTCGCCCCCAGCAATCACCCCAAACATATGCAGAAAACATAAATCAAAGACGGTTTGATGAAACTTCTCTCCCTCCCTCCCTGATAACGACTTTATAGAAACTCCAAATTCTCCCATTTATGTTTCCCAATCCACTACCCCATCCCTTTCATAAATACATTTATTTTTTATACTATAAATATCTTGTATATTATTGTGTCATCCATTTTCTTTTTTTAAAACTCTAATTGATAGTCTGCAGACTACATGAATATTCGGGTCAGTTCACATAATGATCGACATTCGAGGATGTCGCGCCTAGTCCAGACATATCCAGTCTCGTATGACTCACTTTTAATAAGTCAGCGAAAATGCATGCCCAATTGGGGATGTCACTGTTCATTTGACCGGCTGCTCCTGTCGCCGTGGCCCGTGAACGTCACTGCGCCATTGTGGATGTACCCGGATGTCATCATGTGACCGTGCCTGTGCGGCATGATGACGTGTCCATGATCGGTGTCTGTGATTCGCAGACATTTTGAAATTGCATTTTTTGCCGATCTAGGAAGTTTGAAGTTGAAAGTTTACTCTTCTAGAGCTCCTAGTGCTATTCTCTGTTGATCTGTCAACTTTTCACAACTTCCCAAGACCCATTTTAAACTTGTAAGTTCACAGACATGAGAGAAGTCCGTGGATGGTTCCTATAAAGGGAGCCACCTATTACTTTCAGTCATTCTCAATCTGGCAGTCCAGAAGAGAGCACCTGCTTTGAATAACTACTTCAAACTCTGCTATTTGACTGGAAATGGCATCGGTCATGGCCATCCTTACTCCCAAGGGGCCACCACCACCACCAGCTGGAGGGCCTGAACAGGGGGAACAGGCACACTGATACCAAGGAGGATCAAGAGGACGAGGTAGATGAGGTAGAAGAAGTACATACCTCCAGCATCCGGACAGAATCATGGGTCTGGTGTTTTTTTACAACGGTTGGAGGGGTACCAAAGACTCTGGCTGCCCATGTTAAATGCACTGATTGTGGAGCCACACTCAGTCGCGGACAACATGGTCAGTACTCATTCGGTACCACCTCCATGTGCTGCCACACGCCGCCACACCGGCACATTCCACCCAGGTGCTCTGAGAAAGACTGTTCCTTTCTCGGTGAGTTGGCTGTCTTCTACCTCATCTTCCTCAACCACTCCTTCTAACACACAGTCTTCTCCTGTCGAGCAGAACATTTCACTCGCTGTCTCACAGGCTATACTAGTGGCTGCTGACCCTTTCTAGGACAACAGTACTCTGTGTGTGCTGCGACACACCATTCTGCAGGGGAAAGCCGTTTTGAGTGCCTTCGAGGCTACTGTCATGGAGTACAAGAAACACTGCCCCCTACCTTAGATGTCAGGCAGGCCCAACATCTTATCTGTCCACCTTCCCCTCCGTGTCTGTGGTTGGTGCCCCTTCCTTCCCCCACCTTACCTCCTTACTTCTCTTGCAAAAACAGAAAGAATCCCAAAAAAATTACACCTTTCACAGTTAAAAAATAGAACTAAAACATAATCTCATAGACTCCATCTGCTTTAAATTTTTCAGTAAAATAGTTAGACTCAATTAGATTCTCCAACATGTCTATTAGTTTCCTGTTCTATGCTAATGAAAATAATGGACAGTTGTATAATAGAGATAAAGAAAAAGGGACAAACAATTTTCTGTCCCAACTACTTTTCTCTAGCATACAATAAGGACCATAACTTCCTAATCTCCCTTTGTGGCTTGTATAGTCTGCAGACAGTATAACAGTCTGCATAACCCTCCCAGAGAATTATAAGGGTGAGGAGGGATTTAAACTCAAATAACTTTTTTTCATTCCACAATGTTGGCTCTTAAAAGAACCTTATTTTTTGTTTTGATTGTTAGGACTTTTTACATACTACACTAACAAATGTTTTACTATGCTTACTTGTTTTTTTTTATAACTTATCCAAAAGCTAATTAAAACCTTTTTTTCTGTTTTTGCTTCTTATCTACTACAGCTACGAACAAATACTTCATCAAATATGTAACATGTTCACATAAACTGTTTCAATGCATTTTGAACATTGAAAAGAAAAATCTGATTTCCAAAATCAGTCAAATGAACTCCATCTCTTTGAAGAGTATCCATGCCATCAAACTTGATATATTCATTTCGGAAAGATGTCATTCCAACATCCAGTAAAAAAAGCACATACGGCTTTATTTACTTTCTGGCTGGATTGTTTTGATTTTTGGACACAACAAGTTAGAATGTTTCCACATTTGCCTTTGAGCTATCTGAGAAAATACAATCTTTGAATGTGGAAACAGTTCCATTAACTTTGTAAATGTATCCTTCAAGGCAAACTGTAAGGATATTCCATTCACATGTCCCAAACCATTGCGTTCACAGTGAACAATAATGATGCCTTGATGCTTCAAAGTAAGCATACTGTTGCAAAATGGTAGTAATTCCACCCACTTCAATTCTCAAACTTCATACCAAGAAACTTCAAATTCTTCTAATCCAAGATTCACAGATAATCCTCACTTCTCAGAGTACACCTTTAACCAATGTATCCAAGAATATTCCATCATCCAGACACCCTGCGTCTTCATAGCCATAGCCAGAGCCATCTTCACTGCACACAATAAAGAAAACACTTCCTACCCTGTGTTCCTGTACACACCGGTCATGAAACCTCATTGGCTAATCCCCTGATGTTTGCAGATGTTCACAACTGTCTGCGGTCTCCGCAGTCCTATTTCCATTTCAGGCATCCTTAAAAGACCCAGGTGGCACATGCAGGTCCATGGGCTGATCGCGGACCTCTGTGGATGCCACAGCATAGGGCACCCCTTCTACCCTTTTTACTTTTATGTCTGTTACACTCTCTCATTGGCTGCTTTCAAACAGTCACACATCCATCCGCCAATCACATCCAAACACTCTACATGTAACCCTGTCATTTCAGTTCAACACTTCAGATGTACACTTGAACTCTGAGAGTGGCTGCGAGGATTAAGTTCAAAACCCTCTGCATTGTCCACAAGGCCTTCTGGGGCCTGGGCCCTCAATATCTTCAATTCTCTCTTCTTATATGTGTTCCTTCTCAAGCTCTTTGCTCATCTGCCTCCAACTCCCTCAGGGTCAGTCGCTACTCCAAGCAATGAGTTGGTGGTAGATCTCTTTCTTCGGCTGGGGCCTCCCTCTGGAACAGCCTCCCTGCCTCCCTGAAACTTGAGGATAACCATCTCAGGTTCCGGAAGCACCTCAAAACCTTCCTCTTTGCTTCTGCTCAAAACCTTCCTCTTTGCTTCTGCTTTCTCTCCTCCTCGCCCCTGCTGAACTCCTGGCTGAAACTGCACTGGTTACCTGGCCACACTCTGATCTCGGGCCCAGGTCCCCTCCCCCGCCAATTGCACACCTGCACTGCCTCCCTGGCAACCCACACACTTGGGGACTTTTTTCTGTATCCCTACAGTCCCCCACCAGCACTTGACACCTGATGCCTGAACTTACCCTTTGCAATTGCCACCAGCTGGCCACACTTCTCTTATTGTTTTTATTTATTCTATTCACCCCATGTAATGCACTGTCCCCACCCTCACCCCACACTTTCCCTTTCCCCCTTCCCCTGCACTCGCGTGATATGAATGACACCTGGCCTACTAAAATCGTTATCTTTGCCTTCCCTCTGTTTCCCCTCCCTTGCCACATCGCGCCTTGAAACACTTGTGTATAGGCACGTTATAAATGTCATATCATATCATACATGTCTCCTTTTAGTAATAGCCTCCTGCATCACAAACTACGGTGAAACTCTCCAAGATTTCTATTAGTAGATTCAACAATATCTACATCTAACAAAACATAATACAGGTATGCTTATATTTTTTTAAGTCATTTTTTAAACACCTCTAAATATATACAGGGTTGCTGCCACTTACACTGTAATAAGCATCTCAATAAGCAGGTTCTCTTTTTTAACCACTGCTATCAAATTCCATGTATTGCAACATTGTGTGCCTGGTCACATCAAGTGGCAGTTACTTACATGTACTGCCAACGTATTAAACTTCCACACACCAACTGCAACAGTGTTCTACAAATCATTTGCAACTGCATTTCTCTTTCTTGTAGAAACAAGTTACACACAGCGCTGATGTAAATGCAATTTTTCAACTTTCAACAAAATGGTCCTAAACAGAAACATTTTTAAACAAACAGCTTTTTCCATTTTTCCATACATATAAATGTCATACTTTCCAACATTTCTCATTACATCCATTATAGTGCCACCAATCTCCACCTGGGCACACATATCTGTATACTGCCAATGTATCTATATGCAACATTTCTCCTTACGTACAAAATACTGCTCTTTCTCAACCACTAGTATAAAACACCATAAACTGCTCCAACTACAAACTGCCATTGCATTACCACTAGGCAACAGTTTCCCTATTCTTTAAAAACACTGCAAACATTAAAAATACATTGCATCACAAACAAAGCGTTTTTCTTATTAAAAGCATCAGCACAAAAATTGTCCTACTGCAAAAAAAAACATTGTTCATGCATTTTTACATTAATCCAAACTTTGCTCTACAACTAATACCCTTACATATTAGCGCTATAGGAAACTTTCCTGTGCTACAAAAATAACCTAGCCATAAATCTTTCTTACACACACATTTTACCCTGTTCCTAATAATACCCTACACAGCACTAGTCATAGTCCAATTGTAAGGGACTATGTTTAGTCATCCTAGGTTTCCTAGGGTCATCCAGATGTGGACCCCTTCCTCAGTGTGCTCAGAGAGGCACAACGTCACCTGACTGGCCTAACACGGCTGAAACATGTGTCTGGGGTTGATGAGGGTATTCTTGTTCAGAAGAGAATTACCATAGCATGTTGTTGCTGAACTGCCCATGTGAGCAGGACAAAGACTGATATGCAAATGGTTATTTCCCTTCCGT